>NC_141805.1:12612335-12944835 GCF_057944985.1 Cucurbita pepo subsp. pepo | reverse complement strand
ACCCTAAACCCTAAACCCTCAACCCTCAACCCTAAACCCTAAACCCTAAACCCTAAACCCTAAACCCTAAACCCTAAACCCTAAACCCTAAACCCAAACCCTAAACCCTAAACCCTAAACCCTAAAACCCTAAACCCTAAACCCTTTTCTCGTTTTAGTATCATACAATATCCACTAAATATTGTCCTAAGCTTAAAATATGTAAGAAAAAAAACATTTACTCGTGTCGAAAAGACTTCACAACCTCAACCCTTACGAAAAGACCCTCGTGGAGGCACCCGAATCACTATCTGAAAAACCTTTGTTTCTTTCGATGATTTTCGACGAATCTGTAAGGAAACGCTCAAGTTTATGAATCTTACACATATAAATGGTTAAAATACGAATTTTTTTCACTTTCGCTTCCGGGCCATTTTGCACTCAAAATCCATAGGTGTTAACATTGGAACTTTTTTCCCCTTTGAGACAGGGTCGTTAACTCGATCTGAAAAGTTGTTTTCTCGTTTTAGTATCATACCAAATCCACTAAATATTGTCCTAAGCTTAAAATATGGAAGAAAAAAAATATTTACTCGTGTCGAAAAGACTTCACAACCTCAACCCTTACGAAAAGACACTCGTGGAGGCACCCGAATCACTATGTGAAAAACCTTTGTGTTCTTTCGATGATTTTCGACAAATCTGTAAGGAAACGCTCAGTTTTATGAATCTTACACATATAAATGGTTAAAATACGAATTTTTTTCACTTTCGCTTCCGGGCCATTTTGCACTCAAATTCAATAGGTGTTAACATAAGAACTTTTTTCCCCTTTGAGACAGGGTCGTTAACTCGATCTGAAAATTTATTTTCTCGTTTTAGTATCATACCATATCCACTATAGATTGTCCTAAGCTTAAAATATGGAAGAAAAAAAACATTTATTCGTGTCGACAAGACTTCACAACTTCAACCCTTATGGAAAGACCCTCGTGGATGCACCCGAATCACTATCTGAAAAACCTTTGTTTCTTTCGATGTTTTTCGACGAATCTGTAAGGAAACGCTCAAGTTTAAGAATCTTTGGCATATAAATGGTTAATATACGAATTTTTTTCAGTTTCTCTTCCGGGCCATTTTTCACTCAAATTCCATAGGTGTTAACATAGGAACTTTTTTCCCCTTTGAGACAGGGTCGTTAACTCGATCTGAAAAGTTATTTTCTTATTTTAGTATCATACTATATCCACTGAAGATTGTCCTAAGCTTAAAATATGGAAGAAAAAAAACATTTACTCGTGTCGACAAGACTTCACAACCTCAACCCTTATGGAAAGACCCTCGTGGAGGCACCCGAATCACTATCTGAAAAACCTTTGTTTCTTTCGATGTTTTTCGACGAATCTGTAAGGAAACGCTCAAGTTTAAGAATCTTACATATATAAATGGTTAAAATACGAATTTTTTTCACTTTCGCTTCCAGGCCATTTTGCACTCAAATTCCGTAGGTGTTAACATAGGAACTTTTTTCCCCTTTGAGACAGGGTCATTAACTCGATCTGAAAAGTTGTTTTCTCGTTTTAGTATCATACCATATCCCCTAAAGATTGTCCTAAGCTTAAAATATGGAAGAAAAAAAATATTTACTCGTGTCGACAAGACTTCACAACCTCAACCCTTATGGAAAGACCCTCGTGGATGCACCCGAATCACTATCTGAAAAACCTTTGTTTATTTCGATGTTTTTCGACGAATCTGTAAGGAAACGCTCAAGTTTAAGAATCTTTTACATATAAATGGTTAATATACGATTTTTTTTCACTTTCGCTTCCGGGCCATTTTGCACTCAAATTCGATAGGAGCTTTTTTCCCCTTTGAGACACGGTCGTTAACTCGATCTGAAAAGTTGTTTTCTCGTTTTAGTATCATACCATATCCACTAAAGATTGTCCTAAGCTTAAAATATGGAAGAAAAAAAATATTTACTCGTGTCGACAAGACTTCACAACCTCAACCCGTATGGAAAGACCAAACCCTAAACCTTAAACCCTAAACCCTAAAACCCTAAACCCTAAACCCTAAAACCCTAAAACCTAAAATCCTAAACCCTAAACCCTAAACCCTAAACCTTAGGCGGAGGGGGGAAAATCTATCACCAATAGGTTGGATGTTAGAATTTACACGAGTTCAATTATAATTTAGTTCATTTAGCTCGTATGTCTTAGCAAATAGACAAAAAGGTTAAATTTGGAGAGTTTGTAATTCCATAAGTGTTAACTTAGAAACTTTTTTTCCCTTTGAGACAGGGTTGTTAACTCGATATTGAACGTTGTTTTCTCGTTTTCGTTTCATACCATATCCACTAAATATTGTCCTAAGCTTAAAATATGGAAGAAAAAAAACATTTACTCGTGTCGATAAAACCTCACAACCTCAACACTGTTGATAAGACCCACATGGAGGCACTTAAATCATTATGTGGATAACCTTAGTTTCTTTCGATCTTTATCAACGAATCTGTAAGGAACGCTCAAGTTTGATGAATCTTACACATATGTTGGGTTAAAATACAAAACTTATACATTTTCGCTCACGGGCCATTATGGAGTCAAATTCCATAGGTGTTAACGTAGGAACTTTTTTCCACTTTGAGACAGGGTCGTTAACTCGGTCTGAAACGTTGTTTTCTTGTTTTAGTATCGTACCATCTCCACTAAATATTGTTCTAAGCTTAAAATATGGAAGAAAAAAAACATTTACTCGTGTCGATAAGACCTCTTAACCTCAACCCGGTCGAGAAGACCCTCATTTTTGCACCTAAATCATTATGTGTAAATTCTTCGTTTCTTTCGATCTTTTTCAACGAATCAGTAACGAACAGTCAAGTCTGATGAATCTTACACATATGTTGGGTTAAAATACAAAACTTATACACTTACGCTCACGGGCCATTTTCCCTGAACCCTAAGCCCTAAACCCTAAACCTTAGGGGGAGGGGGGAAAATCTATCACCAACCGGTTGGATGTTAGAATTTACACGAGTGCAATTATAATTTAGTTCATTTAGCTCGTATGTTAGCAAATAGACAAAAAGGTTAAATTTGGAGAGTTTTTGTCCATTAAATCTCTCAACTTCAAAAAATGTTTAATGGATATCCAAATTTTCAATCTTTTTAAATTTTAAATATATCCGGCCCATCTCTAAATTTTTTATTTTGTGCCTACAATATCCTTGACATATTAAAATTTAATTTTGTATTTAGTGAGACCTTCACCTTCTAATATTGGGTTTAATTGATCTCTAAATTAAAAAAAAAAAAATGAATAGGTGAATGTTCTATTTTGATTTGAATGGAAATTTAGTTTATTTAGGATGTATGAAGATCATGGTTGAGCATTCCAAAAGTTTGGATCATGGGCAGGGTTTTTGTTTGTTGATTAGGTAGCCAACGCTGGTGTTCATCAACAACAAAATTATTTATTTATGTTCTCTCCATGAGGAGTTATTTACTGCTATTCCGGCCTTGGTTCTGTCCATAACCTCAAAATTTGGCTTACACCCTACCCCCAAATTCCACTAGTTCATCCCGAAAGGGTACCCACTTCAAAATCTTTCATTAAAATCTAGCTCTCAAAAATCACAAGTATTTAACTTAATTATATATATATATATATTATAATTCCCCATTTTCAAACCAAGAAACGCGAAGCTGTATCCGGGAAGAGAGAGAGCGAAAATGGAGGAAGATGGGTTTTTGGGAGAACCGAATCGAGTGGAGCTAGGCACTTGCTTAAGTAGCTACATCGACGATGGCACCACTGAGAGCCATAGGTACTATCTTTCTCGCAGAACAGTCCTGGAGATGCTTAGGGACCGAGGCTACACCATCAACCCCTCTGATATCGACCTCACTCTCCAACAATTCCGAGAAATTTACGGCCAGTTCCCCGATGTCGATCGCCTTAAACTATCTGCTGCTCATGGCGCCGATCCCTCCAAAAGAGTAACACCCCACCACTTCTTCTTTTTTTCCCTTCGATTTATTTAAGCCTCGGTTGCTTGATTTGTTCTGCGGCGTCTTGTTTGTCATAGCAAATTAGGGTGGACAATGTGAGTACGAAAAGAGGTGCTGTAGTTTCTCATAGTATTTGGTTACTTCGAGAGTGTTTATTCGGCATGCTACTTTTGAATTTTGTTTGGAAGATAACGGTGCATGTTTTTTTCCTTCTTTTTTTTTATCATCGTTTAAATTCTGTGGACTAAACTTCTTATCTTCTTGGAAATTATTCGATGCAATCGTGCTTCTGAATTTTGAACACCTTATTTCACACCAATCTTTAGTAGTTTAAGTTTTATTATTGGCTTATGGAAGTATTTGTTGTGAATTGTGGTTCAACATTGATGCTGAGTGAAGTATTTTTCTATTTCTATATGTGGACTAAACATAGAAATTATTGTACAATAGAAATATAGGTCTTAATGATGATGCTTCATAGTTATGCAAGTAGTCTAACATCTTTAATTATTATTTCAAAACTTATCATTGTTTTTGCAGATTCTTGTAATATTCTGTGGGACTGGTGCAGTAAAGGTTAGTGCTATTCGCAATATTGCGGGCCAAATTGTTAACAAAGAAACTTTGCATGGTCTCATTCTAATTGTGCAAAATCAAATTACAAACCAAGCCATGAAAGCAGTTGAGGTCTTTTCGTTCAAGGTTGAAATATTCCAGGTTCGTTTCTTCAGTTTTTGATGTAATCTTCACAATAGACACTGCTGAGGTTGTTATCTAATTACAACAACAACATAAACTGGTTAAATTGAACATTAACTGCAACATGGGGAACCAGAACACTAAAAGGGTGGGGGAGCAAGAGTTTGTCATGGTAGAAAACAAAAATTACTTAGAAGAAGAAACTGAGGTCTCAAGATTTGATACAAGAGAGTCACCCTAAGAAAAATGAACCGCAGAAATAGGGGAAAGCTTGCAAACCTTTTTTTTTTTTTTTTTTCCTTTCCTGAAAAAGGGTGATGAGAATCTTGTCATCTTATATATCTATTCCATAAATTTTCACTAAGAAATTTTTATAATGGTTATGTTCTCTGGGAGTGAATTGTGAGCTAGGGAAGTTATAGATGAACTGCTTTGGTTGGTTGTGAGGTTGCCTCTTTCCTGTCTTCCTATTTAGATCTTCCCCTTGGTCATAACCCTTGTAGATTGTCTTTCTGGGATCTTGTCATGAGTAAGATGCAAAAGCATTTAGCTTCTTGGAAAAGGTGTTCTTTCTCTCAAACGGGTCGGCTTACTCTCATTCAATCGGTGGTGTGGTATTCTGACTTGCTTTCTTTCCTTAAAGTCCTTGGAGAAGCTTGTGCGAGATTTCTCGTGGGAAGGGGTTGATGAGGGGAAGGGTTCCTATTTAGTTAGGTGGGAGGAGGTGTCCAACCCTGTGGTCCTCTGGGATTAGGCATATGGAACTTAAGGTTTCGTGTTGAGGTCGTCTTAGCTAAGTGGTTGTGGTGCTTTTCTCCCTAACTCATGACTTCCTTTGACATAGGGTTATTGCAAGCAAGTATGGTCCTCATCTTCATGACTGCTCCTTGAACAAGGCTTTCAATAGGAACCCTTTGAAGGTCACTTCTAGGAACCCTTTGGCATAGGGAAACGATGGACATCATTAACGTAACCTCCATACTTAGGTTGAGGGTGTTTCGTTTCAGCCTGGAAGAGTGAATATTCGACTCTCGAGTCCTTGGATTTTAGAGGGGTTTTTTTTTCCTTGTAACTTTGAGTCTTTAGTAAACCCTTCTATGTCCTCTCATTCGGTCTTATACCACCTTAGATGTGAAATATGGAAAACATTTTGCACCCTGTTGTATGTGTAAGCTACAATCTGTTAATGAAAACTGGATTTTGGAATTGATACAGTAGTATTTATGAGAGTGGTTGCATGATGTAGAATGTTGCTTTAGACTACTAATGTAAGGCTAAGGGCTATCCATAATCTTAAAAGGTTCATATGTTGATTTGAGTTTTTGTCTGTTACCAGATTACTGACTTGCTGGTTAATATCACAAAGCATGCATTAAAGCCAAACCATCAGGTGCTAACGGAGGAAGAAAAACAAAAGCTTTTGGAACAATACAGTATAGAGGAAAAACAGGTAAAATCTGTATAGATATTAGTCTGTGTCTGCAGTTGCCTTATGCTTTGTAAACCTTTGAAGAAGGCTTTTTAGGAAACAAAACCCCTTCTCATGGTAAACATGCTTTTCTTGAATGACCAACAATTTCTCCTTTCCAAGCGTTCATTGGTTCAGTTGTTGAGAGTTTGGTTTGTTCTTCCTGTATGAAAAATATGAATTCTGAAAACCTAATATATGTGGTATAAAAATGAATTGAAGTAGTGCAACAAATCTTGATATATATTTGTTAAACTACCAACACTTGCTTAATTAAGCCTACTTTTGATGTAATGCCAGCTTCCTCGTATGCTACGTACGGATGCCATTGCTCGATACTACGGACTCGAGAAGGGGCAGATTGTGAAAGTAACGTATGATGGTGACATGACTAGATCACATGTAACTTACCGTTGTGTCTGGTGATGGCCTATGGTGACATGACTAGATCACATGTAACTCACCAATTATGTTCTGTATTTTTAACCCCAAAGAACTTGATTACTTTTGTCTTAGACATCAATCAATGTTCCACAACTCCTTGTGTTACTAGATTTTCAGTGCATGTTTCGAGGCATTATTTATAATATACGTATCTCATTACTCTGCCATATAGAACATTTGATATCTTTGAAATATAAGTTGTACTAAATGTTTACAAGACAATTATTAAGATTTATTACAAACTAAACTCAAAAACTTGAATAGTTTTAATGAAATCACCAGAGTGCATCCAGACTATCTGCATCCGAGTTTTACAGGTAGTCGAGAAACCCGACACCTAAAAGGAAAACAACCAGTCATTCCAGCTGGACCAATCACGACTTCAAGTTCTGCTAGTGTTGCTAACAATATCGAAAACCAACCGAACAAAGAGTGTACTTCTCCACCTATAGTACGCCCAAGGTTCTAACCAAAGCTGCATTGGTCAAATGTCAAGGAGATCATTTCATGGTCCAAAGCATTGCGGTAGATCCCTCTCCACAATCATCACTAACAATACATTCGACTCCATCAACTGGTTGGGATAGACAATTGCATCTGAAAGAGGCCGAGGTTGGCACAATGGTTGAACCAGAGGACTTGCTTACTACTGAAACTTCACCAGAGGGTGCGAAAGAAACACGTGTGAGAGAAGAACCGCCAGTAGAATCACCGGACAAGGATACAGTCGAGAACAGTAGCTCTGTCTGAGTGTTGTTGGATCGAAATCAGGTACATCTAATCTTAGTCATGACCATTCTGATCATCCCTTCTTTCCTTAGAAGAAACTGAATAACCTATATTCTAGTTATGATTCTGGTATAGAATCTGTGTAACCTATAATTCTTTTTCTTAATATATGTACAATCGGCTATCTGCTCAGCGGTAAACCAACCAAGGGGGTAAAATTTGACCAAATCTTCATTATAATGCATACACCTACCCCAACAATATTCAGGGCAACCCGCTTCTTTTGTGAACATTTTACTAATGTGTTCCCATGTAAGTTTATGACAACAGAAACTTAAAAACAACTATTGTTTCGTAATAGTTTTCTATTCGTAATAGCTTGTTCTTGCTGGAACAAACTGACTTCTTAGACTGGAACATTCAGAATTAAACAAAGGATCATATACTGCCTGAGGAGGAGGCAGCAGTAGAACCTCCAAAATCCAAATCAATACATAATCATAAATATTACATTTACATTAGAAGGGTGGAAGATGTTTGGGCTTCTTCCTCCCTAATTGTCATTGACAACCCATACAAAAAGAGACTCCTGCAATCAAGATGGTGAAAAAACACAGCATCCTAATTCATATGTACAAAAAGGCAAGCTGGACCTGACTTGCACGGTTTTATAATCAGGGGACAGAAAAGCCCCGAAAAATAACCGAACTGAACTGAACCTTATTACGTAAAAATATTAATTTCAACATCTTAAAACACTGGGTCAGTATTTTCTTCTAACCCATATTTCATTTCCAAGTCCAAACAACCCAATTAACATATTCATTTCCTCACTCTTTTGATAAGCTTAGAAAGCCTTCACCAGTTACCAGCCCACCCCTCATATATGTAGCAGCACCTGCAGCTAGCTTTTCGTTGCCGGAATCTTTGGTACTTCTAAGTGCAAATATAACAACACTTCGTTCCAGATCCCACTCCACTGGCAGTCAAAAGAAAGCAGCCAACCCATGCACAAACGATACCTACCGATAAAATCTTACCACAATATAAACCATTTCTTCTTCCACTTTCCCACTCCTCTGGTGAACATTCCACATTTTCTTTCTCCTCTGCCAACAACCATATGACAAAGGATACGTCTCCATCAGCAATCTGATCCGCTGATGGACGATTGATCCTCCGTATGGTTGGCAACCATATCAGAATCTGGCTTGCTGAGCTTCATCTCTCCACTGAGTGGGAGTTTTATCTTGGGCGACAGTCTCTTCACTTCTTCTGTCGTGTAGATGAATATCTTCCTTACCATGCTGCAGAACTCGCTGCAATCATTTAGGAAAGGCAAACCCAAATTTTAGACAACCTAATGAACCAAAGTATCAATCATGCAACATAAACTCCAAGGGAGATGTTAAGAAGATGTTATTCAAATTGTCACAAGATGTTGCAATTCATACCGCATTAAAGAAGAATGAATGCTTACAAATTTTGAGTGGATGATAATCTAGAATTACGGTGTTTCTTTAATGCATTTTAAAACTTTTATTTACTTTAAGCTTACATTTACATAGTCGCACAAAGTATAAAGGTTCCAACTTTAAGCTTACATTTACATAGTCGCACAAAGTATAAAGGTTCCAACTCTTGAAATGTCTCATGGTCTTGAATTTTCATTTTGAGGTTATATAAAGTCATGTATGCTATGTTTATAAAAGAGACCAGAAGATGTAGTAAAAAGAGCATTTGTGCTTTCTTTTAGCCAAAGGCTAAGTTTCTTTGCAGTTCTATATAGTTTAGATGGCATATTTAGAATTATTCAAGCTTGACATGATCGAACTTGCTTGTGGAATGATTCAAATCTCAAACAAGTGTTCTTGTCTTGAAGTATTTGATCAATAAAGTAATCCTTTCCTTTCTAGTGGTTCCTTATCACTAAGTCTCATTTTATCATGCTCAAGCCTTCAAAAGTACAGCTACTTCAACAAAACCACACTCAATATTCAACTAAATCGAGATGAACGCAAGATCGGTGATAGCATTTGATTTGTTCCATATTAATATTAAACAGGCAAAAAAAGATTTTGAGATAATCATGAATTTGGGTGTGTTTGGGGATGGGGGTTCAAAATACTTACTTCCAAGGATCATCTCCAACCATCATCATATCATCTTCATCATCGGTGTAAACAACCTTCCATTTCTTTACCGAGCCACAAAGCTCACCCTCTATGTCAAACATCTCCTCCAGTTTCCTAAGTAGATCATCATATTGATTGAACCGTGTTAAATCTACGGCCCTCCCAACAGCAATTCCTTGCATTTGAACCTGAGAAAATATATAAGTAACCTTCCCTTGTTAATTTCATACATAATGAAATACTGCGTATAAAAAAATATATTCCATACAGTTAAACCCCTTCAACCAGAACTGCTTCAGAGCAATTAGAAGAGATGGGGCGAAGTGATGAAAAGCTGATGGATTGAAATACCTTTGTACAGCTGCGGATTTGTCTGCTTTGAGACTCTAGAGGAGAAATCAGGCATGATTTATCAGCATCACAGCTTACTGAAGGCATATCTGATCGGTGAATGTTCGATGGGTCAAAATGCTGGTCAAATGCTGTATCTATAGGTGGAACTGGCCTATCCTCGCCCACCATTTTTGGTGTTGAAACTGGAGAAGCTTCCTCTACATTGGAGTTTCCAAGAAGCTGGAACCCAAAGAGCCTGCATCCGTTCCTAGTGTTCTGTTTCTTTTCAACGGGTTCTCTTTTTGCTCCATGAGATGAAGTGTCCATAACATTTTCCACCATACTGGTATTAGACCAGTAGGCGTTGCTGGACACAGCGCCAAGAGAATTATTCCCATTAAAACCAAGTGAATTTGAAGCAGCAGTACTGAACTTTGGTGAAGAATATAGGTCCCTTCCCCGCTGCGGCTCGGTATATGAAAAAGCAGAAGATTCAACCGTAGGTTTCCACCCACCTAGTACATATGAAGATAATGTCAACAATATTCCATCTAAATCAACAATGATTTATTAACATTCAGAAGGGTTATATTACCGAGTACAGCTGCATCTGCGGAAGGGGAAGGCAAAACAGCTGGTCGTGGACGCTTGTTCCTCTGTGCAGGCAGAGAGCTTAGAGGGCTAGATGCAACAAGTGGCTCCAATTCCCAGGAAGACACCCTATCTGGACGCAGAATAGATGAAGGCTCATCCCATTGCACCTTTATATCAACCAATACTCCGAAGTTAGTTCTTAAAATCATATGCAAGCAAAGAGTATATAAAATACACCATGGCTGAAAGGCAATATTTAAGCCTACCGGATCCTACGAGCACCTACACAGCTAGACTTCAATAAAGAGTGGGACAAACTTTATTAAGCATAATAGTGAATTTCAAGGAAGATAAATGTCGTTTCATATCTCTGTTCCATTTCTAAAGTATACAGCTCCACCTTTCTAAATTTAGAAGATCCGCAAAAGCAGAGGTCTCTGGGTTGCCTCTTCAGGGAAACCCCCAGAGACTACATATAAAGCAAAATCCCAAACTGCACTGGCAAATGCCTGCTACACATTTCAGCGACATTCTGATTGCAATTAACAGTTACCATCGAATCCTTATATATTTTTAACTCTTTAAGGCCCAAGGGCTTTTAAATTCAGCTAATACACGAATCTTTTCTTTTTATCGTTCCAAACACCAGCCATTTCATGAATGTCTATGTTCAAACATGCATCTTAGACAATAAGGTTTGTGTTAACTATTCTGTATTAGTATCCATATAAGATATTGAACTCAAAGAAAGAGGGAGCACAGCATCTATACACATCACATAATGTTTCAAGACTGGACTTCAGGAAAAAAACATGAGAAGCATTATTCCGGAATTAGCTAACCTTTAGAGATCGCCAGTCAGAATTAGCCCATCCAGGCGATGCATTATCTCCAAGACCAACAATTGTTCCACTAAAACTGTCAAAGAATATAAGAAAAATTAATATATCAACTCAACAATGAAAGGAAAAAAGAGATTGGGGAGCACGAGACAGTTACCTTCTTTCAGGAACCTCCTCGCCTTCAAACCTCATCTTGAACCTCATCCCAACAGAGAGTTTATGGTTTTGAGCTTCAAGGTACTTGTTTAGACTCACAAGAAATGTAGACCTGCTTGTTCTGCCATAAGGAAGAATATTCAGGATTTTTCCACTTGTAACAGACAAATCACAAAGCAATCGAAAAAGTGAACACTCAACTCACAGTGTCAAGTACAAAAGCCCATTATTCACAGTAAAATTATTTAACTTGGGGAGGGAAAAAGAACTCGTGGTATCAGAGTAAAAGTAAATAACATAATAAGGACAACAAACCGTGGCTTATAAAAAACAGAAAAGAGTGTTCCAGTTGAAACAGCATGAGAAGCAGTAGCTAGAACTCCGAGATGCATGCTGTGACTGGATATAACAGAAGATGGCATATTATTTAGCTGTCTCATGAGTCTTCTCACCCCAACACGAAGCTCTCCATTTTCACCTCTGTGAAGAAATACACATATAACCAAAGAGATCATGAACTTGTTCACTCAAGAATCATCTTTACCTCACAAAGAAAATAGACACTCCTCTCAAATGGCAGACCACAAAATTACCTTAAAAAGATAAAAGCATCTCCAGCTACTAGTTTTTTGGAACTAACGAAGACGCTCCACCCAGTTGTTAGTAAATGACGCCTTGGTTGACCTGCAATTCATGTATGAATATCACAATCACGGGGGAAAGAAGAGAAAACACTAAAAAACTAAAAAAAACTGTTCACGTCATGTAAAACAAATCATGCAATAATTTACCAGCAATAGTATGAACCCATATAACTTTTTCCCTTTTCTTTACCGGAGGTGTACCAAATTCCAAATACTTACCAGATGTTAGTTCTCGAGTACATAAACTCCAACAGTAAAATAATTAAGAGAGGGAAATGGCAAATGAGAACTCTCTTCAAGCCCAACAAAAAAATGTATGAATGTGAATTTGTATGTATTTATGCATAAATGCATGACTAAAATTTTTTATTTGCCAGGAGACAGCAAATATCTATAGCTCTTTGCATGGCAGCTACTTGTTCGCTCTATAAATTATACCTCTGAAAATGTGCCGAAAATGCCACTGATTCCCATGTAAGTCACTCGCAACCAATTCTTGCCACGGTGGCTGCTGAGACATATCCTGAAAAACAAACGGACTTTAAAACAAGGAAGAGAGACAGAAAATGGATGCTAGCTGGCAATATCATTTAGATGTACTACCAGAGGTGGCAGGCAGTCATCCGCATGCCTCCTAAGAACAGAGAAGCCACCATGAGTGCTAGTGTCAGAAGCAGTGAGCGTCTTGCAAAATGAGTGGACATTACATCTTGTAGGCTCAGGAAGGGCAGGATCTGGGCTTGTTACTTCACTTTGCTACTCGGAAAAAAATACATGGGCAAGTTAGAGATATCAATAAAATTATTACTAAAAACAGGAAAGGGATTGAGCACCACAATCAGTTCAGAAAAATAATGCAAGCATTGAGAATTCTTGGCAGAAATCCACACTATAGAGGGGAGTGATGGCTGCTACTATAGTTCAATAGTTTACAAAGTGAGAGTACAGAACTAACATTGCTTTCCGGTAACAGAGTTATCTGAGCATACACTTCATCTGTGTCAGGTTCCGCCTAACAATCAAAGTGAGATGTCAAATCAGTTCGTCAAAGATACGGGAAAAGCAGCAAAAATATACCACCATATGCAATAAAAATTAATGGGATAAAACTCACCCGAAGAACAACATTGACAACTTTACAAAGTATTTTTGATGGTAGGTTGAACGAAGGCATTTGTTGCTCTAATCCTTGATGCATTGATGCTTCCAGCTAAACATACAAGAAAAAGAAAACTCTGTGAACCTCTAAAATTTTCAGGAACATTTTATGAACAAGAAACTCTTCCCATTGATCTGGGGAAGAGAACAATTACATGTTACAAGAAATCTAGAGTAGGAGTTAACAAATAAAGACTCGAATTCCAGTAAGTTAATTACAGAGGAAATACAATTACCTAAGAAGCACGAAAATTTTAGTTTAGCTAGCGTGTCCATATCCAACACATGTAGGACACTATGACACTAGTTGGATCAAGTACTTATTAGTCTAATAGATGTATTAGAAGTTGTACAAAGTCAATATGGGTCCCAAAATTTTTTAAACACAAATCAAACAATTGTTGTCAGGTATCCTGAATAGATACATGATAACATAGGACAAAAATAATAATTTAGAGAGTAAAATACATCAAACTCGTTTTTTAAGCATATAAATACATAAACTTATTGACTTTGCATTTCCTTCGGTTATAAAAATGTTATTTTAAAATATATAATATAATAAACATGTCAGTGTTATCTATGTCTTATATCCATATCCATGCTTCTTAGACAATTACAAAGTTCATCACTCAATGTTAATACTAAGAAGACAAATATTAACATTTTTCTCACAGGCTACCTTGAAATGTCAGATCAATTCAGAAATATTAACATTTTCCCCCTACATGGTCTAGTGAGTAAACGGTGAGCATGTGTCACAAAATCTGATACCTGTTCCATGTGACCCTGTGGAAAGTAGTATACTCGTTCATCTTGGCGAGGAAGGGTGACAAGCGGTCCAGCACAGGCATGCCATAATTCCCTATACAATGCATCTGAAGAGGGCCCTGTAAAAAAAAAAAACATGGTACGTATTCAATAAGGAAACAGAAGGCTGAATAAATATACGGTAATGGAACGAAAGTTTTTAGTAAAACTAAACAGTTGTAATAAAAAAGATTTACACAATACAGTATAGAGTTACCTTATACTTGATTAAATTTAAATACTTTTAACAAAATGTTCTCCTACATTCTGGACTAACATACATCCTCATTAAAATGCCTCTTGAAATCAAAATAACAATCGCATAAACTATAAAATTTCATCAGATACCATCTGAGATTAGGTACAACATACACATTATAACACTTAAAAACTCGACCTGCACCGTAGCATGACATTGAACCCTCTAGTCTATGGAGATGCCAAAAGTTTGCTAAAACTGCTCCACAACTTAGCATCCAAAGAGCACACATATATGCACCCACGGAGGTGATTTAAGTCTTGCGACCTATGTTGGTAAAGCATACACCCCATCGCGACAAAAGAAACATGGAAGAGGACCAGAGTGTCTCAATAACAACAATAGGGTTAACCCACCTTGCCATAAACCACCACCACCCATGCGAAACACCTAAACTTTTTATGATTTTCAGCTTCTATGACATAGAGAGAAGCAAAAGATTGCAAAGATGCGGATGCAATCAAGTCAATGTGCTTATAAGGCATCAATACTGATCCAACAATCCTTCCTCCTAGAAACAGATTCAACTACCATCCCCTATCGAAACCTTTCACTTAATGCTCATAAGGATAACAACATAACTGCTGCGAAAGCAGATCAATATTCTACAACTCCATGTTGAAGGATCTGGAAGCGTCATAAAGTGCAGCTCAATTGGTCATCCATTGCTATATTAAGTGTAACAAAGAAGCGAGCAAGGCTATCCATAAGGAATATCCAATATTGAGTTTTGACATCAGCAACAAAATTCCAGTCACCAAGACAAGTTTGAAGCATTCTGAACTTGCCTACAAAGAATCTTTAACTAATAGAAATAGAATAGTCTTCAATAAATGGATAAGAGTGCCTCATTTGCTTTCCATAAATCATCCCAGAATCAAGTGGTTTTTATATTGCTCATTATATTTCAGATGCTATTTCAACTTTAACATTTGCAGGAGCCTTTAGAGTGCTTACTAGCCAATTAGGGATAGACCACCAGTCACCTTTGGAAACTCTGTACTTAATTGCCGCAACTTCCACAAAAACAATAGTCATCTTTCTCAAAGAAGAATCCCCATAGCCAACAAAAGAGAATGATTTTTGCAGTGAAGGTCACTAAAAGTCAAACCCTACAGAACTTTACCTTGTTCCACCAACTTACCAAACAGAACCGTCTTCAGTACCAGTGCAATTTAAACAAAGCCCACCCCTCAAGTTTACTCGAGGATTCAGACATTCATGCAACAAAGTAGGCAAGAATACTCTGCTTACTTGAGGGACGGGAAAAACTATGACATGTCTCTTAATTTTAAACGTAGATTTTCTAAAACCCAAGGTTCATTCTTTTAGATCATCAACGACAAATCTCTCGCTGAGACCAACAATGACTAGAATCTAAAAAAATGAACACAACTTCATGAACAAGAACCACAAACCTGAAGTGGGTCCTCCTGGGGGAAGACTTGAGACAGCTGGAAAAGACATGATAATATCGGAGAGATATTTATGTGCCAATCAACCTAAGGGCCGACCTGCAAAAGCGGTGGTGGATGTGTTAAACAAAAAAATCACAAGTATCTAATTGAATGATTTACTGCCTACGAAGAACATATGGGATAAAGCTGAACACAATTATAACCAGGATTAACTCCTTTAAAGATATTTATTACCAACCAAGAACAACAGCAAATAGTATCAATAAATGCCTGACACTTAGCGTAGTCACGCTGTCAGCGAGACAGCCGGACCTTGCTTTGTGTATCTTAAATGACGTGCGAAAAGGCAGCCGCCATTAGAACTTTAACAGCACATCCGATCAGAAGAGCATGAAATACTCACGATGTCAAAAATAAAAATTGAAACCCAAGAAAAGAACACACCCATTCATCGAAAACAAAGTGGATCGTCTCGTGATTCAGCAACTTAAAAGACTACCCAATTCAAATAAACAAAGCCCGAAAACAACACATTCATAAGGAGTTCGATCCCCATGTTCCGGATCCAAGAAAAAAGAACAAGAATCACAACCCCCCACATGACTACAACACATTCACCTAACCCCAAACACCCACAAACCCCAAAAATGAACCCCAGAAAGCCATCAGCCTCAAAATTGAAGCAAAACACCCCAAAACCTCGATCCACGCCACACCCAGTTGGTTAGAACATAAAATTATGAAGCAGAAACACAGAAAAACAAAAACAAGCGAGAAAGGATTAAAGGAAAAAAAAAAAAAAAAAAGCCCAAATCACAAACCTTAAGGTGAGAACCAATCAGCTGATTTGGTGAATTGAAGAGCAGCAAAGAGGAAAAGTCAGGAGGTAGGGTTTGGGAGGGAAGAAGAAGAAAAAGAGGAAGGATCAAAGGGATCGAAGAGAGGAATGGAAGGGTGCAGAAGAAACGATAAGATGGTGTTTGGTCCAAGCCGACAAGGAAATTTCTTTGTTTGTGTGCAAAAATTATAATTTTTTTTTTTTTTTTTTTTTTAGGGTTTTGAAGAGAGAGAGAGAGAGAGAGAGAGAGAGAGAGAGAGAGAGAGAGCAATGGGTGCTTGACTGTGTGCCCGCGTCAAACTGGAAGGAAGACCGGAGTCGGGAATACAACAAGTTGCTTTATTTATTTATTTTAATATTTAAAAAAAAATGATGATTGTTAATTAAATAATTAATTAAAAAAATAAGAGGAACAGATGAGAAGGGGGCGCCCCGAAAGGGATACATCAATTCCTTAGTCTTCCTATGCTCTCAACACCTTCTTCCCTAAACTCCTCTCTCCCAAATTCTCTCATTTTTCTTTTTTATTTTTTTATTTTTTTATTTTTTTTTATTTTGCTATTAATTATTTATGCTCTCTCTCTCTTCTTTTTTCTTGCTTCTTTCGCCATCCCTTCTTTCCTTATTTACGCTTTTGCCTTCCTCTTTCCACTCTCCTCTATTTATCCTACTATCCATTCTTATCCCTTCCAATCTCCTCAATTTTCTATTTATTTTTATTACAAATTATTTTTAAATCTTTTTTTTTTTTTAATTATTTTCCTTTTGTAATATAACTTCTATTTAAAAAAATAAACAAAAAAATTGAGAGTCAAATCACTACCAATTAAATTATTATTTCTAGATGCATTTGTAATATCACTCTTTAAACTGTCACACTAATATCTGTCACATCTAAAAATCTATCTCTGTGACATATAAAAATCTATCTCGTAACGGTCAAATCCAACAATGCATACCTCTAGTATTTCCAAACTGCAATCATGTTTCATCTCGCGAATACAACTCAATAACATTGATCAAAACTAAAGAGATCTAGGAGGAGGAGCTTTTTGGAGGGTCAACCATAAATCTCTTGAACCTCAAGTTGTGAATTTAATCCTCGCTCATTAATGCTAGTAGCATGTTCATGTAGTCCACAAGCGTTTAGATGTTTAAAACGTGTGGGGCTAAAGTTTTTTTTTTTTTTTATCTACAGTGTCTCGACATTGTAGAATTTTCTTTATTTGAAGAGACAATTTTGATTACTAAATTCATCATTTTCTTTAAGACGAACTTGTTTATGATTTATGTTTCAATTTATAGACACTTTAAAGATCTACCTCTAATACTTTAGATTATGGGACACCTTGAGATATTTTGTTTTTAACGTTGGGTGAAACTTTTGTAAGAATCGAACCATGGCAAATGTTGGCTATATCGTTATGATAAGAGGCTAGAGCTCACGTTCTAATTCAAAGATTAGTGGAGTTCAATGGTAAGACGGTGAGGCATCGAGCTTGAGTACAATTTCTATTAATTAAAGAAAACGATCACAACATATGAATCGTATAGAAAATTAAAATTAAAATGTAAAAATGAAAAAAGACACGTGTTAGTAAAGTTGATTGGACGATAAATAAAATAAAGCATAATTGAATGGTGTTGTTAAGGTATTATTGGTTGAGAGGAGGAGGTAGAAGGAAAGGGGCATTGGATGCATTGAATCTCTTGTGTGGCTGCCAATGCCATGGGCATGTGGAAAGTCAGAGTGGCGCATCTTATAAATGTGCGATAAAATTGACGTTTTTTTTATTTATTTATAATTTTTTCTCCAAGATTTTGACATTGATGTGAAGGTAATTGAACTGGACCATTGTTTTCTTACTTTTACGGGATTAAAAGAAAAAATCTTAAATTTCGTTAAAATCAAAATCTGAATTCAGCCCAAGCCCATACTATTTTAGGCAGAAAAGAAAGAAAAATAAAAGCCCTAGCTCCCTCCTCTTTGCCCCTGTTGATACTATGGTGCACGTTTCTTTGTACAGAAATTGTGAGTATTCCCTTCTCTTTCACACTACTATTATCCATGTTAGCAAAGATTAACGTCAATTCCTCTTCAACCCATATCTTATTTATCCATACACCAGATAATGAGAATGTTACAGAAACAAATCTCTTCTGCTTGGACCTGCTTTTCATGGGATTAGAAATGTCCTGGTGATAAAATTGAGTTGGGATTAATAGTTTTCATCTTTTTTTTTTTTTTTTTTTTTTTTTTTTTGTGGGCAATGTTGATATTGATGAATTTTCCCTATATTTATATATAAAAATATGTTCTACATCAATAATTATATATAGAATAAGTAATTTATAAGTTAAGGGATCGCCATGTTAGGGATGGATGATGGAGTAAATTAATATGCAATCATTCATATCATGTTTGTGTTTGATATGAAAGCAGCAGAGTATGATGAGTTGGCAGAGATCTGTTGTTTGGGATTCCGGGTTGGAAGGAAGAGGAAGAGGAAGACACGAAAGGCAACCCCACATGGATAGTGATGAGAATATTTGGAAAAGAAACAAATCCATATTGTGTGGTCAAACAATCATGTGCTTCACATTCAAATACAGGGAAGCAAATGGAAGTTCACATCTCCCCTGAGAGGGTATTCCCAAAAACAAAAGCAAAAGCAAAAGCAAAAACAAAGCAAACCAAACCAAACCAAACGGTACATTAATCCTCCACTTTTCTAACTACTACTTAAACACATCCCTAATTTTTCTGACTCCAAACCAAAACCAAAACCAAAACCAAAACCACAACACTTCAATTTCACAACATATCTCATGTGTGGCAGGCACACACACATCCATCTGCCTTTGCAAACAGCGCCCCCTCTGCTGTGGATCACAACCATTTTTTTTTTATCCTTCCATGGTTAAGGAACTCCCAGCTGCAACCGAAGTCCATAACAAGAAGCATGTTATTCATGTCATAATACTAATGGAATTCATATCAAAGTCAACAACTATCAGCTTTGCAAACCAAATGGGTGTGTATACAAATACAATTTATTACCTGGGGTGTGGTCATCAGGATGATCCTTGTGCTGGCTTTCCATGCACTTGAGAAGGTATTTGAAGGTCTCGATCTCGCATGGGAATGTGAGGCCGCCGCTATGATCAAATCCAAACTCCTCCTCTGCCTTTTCCAGCAACACCTTGAACACCGAATGGCTAAGATAGCTAGTGGGAATGATGAACCTCCGAAGCTCCGGCCCAACATAAACAGCCAAGTACCCTTTTGGGACGTCGGGTGGATGTTCAGGGCTCTGGCAGCTCTCCTCATCCGAATCACAACACAAAACATTCGTCAGCCTTTTGTTGATTGCTGGTGAAAGGATCCCATTATTTTGATTTAGATTTTGGCTTTGATTTTCATGGGCTGCGGCTTTGGATATCGGGTTAATTGTGACGCCTTGCCAGTGTTGGAGAGTCTCTTTCAGCCTCACAATCTGGCGGATTCCAGTCAACTTGATCCCACCGTTTTCATCCATTTCTAGACGTTCACCACAATTGAACAGAACCCCAGGACAGAACTCGCTGTGTCTAATTCCAGAAACACAATTCTCATCAGAACACCACTACCTAGAAGTTGAAATCGCCGGTAATAGAATAGTTTTGAATGACACTAACACAAACTAAAATAGTAAAAAGCTCAAAGTAGAAAATCAAGTAGAGGAAATAAAAGGAAAGGCTGTACTATAGCAAGAAGAAAGAAAGAGAAACACAAGCATGCTCCATACAACCAACAAATAAAGAAACAATAATAATCAGAGTAGGATCCATTTGATTCATCAAATCACGTACAAGAGACTAAAATTCCCTCTCACCATTCGTTCCTCACATTGAGATTCAAAACCAGAATCAAAGTCTGTAAGAAGGTTGCAATGCAATGCAACGCAAGGGAACAACAATGATGATATTACCTGATTGACAATAAAGGAGGAAAAAAAAAGGGTCAAGACAACAGGAAACGGTGAGGTTAAAATTCGAATTTGAGGAAAACGTGTTTTACAATGTCGGAAATGGAATGGATGAAGAATTATAATAAAGACAAGGAATTGTACAAAAATGGAGGAGAGGCGGAAGAGTGAGGCGAATCCAAGCGCAGAAAATGCAGAAAGAAAGAAAGAAAGAAATAAAGAAAGAAAGAAGAAGATACCGGCGAAGAAGAAGAGCATTTAGGTGGAAAGGCGAGGAAGAAAAGGCATGGGAGAAGGAGGAGGGTTGAGGGGGAAGCGGAGGGAAGAGAGGGGAAGGAGTATTTATTTATGCGGTTCGGGGGAACAGAGGAATGGGCGTTGGAAAAGGAAGGTGCCTCCGGAAACGATGGCCGATACTTTTGGACCGCCTTCAATTTCTTTTTTT
This sequence comes from Cucurbita pepo subsp. pepo, assembly GCF_057944985.1. Lineage (NCBI taxonomy): Eukaryota > Viridiplantae > Streptophyta > Magnoliopsida > Cucurbitales > Cucurbitaceae > Cucurbita > Cucurbita pepo. The sequence continues at coordinate 12,923,900 of NC_141805.1, read as the reverse complement.
ATTTTTTTATTTTTTCTGTCTCTCAGTTTTATTTTCTTTGGATTTCATTTTGTGAAATGAAACAACTTTTTCATCTAAACTCACCAATAACGTTACTTTTTTAACTTTTTTGTTTGGAAATATATATATATATATATATATATATATGTATTTTTTTTACAATTCAACTAAATATATTTTATCCCAAAACCTGCTACGGCGGAGGCACTGCTTCACTTCTGCTCCTTTGCAACACCAGACTGTTCATTTCCGCCTCCTCTACGTCCGACGCCATGGATGCAATCAACGCCCAACTTCCGCTTTCGACCAATTCGGACGACGAAAATTTGGTCAATGGAGATGACCCAATGCCCGACCTTCCCCAGAACCCCACTTCCCCCGCCTCCGATTCTTCTTCCTCCGACTCTGATTCCGAAGTCGACGAATCCGACCGGAAGCTCCAACTCCAGACCCTTCAATCTGAGCTCTCCTCCAACCCTTCCAACTACGATGCCCATGTCCAAGTAATTTTTCTCTACTCTCTTTAATGCTTCTTCCCATCATTTCTCCCCTTCACTTCTGCATACACTAAGTTTATGCGTTACTTGTTTTTTATGCTCGCTCATCCCCACTTCTTCAAGTATATAAAACTTTTGAGGAAAGTTGGCGACATCGACAACCTGAGGAAAGCAAGGGAAGCAATGAGTGAGATGTTCCCTTTAACCCCTTCAATGTGGCAGGAATGGGCCAAAGACGAAGCGTCTATCAGTACTGGGTAATCTCGTCTATTTTACCTATTTAGATGTCCCGTTATTTCTTTTCCGGTGGTGCAGAAGTTTCTGAAGTTGTTGCTCCTTAAATTCATTATAGAGCTGTCAATTTCAAACTTCTAACAAGCTCTTGAATCTTCAACCCTATTTCATTGTGAGAGGGTTTTGGATTTCTGTTAACCCTTTTCTTGCTAGTAGTCGGTTATGAATTAATTTTACTCTCGTTTTTCTCGTTGCCTTTGCAGACCAGAGGATGTTGCTGCAATTGAGAGGCTATATGAGCGAGGGGTGTTTGATTATCTGGTTTGTATCGGCTGCCATTTGGAGATTAGCTTTTGGTATTACGAGAGATGTTACATGTTAGACTAACAAATGCTAGCATATTAGCAGTTTTATAGCTACTGCAAGCCAATTGTTTCACCACATGTCCTTTTCTTCCTACACGTATCTGGAACCCCATATTATAATCAATATATTTTATACATTGTCGGATTTAACAAATTATAGCTTGGACTCTTAAGCTGAAAATTGTACTTTTACTTTTTGGTCTATTAATTAGTTGCCTTGACAATAAAGATGGTTGGCTATGTAACTCAGCTTTCTGCATGAGTTTCTACTTTCAATGTATAAAACGAATCATTTTCAAGTTTGAGGACAATAGTTTGCTTTGTAATTTTCTTTTATTCAGGATGACAATATTTTGAAATTGTACGGTGTCATGATGTTTTCAGATTTTGTTTTGTAGCACATGATTATGTGAGATGGTTAACTTTCACTATGTTATGCAGTCAGTTTCTCTTTGGTGTGACTACCTAAATTTTGTTCAAGAATATGATCCAATGGTGCGAGATCGTGCAACTTCTAGAATTAAAAAGGCTAGAGATTTATTTGAACGTGCTCTCACAGCTGCTGGTTTGCATTTTACTGAGGCTGAAAAATTATGGGAAGCATATAGAGAATTTGAGAAATCCATATATCAAAGCATTGACGAAACCGATACTCAGGTCCGAACCTCTTTCCTTTTTTTATTTTTATTTTTTATGTTTTTGGTCATCTTCTATGAGGTGTCTCATTTACGATGTAACTTAATTATATGGCTCAGAGCTATATAAATTTATTGTTTTTTTGGATTGAAGTCCCTTTGTGTAGCACTTGGAACTTCCTTTTTGTTTGTTTGTTTTTTTTAATAATATTTTTGTATGTCCTTGTATTCTCTTCCTTTTTTCTCAATAAAAGTTCAATTTCTTACACACACACACACACACACACACAAAAAAAAAAAAAAAAAAAAAAAAGAAAGTCATTTGCTACGTTTTTGTATGTGCACTCCAATTGGAAACGGCAAAAGCAACCAAAAGTCATCGCAAAGGAGCACATCTTTTTGTTGATCCTTGTTCCTTGAATACATTAAGGGTAGTATCTCATGTATGGCAAGTTTCTTATTTTTTCATAAATATTTTTTTTTTCTGTTGTGGATGATCAAGGAAATTAATTTTAACTTGGATAGAAATTGTACTGATGGTCAGAGTTGCATATTTTTCTGTAGGCGAAAGAAAAACAAGTCCAGCTAATCCGAAGCATTTTCCATCGTCAGTTGTCACTTCCTCTATCTAACATGAATTCAACGCTTGAGGCCTATAAGGCATGGGAGATGGAAGTGAAACAAGGCTGCATTCTTGATGAGAAATCTAATGACTCGGATGGGGTTCCTTCTCAAGTTGCCTCAGCCTATCAAAGAGCATTGGATATGTATAATGCCCGTGTTCAATTCGAAGAACAAATATCAAAACAGGATTTAACTGATACTGAAAGACTTCACCAGTACATTGTATGTTGCATTTACATTTTATTATGCGAAACAGACTTTTTGGAGCTTTAATATAATTCTTTAATTTCTTCAGATTTACCTGAAATTTGAACAATCTGCTGGAGATCCCGCAAGGGTACAAGTTCTGTTTGAGCGTGCAGTTGCTGATTTTCCAGTGGTGGTTGATCTGTGGCTTGATTATACCCGTTACATGGACAAAACTTTGAAGGTTTCTCCTTTCCAGTTTCCTATGAACTATGGATATATCTTAACATATAATTATACATGAGGTTTGGGTTTTCAGGTGAGCAATATTGTGAGGAATGTTTACTCTAGGGCGACTAGGAATTGCCCATGGATAGGTGATCTTTGGGTCCAGTATTTGCTTGCTTTGGAACGTGCTCATGCTTCTGAGGGTGAAATTGCTTCCGTAAGTTTTGACAACCACACCCTTTCTCTGGAGCAGTTCTGTTAAATATTGTTTGGTCTGATTTCATTTAACAAGATTATTATTTCACATTTGGTTCAAGAAAATCTCTCGCCAAAATTTATTTACAGTGAGCAGGGAAACACAAATAAATTACTAAAATTTGTAAGACTACTTCATTTGCCTCTATAATCCAATCTTTTGAATCTTCTTCTTTTTTGATCCAATGGCATTGAGTGAAATATCTAGAGACTAGAATAAGACAAAAGTTTCTTTTAACCAACTCAGCACATGAAACTTCATTATGATCATTACACTCATCCAAACAATTTACCACTGCATCACAAATCATTTCCCATAAAACCAACCAGCCTCTTTTATTGTTCCCAACTGGAACCATAACTACTGATCTATCGCTAGAAGGTTTTATAACAAAACATTCGAGAATCCAGCCGAAACGATCCATCTTCTTACATAATCAAAAAATTTCAAACTCATTCTTAGCCGAAAGAAATGTGATGTTAATGGACACTGCATAAGGTCAACTAAAGCTTCCTCAAATCAAAGAAGTTTCTTATGATGAGCAACACTGGAGCAAAGACGAGAACCATTTTTTTTCTTAATCGTGAAAAAATCCTAGCCTAAAAGATTTATGAAAAATGCATTATTTCAACCTACAACTGATAGACCTCATATTCTGAATGATCCTTAAGCACAACTTGAATTTTGACCGATAAGAAGGCTAAAAGGGATGAACACTAAGATGGATGAAGGCTAAGAACGGTGAAGAGAATGAACGAAGAAAAAGGAGAGAGCATACATTAGATTCCACTCTTCCTGATGACTTGAATGAATAAATGAAAGTATACATAAGTGAGAATTCCATACATCCCTCATTGCCCTTTTTCTTACAGTTTCATCCTGAATACATTCTATTTGGTTTGGTGTTCCCCTAAAAGTATAGTCGATGGGCTTTATGAGCTTCTCTTAGGCTGGTCTTTATAGAGAAAACAAAGATTTTGTGGTCAAATGCTTGTCAGCTCGTTTGTGGGCGTTATGGAAAAAAAAGAAACAGCAGATTATTTTCAGATAAATCTTCCTCAAGCAATTTTTTTCGTTTCTGTTTTTTTTTTTTTTTTTTTTGTGTGTGTGTGTGTGTGTGTCTAAGTGTACAGTTTACTGCCTCTAAATGGAGTGTTTTACACAATTCTTTTTGTAATACACAGATGGTGAATGATCATCAATCTAGATGAGGACCTTCTGTTTTTTGATCCTCCGTTTAGGCTTAGGGAATCCTCATTCCGAAGGCCTTTAGAATGTGTTACTCCTATTTTGTTGAATATTTGATGTCATTGTTTCCTTTATAAAAAGTAGATATTTAATTTAGATAGAACAATAAATTTAACTACCCAAACTGTATTGAATAAATAATTTAATAACTTAATGTCACTACTATTTTTGGGTCATTGCACTATATTTCATAATAAAACTCTGATTTTCCATCATAAATGAAATTGTAGTGATTAGATGGATGGCATCTTACCGCTACAGTTTGTACCTTACTTTTGTATTTATATTTTCTATTTCTGTTTGTGTACAGAGAGACTTACTGATAATATAGTAAGTTTTACTTCTACCCAACTTGAGATCAGAATTGTTTTTCTTGATGATACAGGTCTTTGAGAAATCCGTGCTGTGCTCATTCTCAACCTTGTATGAGGTATTATTATTATTATTATTATTATTTTTGGATATATGCCTAATTGTTCTCATTTCCATTGGGCAATCTAATATTGGTTCCTATATAGTTGGTCTATAGTACTTCCTCAAGAGAATGGGCTTGTAGTTGTAGGGGGATGTACTTATATCATTATTATCTTTTATTTGATAAAAAATGATTTCATTGAATAAATAAATTACAATATAAAAGGATCCCCACTTACATTACTATTATTAATTAGCGTTCTCAGGTCAAGTTAAAAAGCAAAAGTCAAATTAAAATTAGCATTCTAAAAGTTTGCCTGGGATGAATTCACAAATGAGAATTAAGGTTTGAAAATTTCATTTCAGTTTGATGATATTTCATATTTGACCTTGTTGTAGTACTTGGATTTGTTTCTTACACGAATTGATGGCTTGAGGCGAAGAATCTCATCTGCTGTTGAGCTTGAGGATGTGTTGGGATATTCGTTGATTAAAGAGACCTTTCAGGTTTCCCATATTTTTTTTTCCTTGTTCTTAGATTCCATCTCCTGTTTAACTCTTGATCACCAATTTCCTTATATTGAATGTCTCCACCCCTCATATCAACTGCGTTGTTAATATTATTTCTTAAAATATTTCAATATAATAGGGATGTCAACAAAATTCTCTGTGGAGTCGTACTCCAAATGGAGTGGGGATCCTTATTTAGAATAAGGTTAGGGTTGGGGATGGAGGAAAAAACTTTCCCTTATTTTTTTCAAGGGAGGGGGGACAGGGAGTACACTTACTCCTAACATTTCCATTACATAATTAATACAAATATTAAATATTTTAAAATTTATTTATTTAAAGTAGTGAATATATATAAATGTCATTATTTTCATATAAAATTATATAATTTTAATATATTTATTGTTATTTTAATTTAAAAATAACTAAACATCAATATTGAGGCGACCTGGTTTTATGGTATGATCTTTTGTACTTCCATTCATCAAAAAATTAAAAAGAATTCCAATACCAATTTCTAAGGCTTTTGCTATTGATTCCTGTAAAATCGCTTATCCTTGTGTATGTTCTCCTTATTTATTTATTTAATCAATTTTTTAATCTTATTTTTTGAAAATAAAAAATATAAGATGGTGGTGGAACTATCATCCATCTCAAAGTTCATAATAGGCAGAATTTTTTCTACTAATCATCATTCTTACCCTATTTTAATTCTTCTAAGGTCTCTTACCACATTAGTGCGATGAAGATGATGAAGGATATTTCTACTTCTTTTAATAAGTCAATTTAGATAGACGTTCACTTGAATACTAACGCTTAGTGATTTTATTCATAGCGTGCATCAGATTACTTGTCACCACACCTAAAGAATTCAGAAGATTTAGTGCGTTTGTATGCTTATTGGGCCCGTTTAGAGATAAACTTAGGAAAAGATCTAGTTGCTGCCCGTGGAGTTTGGGAAAGTCTGCTTAAGATCAGGTTTTCTTCATTGCCTTTATGAAACGCACTCTCTTGCTTCCATGCTACCCCATTATGAAACGCTTTTTTTCCCCTCTCTTTTTCCTTTTCTGGAAATCATTTGTTTTCCTGTTGCTGCTTCATTTGCAGTGGCTCGTTATTGGCAGCATGGGAGGGTTACATAGCGATGGAAATCGAGTCAAACCATATAAATAATGCCAGATCCATATATAAGAGATGTTACAGCAAAAGATTTCCAGGGAGTGGTTCAGAGGTAAAATTTCTTCTACTGGGTGACATAATCTTCATTGAAATTCTTTTTCCTTTTCCATTTTTGTTGCAAGTTACATACCTGTCGCCAATTGGATAGATACTAATATATCACGGGATTTCCCTCTAAAAACTATGGGACTCGAGACCAATACTATGTCCCATAGTTTAACTCATAACACACTTTTTTGGGGTAAAATGTAGAAAGCTTTAATTTGGAATCAATCCTTTTTCTCATTATCCAATAGTGGATTAGATGTTATCTTCAGTTTCTTAAAAAAGAAAAAAAAAATGTTCAGGATATATGCCATTCATGGTTGCGTTTTGAGAGGGAATTTGGTAGTCTTGAAGATTTCGATCATGCTGCTCGAAAGGTACACTTCTTTTACACTTTGCCAGTTCTGTTGATATTTGATCCATGAAAAGGAAGTGCGTATAACATTTGGAACCTGCTTTTGTTCTTTTTACAATGTTTATGGAAAGTTCAGTTTCTCATTGGTAAAAGAGTCGTTATTTTGAATTTCATTACACCATGGTCTTGGGGTACAATTAATTATTATTATTATTATTATATTTTTTTGTTGATGTGGAAAGAAAATTCTGAAGTTGAGGACACAAGAAGCACCATGCATAGTAACCAACTGATGTAGTTGGATGAAAATTATATCATCTGGAGAATTAGTAGTAGTTCCGCAAGTGCTCCCATTGTTATTTATGAAGCTACTAATTCTTCAAATGCTTGTTTCTTCAATGGACCACTAATACATTCTGCTGGATGATTTCCTTATCTTAGGTTAATCCTCGTCTAGAAGAGTTAAAGTCATATAAGTTACAGATGGATGAGTCAGAAAATCCTGCTAAGCCGAGTGAACATGGTAAGCGAAAATTGGGTGGCGATGCACCCGATGTAGAGTCTCCTGCTAAGAGACTAAAAGATGCTGCACATGGACCAAAGAAGGTTAATGAGAAGGGTAAAGCTCAATTACAAAGCTTAGATGGCCAAACAGGAAACAGCAAAGCAAAAGCTAAAAAACCTGATGATACAAGTGACCAGCAAATGAAAGATTTTGTACAGGAAAAAGGGAAAGTGTATAATGACCAATGCACTGCATTCGTCTCCAACCTCAACCTCAAGGCAAGTTATTTCTGAAAGTGCCCATCTGATTTTAATTCACGCTCAGCATTCTCATAGATGAACACATAATTTATGTTGCTTCATTACAACCTGGCAGGCTACTTATGAACACTTGCGGGATTTTTTCCAAGATGTTGGTGGAGTTGTTGCAATTCGAATATTGCATGATAAGTTTACTGGAAAATCACGGGTCCGCTCTCTTCTTCTCTCCACATATTTCCTTTCATTTATTGTCTTGTTATAGTACTTGATGAAAAGTTCTTACTAATTGCATACTGTGATTTTTTTGGTAAGTCCGAATGCTTGCTTCTTATAGTTTGATAGAGGATGGTCGAGAATTGGTTTCCGGTGTATTTGTGTGTTTGGAAGGACATAAACGTTTTCCATGGAATACCTATGTACTAGTATTGGGGAAAATACTTAAAATACACTTGTATTGAGAAAAATACTTATATATATATATATATATATATATATATATATATATATATATATATATATATATATATATATATATATATATATATATATGGGCATAGAGGAGAACCTAAACTAAAGGAATTTACAATTACAATAAAGAACAACTGTACATAATAACATATATTATAACGCTCCCTCTCAAACTGGAGCAAATATGTCAATTATGCCTGGCTGGTTGCAAAGATGGTTTATTCTTTCTTCATCTGAAGCTTTGATAAGGATATGTCCTAATTGTTCTCCAATCTTCACATATCCTGTAAACACTAACTTTTGTTGTATTTTCTCACAAATGAAATGACAATTCATTTCAATATGTTTAGTCTTCTCATGAAATATTAGATTAGACGCAATGGAAATGCAACTTGATTATCACACTGCAATTTAGTTGGCGTGGTATTACTGAAACCTAAAGTTGATGTATCCACACTATTTCACACACATCCTGTGCTATAGCTCTAATGACTCAACACTTAAAACATGAATCCACATTTTGTTTCTTACTTTTTCAGACACTAACCATTACCCCTTTCCCACCTTCGACTTAAAGTAGTAACCAGCTCACGGCTCTAACAAGTGGGTTTGAGCCAGGGGTTACGCAAGTCCTTCTACTTGGCAAAAGAATAGAAAGAAAGAAAGAAAAACATACGGGAGTATGAAGAGCAAGTCAACTACCCTGCCTGTCAGCGACTTCTATGCTCTTGTTTTCATAGATAGGATGAAAGCACTATTAGTGCCTTTGTTTATATTAGTTGATGTCTAATTCAAGAAATTGTGTTAGTGAAGGTGGATCAACGTTATACTCTTTGTTATCCCGTGTTTACATTTTAGGCATAATACCGTGACCAAAATTGAAAGAAACAGAAGAAAGAGAGGTAGAAATGAAAAATCATGAAACGAAGGGGAAAACAATGATTTTTGGTAGACAAATGAATTCATGGTAACCATTCCTCCAATTGAGGAAGTATAACTCATAGTAAATGTCCACGATGATTTATGGACGTGGACTATTTTGTTACTCTTCTTTCTCTGCTTAATGTGACCTATTATTTTTACTTTTTGTAGAATCTGAAGTCTTGTACACTTTTTCAGCTTTCCCTGCTAAACTTGTGATTGTACTTCTTATTTTTGGATGTAATTTTATGTATTTCTGTTCTGTAGGTAGTACACTAACTTGTTCATGTGCATTTTTAAGAGTATTTTGATTGAGCTTAGCCTCCTTACAGGTTGTAAACTGATGGCGTGATTTTTTGTTGTAGTACTGATGGATAGAATTCTTATTTGTAGGGACTAGCTTATGTAGATTTCTCTGATGATGCGCATCTCAATGCTGCAGTTGCAAAAAACAAGCAGTTGTTGCTTGGGAAAAAGATAAGCATTGCACGGTCAGATCCTAAGAAAGGTATAACAAAGTAAAGATAAATAAATAAATAAAGATGAAAATTAGATAACATACAATCAAATAGTTAGAACAATCTAACAAAATGTGGTACACTTGGTAAAAAGCCTAAAAGTCTTAATGACATGCCTTAAAATTATTCGAAAAGGGTGGGAGAAGCATATGATATGAGGGTTTTTCTCAGAACAAAAAAATGGAATGGAAATATATGCTTGTTTACCTTTTAGTATTGGAAATCTTATATCCATTTTATCAGGAAAAATGCTCGGCAATAGTTAAATATGTGGGTATGCTTGTCAATAGTTAAATATTGGATTATGTTGTAGCCTAAATACTCCAGAAATCGTTAAGGGGAAAATCTTTATTAACAAATGGAATTACCATCAATGATGTTTGAATTCAAAGCCTGATTTTTTATTTATAGAGAATAATTGATATTAATGATGCAACCTAAGCGTTCCCCAAAAAATCCTCAAAGGGAAATTTTATTTACAAATGAAATTGATATTAATGATGTGTGCAAACAAAAACAAATCGCTTCTTTATATAGGGGATAGCAAACACTACTCAGTAAAAATCACTACCACCAAAATATTCAACTAAAAGAAAATTACAGTATTATCTATAACAACACTACATCAGCTTCGAAATTATCAGAGGCCATGACTTAAAATCACTTGAGCTTAGAGTAAAGTTCTCATGCAACAACCTCGTCACTTAAATTAGAAAATGGTTCAATTTATCTGCACTGAATTATTTTTGGATAAGTGGTTCAATTTGCAACCCGTTAGCCGAACTTTTTGCTTCTGAAAATGGTATCTTACTGCTGGCTCATACTGAGACTGAGGATTTGTATGTTTCAGTTGTTTGATTAGTAGAGTATGCACTGTCATCAAATTAGAAAAATTATATTATGTTCACAACCTTTCTATTTGAATAAAGAAAGTACCTTTCTGTTCATATTTACTCAAAAAGTTTGGATGCATTCTGCTATGGATAATGATGGATTCACCCCTACATTAAATGCATCATCGATCAGTCTCATAGTCAGAACTCATTTGCATGCCAGCTAGAACTCTATTGCACATTCGGGATATTGTCATTGGAAATTTACAGCTTTATCATGATCTAATCTGTATGCTGTTGGTGGGAATCATAGGGAATGCTTTATTGATAACTTCAATCATAGTAATAGTATATGGTTCTCTGAAATGTCAGATCACGACCAAACTAAACGCTTAGGTCAGGTAGATTGTAATGACATTTGGGATACTGTTGTGCTGTCTCTCATCAGCTTTATAATTGTCATTATGTAATATCACAAAGTTTGGCATCCCTCTGAATGAGACAAAAGCTAAGAATTCTGTCTCTGATTACCTTCACTTGTAGGGGGAGGCCACACTACGGATCGAGCTAGTGGAGGCAAGACATCCGAGTCAGTAAGTTCTGCAAAGCCTCGGAAAGCCAATGAGCAACCACCTAATGAGAGGAAGGACGGAGGGAACAAAGTTGAGCTTAAGGGAAAGAACACGTTCGCAGTGCCTAGGAATGTGAGAGCACTTGGTTGGACAGCAGATAAACCAAGGACCGCAGAACAAGAGGATGAGAAGCCAAAAACCAATGATGAATTCAGGAAACTGTATTTTAAAGGCTGAAGCCTTTTGTTGTAAGAATTAGTATGGACTAAAGATTGTGACATAGATTAGAGTTTCTCCTGATATCACCATACCTCAAGAGGATTTTTGTTTTAAAATGAAATTAATATCTTACTGTGATGTAGAGATAGTTTTGGCATACCATGGTATCCTTTGAATTGGATCTGTTGTATATAGTCAGTTGAGATTTCTTCTATTTAAGATTTATTTTCAGCTTATTTATAAGAACCAGCAGTTAACTGGATGGTGGATAAGGTTTGTAGAATAACAATCTCTTCTAATGTTCTTTATATTTTAGTACACATTTTTATTTTTTTAAATCTATCCAAATCCATCGTTAGTTGAACTCATATCTTGTTTCTGTTTTTCAAATTTGGCTTAACATTCAGAATAGCATTGAAGATGTAATAAAGACTGCATGACGTTCAAGTTTAAGAAACAAAGCTGATTACCAAAATAGCCTTCAAGATGGGAAGATAGAATACAAGGTACTTTTTCTTAATTATCTTTTTTATATGATTGATTGTAGAAAGATATACACATGTAAAATGAGTCTAGAATGACTTAGAAAGCATGTTCAAGCAGAGCACACCTTCTAAAAGCACTTTAAAGTGCTTTTTTAGAATATTCAAATTATCTTTGTTGACCATACAACCAAATACTATAAACAATTTGAAAAGAAAATTTTGATCGTTCAAGATCATTTTCACTCTGTCAAAAGGAATTCCAAACTCATCCTTAAGCAAATGAGTAGATTAACTCTTCAATGCATTATCCAAAGCTTCATTGTTTAAATTTGTTTCCTGCATATCAAGAAAAAGGGTATGGATTTGAGAATATATACTAAAGGCAAAACAAGTAAAAGGAAAGGTAGTCTTTTACTTTAGGCAAATGGGCAAAATGAGTAATAATGGCCCATTTGCATGCTTTGAATCTCCAAGAATGGAGAGTTAGGTGAAGCTAATTGGATGCACTCACGTGGCTTATAGCTCTTTAACCAAAGCCCATATTCAACAGAGAATGTTCCCTTGATATGCATATGCATTCCTCTCTTTCTTTTTGCTTTTTCAATGGAATAATGCATTGCTATTTGCTTTTATCAACGCATCAAATCACATAGGTTTTCCTAATTTTGGACTGCAATTGGAAGGTTTGAACTCAAAAAGAGGGAGTTCTTTATATTATTATATAACATGAGAGAAATGGGAACTGGAGATGGATGTTAACTAGTTGGGTTTGCTTGAAGATTGTTTCAAGAAGATGATATAGTTTTTGTTGCACAAGTAATTAGTAGAAGAGTAGAGAATAATGCATGTTTGGAGAGAGAGAGATTAGTTTGGGAAAGTTGGGAAAGACACAACACCTTGATTATTATGAAAGAAAAGTATAAGATTCAAAATAGACCCACCAAACAATATCCACTTATTAGAAGAATTTTGTATGGCCACCCACCCACCTCATTTAACCTCTCATAAAACCCCTTAATCGGGACATTATTTCTGTCTTTCTCTTGTGTCCAAATCTCAACAATTATGAAGCGATGAAAATCAAAGGTAAGCACTTATATGTAACAAATTTTTTTTTAAAAGAATATCTGCATCTTTATGCCTGTAGTTAACAGTGTTTGGGGGTGGAACATTTAAAAGGCAACCAATGGATAATAAAAGAATAAAGTGAATTTGAATCTTAATGTAATCTCTCTAGAAGAAACCACAAAAGAAAGATGATGATGAGGGACCATAACTTTTTATAGCTTTTTATATTTTTTTAGTGTTTGAAATTGGCAAGTGTAGTTGAGGCAACGGGAGGAGACGAGGTATGGTCCTTTCTTTCTAGGTCAAAGGCTCGAGAATGCATAATTAAACGTATAAATAAATGAGATGAAAGAGGGTTTCAACACAAATATAATATTATATTGGTAATTTGTGAAGATATGAATGGATGTGTTGAGGTTTGCTTCAAAAAACATCCTCATCTCATCCTTTCTTTTTATCTCTCTTCTCAACTCATGTCTGGTTTTCTTCTAATTAATTAGCTCATTACATCCTTGTCTTGTGCTGTGTTCTCCACTCTGTCGGTTAAAAAACTTTTCTTTTCTTTTCTTTTTTCATTAAAAAAAAAAATAAAGAAAAGAAAAGCTCCTAGTTGTGTGTATGACTGGCTATAAACTCTTACTTATTTAGAACTGCCTTCCTTCACCATATCTTCATAACCATAGCTCTCTCTTCTTTCTTCTTCTCCTAAATAAACCCTCTCCATTAGTAGTCATAATGGAGCAGACTACTGAACATCCTCCCATTCCCATCCCTTTAAATGCTCGCTATGGCGGCCACCACCACCATGACCCCTCTGCCACCTGCAACCACATTATTGCCGCCGCATCTGCGGTCAATGGCGGCAATCCACTCCCACCCTTCCACATGGAAATAGATCTCCACCGTAATAACAACAACAACAGCAACAATAACAAGAAGCATGTCAAATACAAAGAGTGCCTCAAAAACCATGCTGCCTCCATGGGAGGAAATGCCACGGATGGCTGCGGCGAGTTCATGCCTAGTGGAGAAGAAGGCTCTATTGAAGCACTCACATGCTCCGCGTGCAACTGCCATAGAAACTTCCATCGAAAAGAGATCGACCACCCCCTCCTCGGCCGCAAGCTTCTCGTTGGCGGTAAGAACATGATCGCCATGCCTGAGACCACCACGTTCGCCTACCCAACTGCGGCGGGGGCGGCGTTCCTATCATCCAGAGCAATGACAGCACAACCCCACCACTTGATAATGCCGTACAACATGCTTGGCGGGGGCGGGGGCGGTGAGGAGCAGGAGGAGGCAGCAGGGGTGAGGGCGTACTCGGGGCAAATGACAAACAAGAAGCGATTCCGAACGAAGTTCACTGGGGAGCAGAAGGAGAGGATGCTGAGGTTTGCAGAGAAAGTTGGATGGAAGATTCAGAAGGAAGAGGAGAGTGTGGTGCAACAATTGTGTGAAGAGATTGGAGTGAAGAGGAGAGTTCTTAAGGTTTGGATGCATAACAACAAGCACAATCTTGGCACCAAGGAAACTACTTCCCCTTCCCCTTCCCATTCTCCCACTCCCTTGGATTAATTCAATTTCTTCATTTCTTTTTCTTTTTCTTTTAACTCAGATTCAATCATATAATTATTACTATTATCGGCTAATGATGATCAAAGTTGCGATTATTTAAATTTGGAGTTATTGGAGTGAAAATTCTGAAGCACTTAATTGACCCACTAATTAAAAGAAAAAAAAAGTAATAATATGTATGATAAGATTCCTAAAATATGGGAATGCCAATAAAGACCAAAGAGAAAACCCAAATTCATTCCTGAAAACAAATCCATAAATTGAAGTGAAGGGGATTGAATGTTAGGATGTTATTTCAGTGGGAAATTTCACGTGAAAAGAGTTATTATTATCATTTTCAAAACACCATCTAAACTTTTAATTTTGGATGGTGTTTTGAAATGGAAGAAGGGTGAGGTGTGGAATGGAATTAATTGTGTGAGGTAGATAGAAGGAATTAATGTGTCCCCAATACTGAATTGGAAGCTCCTCTTTAATGCTCTTTAGGCCCCCCCCCCCTATTTCTTCCCCCTCCTTTTTTTTTTTTTTTTACACTGAAATAAATAAACACATTCGTTTTTTAGCTATTTTTGAGTCATTTTCCTTAGGTGTTAACATTGACACTATTTTTCCTAATTGAGAGAGAGTAATTAACTCATTCAAAAAAGTTATTTTCTCATTTTAGTATTTTACCATTTCACAAAGATTGTCCTAAGCGTAAAATAAGAAAGAAAAAAAAAACATTTATTCATGTCTATAAAACCTCATAACCTCAACCCATGTCGAGAAAACCATAACGAATCAGTAAGAAACATTCAAATTTGATGAATTTGACACATATGTTTAGTAAAAATACGAAACTTAAACACTTTCAATTTCGGGCCATTTTCGAGTCATTTTCCATAGGTGTTACCATTGATCTATATAATATTCGGATAATATTGAAGGTCTTATCCTACTACAATATTGATATAACCTACTTTAAAATTGTTATACATTATTTGATGAATTGCCCAATTAATTTGTGTAAAAATTGACCATGAAATTCATTATGTTTGAACCAATTGTAATCACAAATAACTAGTAAATGATCAAATTTTCCTAGAATGGTTATATCCATATACACAACTTGTGTAATTATGTGCTGTGAAAATTCTCATACAAGTTTGTGATATTGGCATTGAGAGCAACAGGAATAAAATGGAGAATTCCAAATTGGAGAGGTTTATTTATAGTTTACACATTTCAAAAACTTTTCCAATCAATTAGAGCACGATGTTACAAAATCAAAATCCCAAAATAACATTGAATAAAAAGAATCATGGATCTGCAGTGTTCTAAGCACGATTTTAAGAGGGGAAATATTTACATAATTTTACCTAGAGATGCCCATAGCCTAGCATCGGAGGAAAAAAATTTGTGCTCCAAAAGAATTATTGTTATTATTATTTTCAGATTTAGAGGTTCACTATTTACCATTTTTGTAGTTGGGAATGAAGTGGATGTTTGAATAGGAGGAATGAGTGTTGGTTTGGAAGAACCAGTGCTCCCCCAGAGTTTGTTTCTGCTCACCCGTTGGCACGCACTTGTATGTTGGCAGCGTTGTGTCATGATGGTGAGAATAGGGATAGATTGTGAGAAAGGCTTCAATAACAGAGGGTCTCCCCATATTTCACCCACTGCACAAAGTTCTCTGAATATTCCTCCACAACGTTAAGTTTCTGTGTGTTCACTTGGGAAACTTCCATTGCATTCTGCTCCGTTACCTACACCATTCAAAACCAAGAAAAATCCTTCATTTATAAAGCAAGCTTAGAAGAACAAGTTACTATTTCAATCGAAAATAGTTATAAAAATCTGAACGAATGGTTCATAACATGTAGACGGAAACAAAAAACGCAAAAGTGAATTACCTTCATGCTTGAACCATATTCACTCACAGAGGGAGTCGATTCTCCAGTGATAACATTTTCAGACGACTCTCTGGCAGTTGGAGAGTTGGACGCATAGGACCTATAATCATTGGAAAAAGAGAAGTCTGAGTTCACTCATCATAATGCAGGAACAATGCAATGACCTAGTCCTAAGCCAAGATCATAATTAAAAGAAAAAATTATTCTCAAAGTCACCAGAGAATACAAGTAAAAGAAAACTATAACCGTCCGGAAATATGAAGTTTCAACAAATTGTAAATCAAGATCTTTTGACTTTGGAAACTATTCTTATGTTAGGATTATCGAGCCAAAACAACGTTGCAGAGCTAGCAAAACCAAGAGGACAGAGTCCAAATGTTGTGGAGAGCATTACATGTTATCGCAAGAAGCGGAAAGAAGCATGCTACTACACTCATAGCGTTGAGACATTCGGTATATCGTCTCAACGCCACAATATTGATTCCTCTAGTGCATCAATTATAATCAGTTCTTATTTATTAAGGTTTTTCTTTGGTGTAGGTGTTGAACATTAGAGGGAAGTGCAGCAGACAATATTTTGCGGGTCTGAAGATTTATTTATCTGTAATTCTCTAGGTATTCATTCTTGTGGTGCTTAGAAGTCATGATTTGTAGAGTAAGGTGAGGGTCATTTATAGTCTCCACGTAGTAGAACTTAAGTTAGAGAACACTGAATGCAATTGCGAGTTTGGATCGAACTAGTATAATGTTTCTCTCTTTCTCTACTCTATTTACTTTGTTGCTATTATTGACCTCATTTGCTACGTTGTAGAAGGGGAGACTATTTATGTCCTGTTTCGATTGCTCTTTGTGGTAGAGGATTTAATTGTCTCACTATTTTGTTTGTTATTCCCTGTAGTCGGATATTCCCGTTATAAAATATTCAACTTTGTGGTATGATTACCTCTCAAATGACTCCTCCTCACATGAATTCCCAGAGGATGAAAGCCAGTCCAGGTCAACAAAGTTTGAGCAACTCGTAGCGTCCCCTTCTGAAAAGAAAATATGGTTACCTTCAAAGCCTCTTTCTCTTTGAATGGTCCCAAAAATTCGCCGCTGAGGCATCGAGGGAGTATACCTACATTAAGACATTCAACAAACACTATTCAGTTATCATTATCAACAACACTGCTCACTGCCCGAAAGATATCAAGTAGAATATAGAGAACAATTTAATTGGGGTGAAACTGTTGAGATTTGGGATGAAAATAAGAAGTTTATGTTCATTTTCTTGAAATTCTATCAAATTCGTGTGGAAAATTCTATCAAAACAAACACAGCTATTTATCATTTTTAGGCATCCATCTGTTATCCCCATGGGCTGAGAAAGTAAAATCACAAATGGCAGACTTCCACCTCACAGACGACACATTAATTTTTACAAATTTCAATCTCATAGGCTTCGCCTATAGAATCCAAACACAAACTCAATAATAATAATAATAATCATGCCCCCAAGCATATAAAATCCCAGATACAACTACCACCTAGAATTGCATATCATAATCATGAACAAATGCAAACGGTACTCAGCAACATTGTGGTTCTTCTTTTCTGGTCTAATGAAGATGCATCTAACCTTCTGGTAAAAATGAACTATTGCATAAATCTCAAGAGAAGGGAGCCTATGAATTATGTGACAATAGAGATGGTGGTAACAAACCTTGACAATGCTATATCACTTCCAGAAGAGGATGTCTCTGGAGACGATTCCAAAAGAACCTTACTACTTCCTCGCGATTGTCTGGATAATACTGAATTTGAATGTTTTTCTAGCCTTCTGTTTGTAGATAACATTGGTGAGCAATTTTCGTGGAGAATATTACCATCTGACAAGGATCTTTTGAATGCTGACCTAAACATCAGACTCTCATAACTCAGTCAAACAAGAACAAACATAATATACACGAGGAACCAATGAAAGCATCATGAAGAAAGCATATTGTGTCATAGTGAACTAGAGCACTTTCACTTATGATTTATATCTAAAATATCAAGAGAAAATTATATTTTGGTGTATTCACTTGGAGAAGAAATGAGTTTTTTAAAGGGAAGAACCACCCATTTATAGATCAGAAAATAATATGATATAATAAATACAAAAAAATATTGATTAACTAAAGAAGAAAAACCAACCCTCCCCTCAAGCTGGTTTCAAGATATCTTCCATAGTGAGCTTATTGATTATCTCGTTAAATTGTAACTTTAGGAGCCCCTATGTTATTTAGATCAACAATTTGCTTTGCTGTAGGAAAGTGGTCGTTTAACAAGGAATCTGAGTTAAAATGTCTTATAATTAAATCCTTTACATTTTTTACTTCTTTACTTTTATATGGTTGGACCTTGTATTTGTAAAGTATAAAAGTAAAGAAGTAAAAAATGTAAAGTATAAAAAAATGTGAAAATAATGATATTTATCCTAACCCATCTAATTAAATATTCGGGTCAACAGCATAGAAGGAACAAAGAAAACCACAAAAACAAGAAAATAATCAATACATTATTGAGTTGAGCAGCACTTCTTTAAAAATAATAATAATAACTGAAAAATAATAATAAATATAAAAATAAAAAAGGAGGATTCCCACACTATCTTTTAGAGTCAAAGAAAATGGAATAGCCGTCAGGCAATTTCCGGATAGAATGTTTACCTTCCATCTTCTTCTGCATAGATTCGCCCGTTCCTCCCTACTTTACAATGCTGATCTGAATCTAGTTCCCAGAGTGCAGGTTTGTCCTTTTGTGGTAGAAAATATCCCAGAAATCTGACAATTATTTCATAATTGTTAAAAATTACATGATATCCATGATTTAATGAATATCTATCTCTTTGTTGTTAGTATGAAAGTCTAAGTTTAAGATAAAATTGTCTTCCAACAAGTGGCGAGTAAGCTTTATCTGCCAATTTTATCACCTAGCCATATCTCGCAACGCGGTGGATATGACCCAGCAGCATGTTCTCATCTTCTCTTTAGTAAAAAATGCAATTAAAACTTTAATCAAATTCACAAGGATCTTGTACATACAGGTGAAGGACTCACTGTTCACATATACATACTATTCTAAGCAACTATCACAATTAATAAGCTCACATTTTCTTATTGCGCGACAAGGTTTTATTTTGTGTACTAAGCAGTCACTTTTGTTTTTTAAAGAAACAAAACTTTCATTTGAATTAATGAAAAGAGACTAATACTCAAAATCTATGAACTTGAAAAAGGAAAAAAAAAAAAAAAATCAGAAGTAAGAAAGCTACAAAGGAAGAATGAAAACATGCCAATTGTGGCTAAAATCAAATAAAGCAAACCCAGCAAAAGGCCGGAGACAACGCCATGAAGTAGTATTCAAACAAGCAGAATCATAACGATCAGAACAAGCAAACCCAGCAATGGAGCGTATAGTAACATTATAATACTTAAAGCATGATGTCAACAGAAGATTTCAAATACTGCCGAGGAATTAACACAAAAATCGTGGACAATTTTATGAACACAAACAATGTGGCCAATAATGTGAGTATAAAGTATGCAGAGCACTGACAAATTATGAATGATATGGAACAAATAGAAAATTTGAATATATGTTATCGGCATCTTCTACCCTTATCTTCTAAAGACTGCAATGAAGTAACATGGTATCAAACCAAGGAGTCCTATGTTTGAACCCAAACACTTGTAAAGTTGTTTCCTCTCCAATTAATATCGATTTCCACTAGTTGGGCCTTCTACAAATTTTCAAACCCACAAGTGAGGGGGAGGATTAAAGGGTTGATACTATAAAATTTCCCATAATCTATCCACTTACGTTTTTGGGTTGATTAGTGATATAAAGATTCCAGATTCCATATTCGAACGGGAAGCACATACTCAATCCTCAACTGTAGAAGGAACAATTCAAATAGGATAGAGGGGATAATTTAAAGAGAATATGATCACTTGGAGAACGTACAAGGGTACACACACACACACACACACACACACACACACAAAAATAAAAAAAAAGGCTAACAAAAGGAGCTGAACGAAAGCTATGGAAAAGGACTCCAATCCAATATGATATGACCTAACTGACACAATTACAAAAATCCCTATTGCAAAAGTCCAAAAAGAGGCATTAAATCTATTGACATCCAAAACCTCTACCCAAAATATTTCAACCTCTTTGAAAATTCTACTATTTCTCTCTAGTCATTGCTAAATAGCAAAGAAGTTAGTCTATCAAAGGGCTATCCCTTATCCCAAGACGGGAATACAAAAGAACCTTCTCCATCATAGGATGGAAAGCACGACTACATGCAAAAGATACCAAATGACACCAAAAAGTGGACGCAAATCAACTAAGTGAACAAACAACTTCAAAAGATACTGTCAATCTTCGATGCTCCTCTACACAAAATGCACCAATGTGACCCCAGCTAAAAGAAGGGATGAATTTGGATGCCATTAAAAGGAATTTACTTACTTTCCCACGCAAAATTTTCTAAGCAAGGAAGTTGACCTTCTTTGGGGTATTAACCTCCATACAAGAAAAGAACGAAGAGGCTCAATGGCAGGATAAAGTGTTGCATAAGATTTGGAAGAGAAATTTGCAAGAAGAGTTTCCAGAAGGGTTAAAGATCCAAAAAAGGTTAGTCTTACGGGTGCAAACATGAGTCCCTCCTGAGCAAAAGAAGGGCTGACACATCTGTCATCTCCCCATCTAATAAAGGATAACAGAGACCCAAGCTGATGATGAGTTGGAATTTCTTCAAAAAAGAAAAATCGAGGCCATAGAATGAAGCCTGATAGCAGAA
Organism: Cucurbita pepo subsp. pepo; assembly: GCF_057944985.1. Classification (NCBI taxonomy): domain Eukaryota; kingdom Viridiplantae; phylum Streptophyta; class Magnoliopsida; order Cucurbitales; family Cucurbitaceae; genus Cucurbita; species Cucurbita pepo. The sequence goes on along the minus strand of NC_141805.1, from coordinate 12,902,977 downwards.
AGGTGGGTAAAGACATGGGAAAATGGTGCAAAGAGCCCAAAAATCGTCCCAAAAATAAGTATTTAAGCCAACCCCAATGGAACAGGCCCCAAGTTTGGATTGTGCCCTTGTAGTCGCGCTCTTACCCAGGTGCTTTCTTGTTCGGAGGCTTCAGTTTTAAATCTTTCTCAAATCTCGATGATTGTGGGCTTCATCATTCTCATTCAAATGAAGAGGCTTTGAGGACCTTTCTTCTAAGGAAAAAACGTGAATTTCCCTCTCTATGGAAAGCACTAAAAAAAGAGGGTTAACCATTGGTTCATTGGATTCCGGGCCGGATGGATCCAGTGCATCATCCGTAGGGGGTCCTTAAGGCTTGGCCCGGTCTAAAGGAAGAAAATCGACCTTGTAGAGAAGTGGATAGGAGATTTCATGCATGGAAAAAGAGGGGAAGCTTGAACAAATAGCTTTTCAAGGATTTCAAATAAGAAACCTAAAACCAACAAATGAGACCCTCTCAAACGGGGTGTGGTCCATACTTGCTCACAATGACTGCATTAGACTCCATAAAGAAGCGCATATAGCAAATTCCATTCATCAAATGAGACATACATCACTTCTCTTCCTCTAAAATCCCAACAATTATTATCTGGTTTTTCTTTCTGTTTCCAGGAACTCACGTTTTTCTTGTCATTGAAAAGCCATTGACTATAGACCAATATTTTATTGCTACTTCAACTATCCTACTAAGTATATCTTCTTTTAAAATTTAAATACAATCTGGAGCTAAAACCAATGGAATATATATGTGTGTGTGTGTGTATATATGTATTCACACAGTTATATATTAACATGCCATGTGATAATTTAGTCTACAACAATGAGTGATCAATTTGACGAAAAGAGAAAATCTACAGAGGAAATATCTGAATTCTCCCCTTGACCAAGGCACCTTGACTCTTGGATAAACTTCATTGCTGGACCGAAGTACCAAGCTCAACAGTACACTTCAATTTATTTATTTATTTTTATTTTTATTTTTATTTTTTTGACAAGAAACAAAACTTTTCATTGATTAACTTACAAATTAATAGCATCTTGTTTTTCTGAATCCATGTAGGCATTGCTGTAATATCTTTGAAGAGTTCTGAAGAACTCCTGAGACTGTGTCGCTGCCTTCCACTGTCCCCTTCTTTCGGAGAATATCTATTTGGCACCCAAGATGTAGAAGACTTAGAAAGATGGTAAATGATGCCTTCACAGTTTTGCCAACGAGAATTATTCCTCAGATCAAGAAGAAAACAAAAAAGCATGATATTTCGATTCATGCGTGGAAGCACAGTAAATAAGGAATTCAAAAAGGGAATAATAGAACTGCTGAAATATAATATTTTAGTGAAAAATAAATAAATAAAATCATCTCATTGCATTATATAGTCAGCTTAACTTTAAAAAAAAAAAAAAAAAAAAAAAAAAAATCCAGAAGAATGAAGCTGTAGAAAGAAATAACAGATATGTTTCATCTAGAGCACGACTGTTTTCAAATGTACATTCCAGGGCATCTTTGCGCATCTACAATTTTCACAGCTTGTTTCATGATAGCATTGATAAGATCCCGCATTATATTTTATTTTTACCAAGTATCTACTCCCTAACAAATCAAAAGCATTTGGCTATACTTGTTTTATTTGAAATGTTTAACTCAACTTACAAAATTAGATCCCTAATTCCACGAAATACATTCATTAGGATATTATATGTTCAAAAGGGATACAAATGTCATAGTCCCAGTCTTAGTAGGTATTTATATCCCTCAACATTACCTTTTCTTTTTGGGGGATTTTTTTTTTATTGGTAAGTAAAGTTACAAGGATGTCAAAGATTACAAACTCCCCTGGGATTCCAATATTTCTACCTAAACACATTAATTGCATAAAGCCCCCCAGTTTGATTGAAGAAAAAGGATAACATCGAGATGATTAACATTTAACTAATCTATTGGATTTTTTTTTTATATTGTAAGTATAACATGTATATTAATGATATATATTTATGTTAGTATTTACTTTTTACTTGTTCCTTATTGGAAGAGAGTCTTTCTCCAACCTTTCATTTGATTCATAATGGCATACCCTCTTTCACACCCAAACCTAGAGTACCAAACCAAATAAAACTGAACCAACTGCTTCAATTGAAATTCAATTTTCCCCTGTTTGAACATTGGTTTGATGTCAAATACCAAAATCTAATTGAGCGAACCGAACTGAAGTTTACCCATGGTAGATATATCAGTTTTTTTTACTGAGTTAGGCTTCAATGCAGCAATTCCAATCAAGTTGTGGTATGACAGTGAGGTTGCTCTTCATATTAGGTCCAACCCCACATTTCACAAGCAAACCAAACATTATGAACTTGAACTAAAACTTGATTGTCATTAATTCGTCAGAAAATACAATAATATATGATGCCAATGGGATATGTAATGAGTAGAGAGATATTAGGAGAGGTTTTCCACTAAAACTGAAATAGAGTGCAAATAAATTTCTTTTGTAATAAATTGGGCACAATGAACATATACACTCCAACTTTGGGGGAGTGTTAAAGCTTGTACACTGATGTAAATATGAGTATATTAATCTCGTCCCTTATTTATAAAATTATAGCGCAAGTATTCTATCATATTTTGTCTCATTTTTCTCTTTCCTCCAAATATTTTTGTAACCATAATTCTTTTATGATTTATACAAACTGGAGGAATTATTTTTGCAGCACATGTTGGCCTATTACCTGGGTTGATAGCTTAGAGTAAAATCTTTTAGGGTATTTGACAGTAAGAAATGAACATGGTCGGTCGACCATAAGAGAGGTTTTAATTTACTTCTTGTCTTTGACGTCCATATAAGAGGTTTTAGAGATATTCCTCTTTCAAGTTTCATCCAACATATAGATTTATAGGTGTAAGTAAATATTTTGTAAGTTTTTTGGGCTTGGTATATAAAATTCTTGTTTGGTCTTGATGCAGTAGGATTCTATTTAACTGCCAATAATTTCTACGCACACCTGTTGATGTTTTCTTTGTTGTCATTTTGTTGTCTTTTGGCTTCATCTTGGAGCTCTCTATTAAAGCCTTTTGCTGGATTTTATCATTTGGATTGTTTTTTCTTTCCTTCTTTATCATTTATTTTCATGGATGGGTTATGCCCTGCTTTTCTTCTTTAGGCCTTTGTTGTATTTATTTTCTCATTTTGGTCTTGTTCTTTATGCTGTCATCTTCTTCCCTCCCTTGTGGCGGTTGTATTCTTTCAACATTAGTCTCTCTTTATTTTTTCAATGAAAGGTCAATAATGGAAGAAAAGATAGAATTTTATTTCCTACGTTGGGAGCACTTTGGCAGCAATCCAACATACCTTATTGTGAGCTGCTGAGCCACCATACTGGTGTGCGAGTGTGTCACCCATCCTCTCATAAAATCCCATTAACTCGTCAGCCAAAGGGGCATCAAGATCAATTTTGGGGGAATCTAAGATTTCCAAGGCATGAAGCTGGTGTCCAAGAGCAGCAAGCCCATATGCATATTGTGCAACATTTGTACGGTCGAGGCAGTCTATGCAATTGGTCCTCAGCACCCCACTCTGGAATATTGGCTGTTTTATAACGCAATTTCCATTAAAAGCAAAATTTTCAACACTTGTTTGCTTTTCCATGCTAGCAGCATCTTCAATATCATTGTCTGAATGCAACTGAGAAGATAAGCTACAATTTCCTTCACTCCTGCAAGATGGTTTTCTTATAAAATTTGTCACCAGGAAAGACTCAAGACCAAAGAAGTGACACCCTCCCCGTCCACACTGAATTCATTGTTTAAAATATTTCATTCATTTCTTACATTGAGAGGGAGAGAGATAAACCACCAACTCAAAATCAGAACCATGGAAAAGAAAAGTATACATATCCACAGGAACAGTAACCAACCAATCACTTCTACCAAACATATATAGATATTAATTTTGGTCACCGGTAAACCTTCTTTGCAGATAAGGCCAAATAGATTAAATATAGTAGGCATGCATGGAGCATGTTAGCAGACAGAAACAGGAACTATGAACAATGTTAGAAAATCCACGTAACCAGCCAAGATGACTGCATATCAGATTATTTGACTAGTATCAAGTTGGAAGCTGCAGATAAAAGGATCAACTTTCTTTTATTATATGCCTTGAGTACAAAACAGCATATTTCACGACCTTCCATAATGGATTTTATTTCATCAAGTAATGAATTGATTTGTGACATTACAAGATAGCAAATAATGGATACATATCATGACTTCTGATTTGAAGTACTCTGCTGGATTTCATTGATACGAGGATGAGATACTTGAGGTATTCAAGTTTAAAGTTCATAGATATGCTTGTATCATAAAAATGGCCAAGAAAGTCATTGAATCCAGGAATAAAAATACACAAATATCGGGAAAATTGAATACCTTTCAGATCTTAAAGCTGGAGTAACATGACAATGAAAGAATCCTGTACGCGTCAATGCAAAAGCAGCCACTTTCCCCAGAAGCTGTAAAACATTTGTGGTTTTACTGGAAGTTGAAAGGAGAAATATTAAAACTGAAGTTAGACTTTCTCCAGATAAAAATTTAACTAAAGGAAAACAAATAGAATGCCACAAGAAGAAAAACATCAACGAAAAATTCTAGACAAGTTTCCTAAACTTATACTACAAGGCACAGACCTCCGAGCATGCTTGTGCAGATCCCAATGAAGAAACCTAAGACGGTTCTCCTCGGAAAGTTCCTTATTAATGAAGTCAATAGCATTAGCAAACTCTGCACGAAGTATAGATTCTCGTGGCTTCTTCTCACGTGTCTGTTTTCACAAAAAGCGAAATACCTTGTGACTGATTAATTCAAAGCATGGACCTGAAAACAATTACAGATTTCCCTAGTATTCTTCCTCTCTCCCTCACTTGGGTTCATAACACAGCGTGATTCATCTTCCATCCAATGCATGCTAACCATCCATGCAAGTATTATCAGAGCATAAATATATCAATTTAAACGAAGTACCTTTATCAAGTTCAATATAATTATGGGGTTGCCATATCTTTTAGCAAGATTTTCAAAATGAAGTCTGGTTGCTTCATAATTTGGATCCTTCTTCGACACTGGAAAAACAAAACCGAGTTCAAAGGACAATGCAAGGGCTAATTGAAAATAAGTACAACGGAATTAAGGCCATACATATAATATCAGGCCTTAAGTTCAAGCGCGAAGTTTCCTGTGACCAGAAAAGAGGGATTGAGCCACGATTCTGGACAACAGAACTTAGATGCATAGGAACCCCTTCAGGGACATCCTCAAAAACAATTTGTTCAGTCTCGACATCATTTGCCACTCTACCTTTTTCATTCACACCTCGTTTCAAATACCTACAAGATAGACTTCATTTAGTGAACCAAAACAAACTGAAATAATTCGACTAAATTGGCAGCATTTGATCCACAGAAGGTTTAAAGAAACAATATTCCAGTTTCAGGTGGCAAAGCTCTGCATCAACCCAGACACCAAAATAGATAATGTATTGCAAAGCATATGAGAAACAAACTAGAACAAGGAAATTGTGGACATCACAGTATACAAGGACTAAATAGCCAAGGATAATATAGTAATTAGCAAGACAGACTGTTAGGAGTTTGTTATAAATAGAAGAGTTGGGAATGGAGAGAGGTGATCAATTTTTAGTTGATTTAGGCAGAGGCGAGATTCCAAGTACCTTGTTTACTGGGAAGTTATATTGTAATTCCATTATCTTTTATATTTCTATATACTTCAGCTACTTGGGTTCTGATAATGGTAACGGAGCAGTTTGATGAGCCTTGGAGTTAGATGATACAAAGAGCTGCTGTTTGGGCTAAAAAACCTCTTCGTTGGAGCCCTAGCTGTTGTTATCAACACTACTATCGAAACACTAACATCATCATCAAACGGTGCCCTCAATCTCTAGAAACCAACTCCTCCTTCAAGTTTTACCCTTCTCCAAAGTGTCAAAAGCATTAACACTTGCCAGAATCATTCACGTCATAAATGTTTATCTTCCTCATCAACCACCATGCCTGCCTGGTTATGTGATTATCATTCGTATTCATGAGCTCTTTACGAAGATAGACATTCCCACCTCTCATTTCTGACTAATCCAACAAGTATTTTCAACTTGTGCTCACTGCTACGTCTGTGTTTTTCATTGTCATCATAGTCAAACATAGACAATGACACATGGTAGTGACAAATCTACCTAGAGGGAAACAAACTATGGGATGCAAGTGGTTTGTTAAATTGAAGTGCAAGGCTGATGGAAGCATTAAAAGATAGGTCAAACTCGTTGCTAGAGAAACGGTCCTCTCTCAATTCCAGGATTTAACACCCCTTTAAGAGCCTGCAACTTTCCCCCATAGTGAAACCCTTTCCCCAACCAAAACCTCCACTCACCACCAAGAAAGAACAGAACACTAAGGGAAGGGTGAACCAACCTCATGTTCTCAAACCTAAAAGGGCAGAACCCCTATTCAGAGATCCAAATCAAGACGCAAGACATAACAGCCAATGGTCTGACATTACTCTAGGCAACAAAAATTGTCTCACATTAAGGAAGACATCAAATTAGATAATAAAAACTATCAATTCTACACAAGCCTTATTCTTTGACCATGTAAACCTCCCATTCACCAACAAAAGATCAAAAAGGTTGCACTCCTCAGTAACACTATTAGGCTGTCACCAAGCCCATAACTCTACCACCCAATGTCTTCTACTGAAGAGAGAAAATCACATTAGATTCTCCGCCAGACATTAGCAAGAGCCACACAAACCGAATAAGTCCCCAAGCTCTTCCCAAAAAGCCTTCCTTCCTCTACGCCAAAATGGCCCATACACTCTAGACACTCACCCTACCACACCCCTAGGTAGATCAAAGGAAACCGCCATAGAAATAACCCTTTAACAACCTTTAAGGAATTAACCAAATTACCATCCCAAAGAATAAGGAACCCCCAGATTCTACCGCTGAGTCCAACCCTACCCACTCCACCTTTCTTCTTCCCCAGAGACTCTTCACTAACTCTCGGCAATAACTCCCCCATTTGATCTTTAGCAGTATGTCTATTTGTTCTTCACTAATTGGTGTCGACTCTGAACAACATTAGCCACATAGGCTCACCATCACAATCATTACGATGCTTAGGTTTCCAATCAAAGGGCTTCCATTGTAGCTTCCAACATGTATCTTTTATATGACCCACCTTTTTGTAATTTTCAAACTCAGGTCTCTCTCATTTTTGCTTTTTGTCACGGAGTAACATTGGATTAAAACTGCGAGTAACAATTCCAAAAGCTTCCAAGATGGTAGAGACTGATTCTAATTTTCCCATCATTACGCAAAGAACTTGGCTTGGTTCTCATTATTATCTACTTTCTACTTCCTGAATTCTGGATCAATTGCTTCGACAGCACATTCTCTTTTAAGAGCTATTCGTACCCTTGCCACATATGAACATCGTGACTGATTGTGATCATTGGATATAAATGTGGTCATTCAGTTTGTGACACGAGATATGGACAAGTGATGATGAATCGTATCCCTCTTGACCATTGGAGATTGGCTCATTAGATTTTGAAGAAGGCATATTAGAGAAAAATCAATCAACGGATAAGAGAAGAAGACAAATGAAAAGCACAATAGTTAGAGACGATATAGATCAAAAACCATCGACAAATAGGATCAGCAATGGCAGAGCTAAGCGTAGGCAATGGAGATGTTGGTGTTAGCGTTGAAGGAGTCATTCGTCAGTGGTGAGAGATGAGAGAGTCCCGAAGGAAATGCAGAGGAGTTCATAACTTTTTAAGGTTGTTGTCACGAGGAGTTTCCATGCAATGAGAGAGAGACAATTGAAGGTGCATCGGTGGAGTTGCCATGCATAAAGAGATCTTCAAAGGTGAGAGTAGTTGATGATGGTAGTTAGGCAACGACGGTGGTGATGGTGGTGGCAACTAGGGTTTTATTGGTTCTCTGATACTATGTCAATTTTGTTGCAAGTCTAAATTAGTTTGTTGTTTTTCTTATTTAATTTCAAAGAGGTACATGTGCCTTTTATAATAGAGAAAGACTATCTAAATCTAGGAAACAATAAATCTAATCTAAATAAATCTTACCAATAAATCTAAATAAATCCATAGATTGAATTAGACCACTACCCTTATTTAATGAGACTACACAAATATTCCTTAAATTAAAGTAATTCCTTCAATACTTCCTCTCAAGCTGAGTAATAAATATCATTCATTCTCAGCTTGAATACTAACTCATAAAACATTCCTTCAACACTCTCCTTCAAGCATTTCCACGGGCGTTGCTCCCCTCTCTCTGCTCCCCTCTCTCGTGCCCACTCCTCTTGAAGCACTTCCATTCGCCTCTCTCGTACTCACTCCGATTGGAGCACATCCATAGGTGTTGTTTGCCTCTCTAGTACTCACTTCTCAAGGAGAATCGATTAATGTTTGGAAGACCTCCATTGCCTGCAATGGTGACTCCTTGAAGCAATATTTCGAGCTCCTCATCGTTCCTCGCAGCTAGAAGAACATGCCTAAGTTTATCCTGTTTTTCTTGTTGTCATGTGTTTCCATGCAAATTTAAAAACCTCAGGAACAAGGTATCTGAGAACAACACCTAAGTAGATCAGAGCATCCATGGCAGTATGCTTTCCATAGCCGTCTTTCTTAAGGTGATTCTTCCATCCGAGAAATGAAGCCCCACCTTGAAGAATTGGGAGATCTTAGTTCGGACCCCTCCTTTTCTTAAGTTCAATTGTTTACTAAGGGTTTTGGATTTCAAAAATAGTCGATGCCAGTTAATGTTAGGAATTTTGGGTGGAATTAGCTTGCAGTATGGAATTTTGTAATATGCTAATTGCTGTGTGGAATTAGCTTGGTGGTTATGTCCAGGATTTGAAAGCATAATGGATATGGGCTGACTTTGATTGTGGCTGGAAATGGGATTGCGGCTGATTGCCGAATGGATATGGGCTGGGAGGACAGAAATTCTTGCAGAACTATTCTTGCAGCTGGATATGCGCTTGCAGCTGATTGTCGGCTGGGTGGTGTATAGAAACTTAATGGAAATTCTTGCAGAACTATTCTTGCGGAAGAAAGAAGAAACATAAAACTTGCGGGACTATTCTAGCAGTAGCATAGGCAGAATGCAAAAGAATATCCAAATCAAAAGCAATTTGCAGGTAAATGTTGGTGGATCTCTTCAAAGACTTCGAGATTTCCTTTTTTCCTTTTTTTTTCACAACCTGAATGAAAATTGGTCACGGTGACAAAAAATATAAAGGCTCCAAATGAAACTTGTTCACAATGGATGATCGGCAGCCATGAAAGCTTCACTGATTGAGTTAGGGTTTTGGTTCTAATCAGATTTTCCAGAATAGAAAAGCTGTGACCATGTTGCGGCTAAATTAGCTCGCTGTTTTTTCTTATGGTGTTTTTGCCCGAATGCTGTATTTTGGTTTTTCTTTATGGCGCTTTTGGTTCCTTTTTTAGGTTGTTGCTGGCTCTTTTTGGTGTTTTTTATTTTTCTCCCCTTTTGGTTCTTTTTTTTTTTTTTTTTTTTAGGCTGTATCCTTGAACTTTTTCTTCCATTTCATATATCGATGAAAAGTTGGTCTCTGATTCAAAATTAGTAATAAATAAAAGAAAAACAAGGCAAAAAATTTTCTTGCCAACATATAATCAAATGAGAAGTGTAGAAATTTGAGGGGAGAAAGCCCAACAGACCGTACCTTGTGCCAGCATAATGGCGAGAACGTCTAGCAATGAGGGTCAACTTAAAATCTCGCCCATCTAGAGATAGTGTAGCCTGTAAGCAAGAAAGAACAAGGATACTCAATGATCCAAGCAAAAACTAAACAAACAAGTGCCAGAAACAGTCCAAGTGATTGCATAATCTACAAAACAATAAATAACGAAGTTATGTGCCCTACCACTGAGCCGTATTGAATAAACACCATCAACTTCAATCATATGTTACCAATACCAATCCAATAAATATCATATAAAAAAAATACTAATCCAGTAAATAACAAATTCCCACCTCCTTGTTTGCTTAATTATAAAATAAGATTTCATAAATAAAAAAAAATAAAAAATAAAAAATGATGAAATCAGGCATTGTCTTCCAAGACCATACACTAAGTTATTCCTTCCTATGATTTGAGAAAGCACCCAAGCAGCACCAATTACTAACCTGCTTGAAAAAACCATAGACCAAAGCAACTGTCCAAATAGTGTTATGCAAGTGATTTCGGATTCCACGTGTCAGAAATTCATTCCAGACAAACATGGTTTCATAAAGGGCATGGCCTGTCTCATTATCACATATATTTTTTTGAAGGCTACGCATAACTTGGTATGAGTAGCTGAAAAAGAAGTCCTTCGTGAGATCCACCGAGCATAGGAGCTTCTTGTATCTAAGACAAGAAACAAGTAACAAATAAATAATAGATTAGTTAAGTCATGTAGCTTGCAGTAAACCCACAATTCAGTTTCCTTCGGCAAAAGTTATTTCTTTGTTTTAGCAGAAAATCACTAACATAAGCCATTAACAGAAATTCAAAAATAAATAACTTGGATGTTCTGTTATTCAGTTTCCTTCGGCAAAAGTTATTTCTTTGTTTTAGCAGAAAATCACTAACATAAGCCATTAACAGAAATTCAAAAATAAATAACTTGGATGTTCTGTTATTTTTGTGGTGTTATGTACTTTTTCTTTTTTGTCTTCTGTTGCTTGCTGTTATATTTTTATTTTTTTCACTCAGTGGTGGCGTTTGTATCTTTTGAACAATAGCCATTTCTTATTATATCAAGTATTGATCTTGTTTCTTGTTCAACTATAACTTGGATTACAAACTGATCTCTGAGAAGATTGAATTTGTAACAATCACTACAAAGTTTAGCATTAAAACATTCCAAAAGCTTACAGGATATTTAGGGACTAAAACAAGAAAACTGTATTCGGAAAAATAGAACTTGTTAGTTCTTCCACAAAAACTTTCCACTCTCGATCTTCTCAACCATTTTTGAAAAGGATTCTTGGCTCGAGAGGAATGAACTCTGGTGACAGGCTACCTGTCACCAACGAGAGATTTGTAATCCGTAAATTTGATTTCTCGAAGGGGTTTGAAAGTAATGCAAAATGGGTCTTATCCGTGATTTTAGCAGCTACCCTTTTGAGCCACTGCTTCTTCTCTCACTGAAGATGGTTCGACATAGTTGGAAATCATAAGTACTTTGAATGATACTAAGAAAGTCCTTGGTAATTGGAGCCCTTTAGATGAATCTACCTGCAAATGGACTGGTATCTCTTGCCATCCATAGGACTCTCGTGTCAGCTCAATTAATCACCCATTCATGCAACTAGGAGGGATTATATCTCCCAACATTGGTCAACTTTGTAGATTGTTGATTAGCTCTCCACTAGAACGGATTACATGAATATATCCCCAATGAACTTGTCAATTATGATCAAAAGTCTCACTCGGATTATTTGTGACCAAAAGCAACTTGAGGTCTTGTTCACACTTTGTGCAACATGTTAAGAAACAGTTGCATAATGTATTCACTTGTGGAATCTGAACAAGGTTTCGACTAAATGGTTTTCAACCCACGTACTCATTGGGAAGGGCTTGAGTACATGTAAGTTTCAGTATATTCAAGACACTTCCCTATGATTTTGGGTTATATGCAGAAAGCAGAGGCAATTTACCATAGTTCATTAGTTTAGAAAAAATAAAACTTGCTTGGCAGAATAGTTTAAAAAAATAGTTTGTAGAATACAAAGATAGTATTTTGTTGTGTCTACAGTAAATTACAACAAATCTTCTTCCAAGCAGAATTGGTGGGCCGACTATCCCTACATGATTATCCTTTCATGAAATGTCAGGGGTTTGGGCTCATGACAAAAGTGTGCGCTCATCAAGTCCTTCATTCTCAAACACAACCCGACCAAAGTCATCTCACAGGAGACAAAGTTAGTAAAAGTGTAGATCTATCATCAATTCCCTTCGGAGCTCTAAGAATAGCTTTAGGTTCCTTTGGTGGAATCACCATCATGTGGAATGACCCGTCCTTGGGATCTTGAATATTACTAAAGGTGCAGCCTCCCTCTCTTTGCTTATTTCTCCCCAATGGCCTCATTTTGGTTAACAGGGATCTATGGCCCTTCCAAACCTACACAAAGATCCCACTTTTGGCAAGAATTAAATGATCTCTCCACTTTGCTCCAATGGTCTTTTGAGAACTCTAATGAAGGTCAAATCACTAGAAGTATGCATATTTTTAATCATATCATTGAGCAAGCTTCCCTAACTGATCTTCCTACTCATAATTTCCTTTTTACTTGGTCAAACTTCCTGAATGCCCTGGATCTTAGAATCATGTATTGTTTTCTCGTTATAGGGAAAGTCCTTGTGAAATTTGATGGTGCTGTGATTAAAATATTTGACATACCCACATCCAACCACTATCCCATCCTCTTGTCCATTGGCTTTGATAAATGGGGCTCTACTCTATTCACCTTTGAAAATATGTGTTGCAACATCAGAGCTTATTTCCATGTGTGGAATATTGGTGGTAAAACACTCCCTTCAAGTTGGTCGGGTCACAAAAAACACTCCCTTCTTTATCTTACTTTGTTGTGGTGTTCCAAACCGTTAACTTTAATGTGAAGTAACCAAAAGTAACTCATCCACCATATTTCACAAGCAACGACCCAAATTTCATCAATCGGGACGATTGTTCTTTTCCGTGGAGAAATTTCATCAAGAGTGAGTGAAAATCGACCCATACTCTAAAAATGAGTCCAGTCAGAACTATTAAAATTCCGGTTATCTCGATGAAGCTTCCTCATTCGTTGCAGGTTTTCAAGATTCATGTAAAATTGTTGGTGCAATGCTTCTCTCGAAATTACCTGAGCTCTAGGGGAGAAAAGTAGATCTTCTATGTTATTAACAATCCATACTAACACAACTCAGTATAGCCAAAATTCTTTAAAGATGAAACTCAATTACCTTTCCATTAACTTTGTCCTAAACTTGTCAACAAAATCTTACGAGAGGCCATAGCTATCAGCACGATGGTGAGAGGACTAACATGATGTTTATGAGAGGCATGAGGAGAGGAGAGGTGGAGTCACGGGAAGAGAGAAAACGGCATCTTCTTGTCAACTCCTATTATAGGTAATAGTAAATCTTCCTAGATACTATGCAACAACAAATGATTATACAAATATATCCTACGTTAAGGCTAAGTTAGAGATTTATTTAGATTTACCTAGGCATTTATTCAGATTTGATTTATTTAGATTTATTGGGAATTTATTCATATTTATTGATACTAGTATCTAAGATTTAGTTAGCCCTCCTTTATAAAAGGGGCATACAAATCTATATAACTCTATGAAAATCAATAAGAAAAATAGGAAACTAATTTAGACTTGCAACAACATCAATAAATAGTGGTTACTTGAATATTCAATATCATTTGTTGAAGCATTAGACCGAGAAACACTAGGAATTCAAGGCCTCCAATAAAATATTTTTTGTATCTAAAGGGTGAAGGACCCTATTTAAAAGGGCCTAAAGTCAGCCCAATAGGGAAATGATCAGGCATTGGTCAATGGAGTATTTCATGTCTAAAATCTTTGAAAGCCTCTACCCATCCCCTAGACAAGAGAAAATATCAACTGGGAAGGACTAACTAAACACAAAAAGGCGCTACAGAAAAAGCCTTTGGACATCCCTCCCCAAAGTGAAACTCTCCCATCAACAATGGAAGACAAAACCCCTAGGAGGGAGGAGAGTCTCACAAAATGATAAAGTTATTGCTTTTCACTAAAATTCTTTCACAATCAATTGGATAAGTTTTTTGTAATGTCATTCAATGGGGTTTGTCTTTGCACCATTTCGTTTTATCATTGAAATTGTTCCCTATCCCAAAAAAATTACATGGCAAAAATGAAATGACAGAATTCTAAAACTTTAAAATTTTAATTTCTAGGAATAAGAGCCACGAAATCACTATGAGCAAAATCTCTGTTTCTTGCTACTGTGGCACTTAGAAATAAACAGCAAGGAACGAAATTAACTAAGAACCTGTTCTCATTCTTTGAAATGGCTATGTTGGACCGAACCGCTGGATTTGAAAGTGGAATCATCTCACTTCTGGAAACAGCATATATAGTATGACCACATATCGTACCAATTTGACGCCTCTTCGTAATAAGCAGCATGTAATAGGGTCCTAGGAATTTAATGAACCCTAGAGCAAAAGGAGAGAAAATGATGATATTGCAATAGAATATCCGGTATTACGGAAAAATAAAAACTTCATAAGATTTCTCTTACCAACAATACCATAACAAGTGGTCACAAACTTCAGTCCGCCTGTAGATTTATTACCCTCGTGTATGCGTCTCAGCAGATCAGAACATTCGCTTTCAGTATATACAGCAGAATCTTCCCGAATGTTTAGCTCCGACAGATCCATCCTATCAATTTTTAGCACTCTCCAATATGTTCTACTCTTGTCTCTTCCTACAATGTAAAATTTCTAGTAGAAATTTTACCGAGAAAAGATGCATAAATAGGAATACTACCACAAATACATAAATACAGTTAGACAACCACATCAAGAAGCGACATATGTCACAAACTTAGCGTTTCTTCAACGCTTAATAAACCAAGATTCTACAGTCTACAGAAGAAAGAATATGTTTAGAGGGAAGGAAGAAAAATAAAACAGAGAGGAACTTGTCTATAAATGCCACTGCAGCTTGTCTCAGTAATATAACACACAACATAAATAGCAGCATCGTGGTAAATTGATGAGCAAACGCACAGAAACGTTACTACAGAAGTTTTTAGAGTTAGTAGTAGTCCATGTAGAAAACGGGTGGATATTTGGGCAGTAGTAAGTTACACAACAGAAAACAGATGCATACGTATGTTTTTATGTATGTTTTTTGTGGAAGAAAAGCAGTGGCTTGACAAGCCAGACAAGCTCAGTTATTAAGTCCAGAAACAACCATATGAAAAGTAGAATTGAACACAAAGAAATGGAAACAAAAGAGTAGTTACCGATCGAGTCTCATAGAGCCTGAATTTGTGCATACAAGCAGGCGAGGCAGAACGGAGGTCATCAGAAGATGCAGCAGAGTTGGAGTAAGCATCATTTTCAGAGGATGGGAGTGGAAAGGTGGAGAACGAGTTATTCTCAGAGGAAGCGGTGGGATTGGTGGAGGAGAAGGGGTCGGCCTCTAAAGAAGCCATATTTGAGAAAAGATTTACAGATCCCCCGAGCCTCGCACCACAGGCCCAGGCTCAGGGAAACTAGGAGAAGGGCATGCAAATCACAGAACAGCACAAATCAACAATAGAATAGAATAGAATTGAATAGAAGAAGCAAGAAAAGAGGATATGATATCAAATCATATCACCTCGCAACGTATCATATAGAGCCAGAAGGGAGAAAGAAGGAAATCACAACCGCCGACACCTTAAATGCCCCCCAAAACGAGGTTAGGCTGCTTTAAATACAACATCCCGAAATGAACATTGAAGAATTCAGAAAAAAACAGAATGGTTGGGTTGATTGAGACGCTGACAACGCCCTGTTCTTGATGGTATCATTCATGATTCAATTACGAAGGCAAAGCAGATGATTATGAACAAGGAAACAAAACAGCGTTGGACTCCATAAGGGACAGTACGTCAAGGTACAGAAATAGACGCATATACATGTACAGGGAAAGGCAGGGACATGGAGGCTTTCAGAGAGGAGGGAAAAATGGAGAGAAAGGTGGAAGAAGAGGGGGAGGAGGAGGAAGGTAATTATTGTTGTTGGAGTGTGTCATTAATTTTTAGTTTAAAGAGAGATACAGATGGGAGGAGGAGGAGAAAGGTCCGGGCAGATCCAGGGGCAGCCTCGGGCAGGGGAGGGAAAGGAATGACGACCACAATTTGGGTGACCCTGCCGTCCGGAGACCACAAATAAATAAATCTATTAATAAATAAATAAATAAATAAATAAATAGATCTATTAATAAATAAATAAATGAAGTCAAAAATAAAATATAATTAAGGGATCTGGGGACATTATTTAATAACATGAAAACTTCACCCTTATGCCTCTCCCATTAACGTATTAATGTGCAATCATTTATTTCTTCTTAATTAATATCTGTCGCCCAATTGGGTTACTTTCTACCTTGTCTTCTTATTAGTCTACTATCTTTCTTTCTTTCTTCTTCTTCTTTTTTTTTTTTTTTAATTTGTGTTTATCTCAAACAAAACTACGAAAACTATCGCCATGGGGATTCATTTTGTGACCGAGCAATTAAGGGCAAGGATATAGATAACAATGTCTCGGATGAAATAGACAAAATTTTATAAAGCTCTTATATTTTCAAATAAGGAGGGAAAAGTTCGTAGGCCTATAATTTCATGAAAAAAAACACAAATAAATAACCGATATTCCCTCCAAACACATGAAGAAATGGGTTAACTCATACGTTATTATCTAAAAACCAAAACACGATGCTTAGTAACTCCAATATTGTATTTAATTGGAGCTTATTTTTAACATTTGCTCCCACTAATTCCAGTGGCTTTTATTATTATTATTGTAATTATTTAATTAAAACCTTCTAGTTTAATATCCCTCTTTATGTTTTAATTTCAGTAACTTAACACCAACTCCCTTTTTATCCATCACCGAGTGAAACTCGTGACTTTTATTTGAAGGAAACCTGCTTTTGAACTAAATTCAACTTGTTTTTTCTTTAGCTAATATTGATTGGATGATGAAAACCTCTTTACAATAGCTGGTGAAAAATAATATCCTTACAACGGTAATTTAGTACTAATCACAGCTTATTATATTGAAAATTTTCAAGACTATGGTGAAGCTCCTCTACCCAAATTAAACCCATGAACACAGGTCTTAGCTTGAGCAAGAGAGAGTGAACTCCAAAATTCTGGTAACATTCTTCCTTTTCATACATATCCTTAGCCAATTATAGATAGAATTGAGTATAAAAAATTTAAGGTTATCTCCACAATGATCAAACTGTGCCGTGGGTGGCATATTATCAATGATCGTAGAACAAGTTTTTAAACTAAGTTATTCATGTAAAGTTTGACTTCCCAAGCAATGTTTCTAAAAAAGGAGGCACCAACTACAACTGTAAGTGCCTATGGCCTAGATACATTAATCAAATATAAGAACATAAAGGCTACGCCATATTATATCATTCCAGAAACCTGTTTCCCCCACAAATAAACAACACCTTGACACAAAGAATAGACATTTGCCAACTCCGCCAATGGATGCCACTGTTGGTGATGAATTTCTACAGAGAGAATCAAACTTGGCCCAGCAGTCTACAGGAGATTATCAAGTTGAGTTTGCAAAACATGTATGGGAGTCATATTGATTGCTTCTTGTATCTCTTCAGAAGAGTACTCTGCCTTGAGCAAATTTTGTACTTGTAGATGAGCTTCCACTATGTTTACCCTGCGAGAATCCGGAGTGAAGTCTTAGCTGATTGCGTAGTAAGAGCATGCAAATCAAACACATTATTGTTTTTACACCTAAAATTACCTTGATAGGAGTTAAAACTAATTCAAGAACAGGGATGAGATATTGTTGATATAAAAGACATGGTGTTGAATTGCCTATAATACTTAGCCAACCCAAGAAATGATCTCAATTCAGTTACCTAGAATAGCACAAACCAGCCCCCATCTTAGGCTTTGTGCACATCCATGCGCATTAACATGCTTGTTAGACCCGACACAAAGGGACGTGAATCAACCAAGTATGAGTTGATATCTCATACATCGATGGAGTCCACCCCATACCCTTGGTAGTAAACGACAGATTGTTATAAAATAAAGACTGTGCCTTCCAGCTGTTAAGCTTAGAGCTCCCTACAACCTTTGCAATTCTTGTAAAGATATATGCAACAAATATTGAAGTATGATTGATCATCCTCTCATGTTCTTCAAGCTTTGAGCTAAGGAACTTGTACTTGATCTTAAGGCAATCCACCAATTTAACCCAAACCTTAGGATTGATTCTCAAAGGATTTGAGTGTTCTAGGATTTGTAAGCTTAAGGTCCTGGATTCTAAGTGTTCTGATTTCAATATCCTATGACCTCATATGATTACTCCACCCCAGAACGAACTGTAACTATTACATAGCCCTTCCCAGAATGTGGAAGTTTGTGGTAGAGAAGAAAAATCATCTAAGATTGGGCTGACCGAATATTCTAAAGGTCCCTGATTTAGCTGATGTAGTAGGATTAGTGTTTATTAGATATTGCTCTGGTTAATTCCATTTAATATCTTTTTATATTTTCTAATACATAGTTTTTCAATTCTTTATGAATAGAGAGTTGCCGTCTTGTATTCAGATTCTCAATAGACTTCTTGGAGAGAACTCTCCTTAGTCACTTAGGTGACATTCATATTTAGTTTCAAGCTCAGACAAGCATCCAAACCTAAATATGTGCTATTTCTAATAAAGTCTGTCTGCTCCATGGTCAGAGTACAACTTAATTACAAAATTTCAAAAATTTTATCAACTTACTTTATAGGATTGAAAAGAATCATTCTTGTGGTAGGGTTCTGTAGATAAAGTTTCATTTTCTCCATAACCATAGGCAGCTGTTGCTGAATAGCAGCATTAACCTGTTTCATAAGGAAAGAAATACGATCAGATAAGCTAAAATATTTCAAGTCAGTCTAATTCTTCATATCTACATGGCACTACCAATTTAACGTCAAAGCAAAATGGCCCTGGGACAGAAAAAATAGAAAGAAACAGGTCATGTCATCTTTAATCACGTGATCAGTCCTACGAAATTAGAGAGATTTGCATTCTAGCGGCACCTCAAAGACTGCACATAGTAATTTCAGAGACATATACACATTTTAATCTAGACAAGATCAATTCTAAAATACTGAAATATGTAGAAAAGGGAGACACCAATTCTATGGCATTTTTTAAAAGAATCCACCTTTCATACTACTGATTTTTCCTCATTCATTTAGTTATATAACATACCTTTTGAACTAATTCGACCACCTTTTCTGGAGTGGCAAAAGCTTGATCCCTTAGTGGTTTCTCCAAGATTGATTCTAACTTTTGGTTCTGATGGCCTGACGCCACTTTGACAGCAGTCACCTACAAAGAATAAACTAACAACATTAAGGGTCATATATTTGATAACATACCATACATAACTTAAACTTAAAGAAGAAAACAAACTCCTTTCAGGAAGTCCTTGAATACAGCGACTATTTTACAAGTCTAATCTAAGCTTCGCAAGCCCTCACTAAATGAGGTTTTACCAACCCTCGCACCAAACACTGTTTTACAGGCCTAAAGGCTCTCATATACAAGTAGCATATCGCTGTTTTATAGGCCAAACCAAAACCAAGTAGGTTTTCTCAAAATTGGTATATCGGGTTTCTAACCTCCGAAGGATTGGTTAAAATCTATCCCCCACCTACCAGAGGAAGATTCAAACAATTGGGCATAATATTTTTCTTAGGGTTTAGACGAAGGATTGATGGGCTTGAGAATGAATACCAGAAAAATTGTTACAATAAAGAAAAAGAAAGGAGAGAACCTCTGGATGGGTAGAGTCAGTTACCCTCCCTTTATTTAAAGACGAGGGGAAAAAAAAACCCATCTATAATAGCACAAATTAATATCAATAGAAGTGGTCAATTATCTTGAAGCTCAAGAAGCATCCCTTATTAGTATCCATAACCGAGCCCAGAGGTCCAACCTAAACCAGCAGCTAGGTCAGTTTCAGCATTAGGAAAGATGACAAACCTTGGTCACGAATGAGAGCATGGGATCCACAACCAGCTTGGTAACAGACATAATAAACTCTTCACAAGTCGCTTTCAAGTTCTTCTCCAGATCCTGCAAAGTAGATAAATAGCAAAAGTTCATTGCAAGAGAAATAAATGTGGCAAGCAATGAGTGATTAATGTAAGTAAAAAATACACTTCTGGAATCCAAGCGTATGAAATTCATACTCAATCCAAGCGTTTAGAGTTGTATGGGTAGATTTTGTTTTGGCTAGCGCCAGTAATACAGTGACTGAGAAAGTCATAACTATCTTTTCTATTCTTGCACCCTGATCTTGTATCTAGACCTTCTAAGTTTTTCTATGATAAATGGGGAGAGAGAGAGAGAGAGAGGAGGAAGAGAAAGAGAAGAATAAGAGGACAAAAAAAAAAAAAGAAGAAGAAGAAGAAGAAGAAGGAAGGAGAGAGAGAGAGAGAGAGAAAGAGAGAGAGAAAGAGGGGAACGAAGATGGAGTGGCGGGTGCCGCCAGAGACAGTGATGAGCAGTAGCAGCCATGGATAGGAAGGAGAAAGACGAGAGGAGGGAGAAAGAAGAAAAAAAAACAGATTTTAAAAAATTAAAAAATATATATTTTAATTAAGAAAAAACATCGTCATTTCAACTCCATTAGCCACCATAATAAAAAACTAACGCAATCTTCAGCAGTTAAAATGTTGAGTTTAAAATCTCAAGACCTAAATGCTATCAAACTCAAACATCAAGGGCCGAAAGCGTATTTTTCCTTTAGTATTGTCAAAACTTAATGTTAAGCATATAGAAGGTATGGAGGCATAGAAAAAGAATTGGTTATATCTACCCTGCCCATTTTAGTTACAAAAACATTCATTACAGAAGCCAGCCCTAATCCTCCCTCAATTTCTTTTTTCTCTCAACACAAAGGAGATGGGACCAACTACACGGTTGCTAGTTAGAAAGGATACCGCTAACAAATTAAATGTTAATTACAAATAATCATTGTGTTATGTTCCACGTGAGATTTGTTGCAAAGAAACAAATTACCTTCTTAGCATCAATTTGACTCTCCAAAACTCGGGGGGATAGTGTCCTTGCCAATGAAGTTGATTTTGTCCAGTCAAAAATGGAGGCTTGACCTCTAAGAATCCTTCGAAGATGCTCCTGAAGAAGTCAGATGGTCAATTAATGTTGTATCCACATTTGACAATTTAAATCAGCAACATAGTTATATCTCAAAAGAAAATTAACAAACCAATTCTTGCTAAACAGTGAATTCATATGGCAAACAATAGAATAGCTAACTGCAGAAGCCAACTATTAGATTTTCTACAAGAAGCCAACTATTAGATTTTCTACAAGAAGCCACTTCCCACTTTCTGGTGCTTCACACATCATTTCATGCAAATTCGCAAACACTCATAAGCCTAAAACTATACATTACAATTATAAAATCATTGCCAGTTGCGGAAAGATTAAGCAAGCTTAAGGTTATCAAGAATGTGTACTTCAATTGGATTAGCAAGGCTTGAAACTTGAACTCCTTAGGGATGATCCAAGAAAAATAAAAATTGGCAGAAACCTTGTCCAAAATCTTCCTTAGCCGAAATGCAAAAATAATGAGACTAATCTTTGACGTTTGCCTTATGCACCATTCTCTCATTAGCATAAATCCTTGAATCTTTTTAAGATTGAGATCTAAATAAAAGCTTGATTAGAAAGAATACAACCTTGAACTTTTTTATCCTTTTCATTAATCAATGAAAACTTTGTCCCCGTTTCAATAAAGAAAACAAAAGAAAAATGAGAACTAAGTACGAACTTCATTGAAAAAAAACAGGAGAAGATGATAAGAAGTCTTCAGGTCATCTTTGGGATGATATTTGTGTGCTTAACGCTCAACTGATGTTCCTATTGTAACAGGACTTTTACCTCTCTTACGCAATGACATTTCTCCGGTGTCTAATAAAAGAGTATTACTACTAATGCAAGAGAACGATTTTGTAGGTTGTGTATGGGCTTCTGCTGATATAATGAGATTAAGTCGCATCCAAAAAAGATATATTCTCAATTAGTGAAAAAGAAATAAGCATCCAGAGTGTTTTCAGAAATCGATGATGAAGAAATAAGTTTTCATTAAGGAAAATCGACATCAAAGGTAGAGGAAAAGTAGAACTCAAAGTTACCAACCAGGACATGAGAGAAATCAAGTTCCTTGTGGGTTGCAGAAAACTCTACATCAAAACTCGCTATCTGAAAGGAAAAATAAAAGAAGTGAAGATTAAGTAATATCTGTTTCAACTAGGAAAGTCATCAAGAAGAAGAAAAGGGTGGGACTAGGGGATACCTGCTCCCGTAGAATGAGGAAGTGCTTTATCAAGAAAAGTTGCCCATCCATAGGAGACGATCTTTTAGCAATAAGTTTACTAGCGTTCTGGAGTAGTAAAAGGAAGCACATCATGAAAAAAAGCATAAAGTTTGCTAGAGAACTTTAGGGAGACACTGAAGAGTAGAAACCATGGACAACAGCAGTCAATTCAGACCATACAAACAAGGATCAAATATTTTGTATAATAAGATCTGAATATCTAATATGACCGTTGAAAAAAATTAATTAGCACTGTCTTACTTGGATAGATGTAGAACAAACTTCCACAGCTTCCTGGAAAATATCACAACAAACAGTATAAATCAAACCCGCCAGATAAGCAATTACAATTATGAGAATACCATAAGATGTTAAGATCGACAAATCAAGTACCTGGGCTAAACCAGTGAATACAACTGGTTCTAGGCAACGATACAACTTTGAAAGGTATGATAAAGTTTTCTCCAGTGGAGGATACCAAGCGTTAGGTGCACCTTGATTCATGCCAACCTACAATAGGGTCATGCCAGCTTTTTTATTTTTTTATTTTTATTTTTTTGGGGGGGTGGATAGGTTGAAATGCATACATAAAAATGAAACTGAAGTTTTGATTGTTAAGTAAAAATGAAAGAGCAATCAAACCCATTTAAGGAGTCTAAATATTTCCTCCTTATACCATTGCTAAGTTTAAAAAGAAATTAGGAAAATAATAATTACAGATCAAAGAAGATAACAAACCCAAACACTATGATGATGGCCCGACATGAGCTATACTAACCAAGTCATTACTTATCTCCCAAAGGTTGGAGGTTCGCATCCTCCACCCTTGTTGAACTCAAAAATAACACAAAAGATCATAATTTATTACTTTTATTAATAAGAAACTGCACTAATCATTAGGAGTTGAAAAGTACAAAGAACAAAGGAATTACATGAAGGCCCTCCACCAATCAGTGACTAAAGTAATGAACAAATGTATATATATAATATAAGATACCAACTTTCATTGGAAAAATGAAAGAATACATGGTATAAAAAAAACAAGTTTCCAAAAGGAAGTCTCATCAAAGGAAGGGACTCTAATCCAAACAAGTGAGAACTGGTGAATATTCATAAAACAACTTCATCACCGCCCCCAAAGAGACACATGAAGCCAAGAGAGGAACCAAACATCACAAGCGGCCATCTGAAGACCCTTAAATATTCTGTTATTTCTCACCCCATACACAATCGAAAGAATAGATGGAGAAGGAACTCTTCAATCATCTCCAAATAATCTTTCTGTCTAGAAAACTAAAAACCAAACATCTCACGAAGAAACTCAAAGCAAACTAGACAAAGTCACAGCTCCAAAGGATAAGATCCAACTCTTCTTCTGCCCTCTCAAAAAGGATACAACAAAACAACCCAATCAGAGAATTTCTAGAAAGCCTATCAAGGGAATTAACTCGCATGTGGATAACTTGTCAACTAAAGAATTTGATCTTAGAAATTTTCACCTTCACGAATAGAAAAAATAGATCCACTAAGGGAGAAGGTTCATCAACCAAGGAAAGAAAGGGCAACATGAAAAGCCATCAATAGGACTCGGACTCCAACAACGAATAGCCCTCCTTCCAGACCTGAGCTCAAACCCTCCAATCAAAGATAAGAGAGTAAAAACATCCGTTGTTTCCCTATCGGACAAAGGACGCCGAAATCAAATAAAAAGGAGAGCTCCCACAAGGAATCAAAACATTAGCCACCGAAGGACTACACATGCAAGACAAATGATAAAGCCGACGGAATGTAAAGCGAAGGGGTCTACAATTTAGGTAGGAACAGCAATCCGAGGTCTAATATTTACGTGTTGCTAAAACCTACATTGAAGCCCTCTATCAGCTCATCTACCACTACATTTTCAATTAGCCTATGCTAACAATCAGCTACTAGGATAAAAAGACAAGGAAGAGAAAAAGAGGTCTCCTTGTCTGAAACAGTGGCTGGCTTTGATTCTGCCACTTGTTTTTCCATTCATAAGGACTGAGTAGGACACACAAAAGATAATGGAATATAATATATAGTTCTGCTTAATCTGCATCATCGTATTACATTTTTTATATAATGTAATATGATGAAGCATAATAGAGTTAATGAAATCTTGAATGCATAACAGTATTAATCCAGAAGAGAGTAGAGGTAATTTGTTAGCAGCATAAACACCAACAAGCAATCAACACAAGTATACAAGACGGTTCAAATATAGGGTAAGAAGATTTACAGAAGTATTTTCTGACAATTCCCCTGCAGTTTTCTCAAGCTTTTCTGGATACTCCAAGTCTTCATTGGAAGGAAAATAATTTGCAATCTACAATCGAAAGTAACGAAAAATTAATTTCCATTTTCTAACTTAAAAAATAGAGGTAGCTCTTTAGTGTATATAATTCTTATTTTAAAAAAAGGAGAATAAAGTACAAAATTAAAGTGAAGTACCCACAATCACAACAGTTAAAAGTGTATAAAAAAAACATTTAAAAGAAAATCCTTAGAATTATATTATAACATGTTAAACTAAGGGTGTATTATTTGAATTAGTGGTGGAACCGTACCAGCGTTGTGCTCCAGTTTTATTCAATCTTAAAATTAAGTTTACAAAACAAGGGAAGCAAGGGCCTTTATATAGAGGCTACGCGTGTGCTAATCAGCTTTGATTACACTGGTTAATTCTGATTAACCAGCAGTAACTAATTGTAACATAAGTACATAAACAAGATTTAAGTATTAAATACTCGGGGAAAAATACAAATAGAGCCCTAAATGAACTAACAATCCACTACATCAATTAGAACCCCCTAGTTTGAAATTTTGATTCCTAACTAATACCAATATATTGTCGCTTGGGTGATAAAGTGAGCTTAACCAGCATCATTAATTGATATCGCAACAAATAACATGTCCTTCATTAATAACTTAACTATTTACAAAATTTATTATATAGAAAGATGCTCTCTCTCCTCCCCTCACCCTCACCCTCCCCAACCCACAACTTCTCCAATCATGTTATGAACAATTGTTTCCTCGCATTCCTCTTTGGTTAACAATGGCAGAGAACAAGCTCGTAGTCAATATTAAAAACAAGGGTTTTGCATGCAGATCTAAAAGACAAAGCAAAGGCACCCTTCAATAGAAAACTACTTTGCTCGCCTTCTTTTTTTATTACAGTTGATCTATTCTGCTTCTATAAGCTTTATCAGGTCTTAATAGAAGGGACTTTCTCATCCACTGCCACTAGGCTGTGCCTTGCATTTTGTGTTGATATAAATTTCCCATTATTTCAAATCAAAAAAATAAATTATTAAACTACATTAAAAAAAACTTCATATTCCTTTCAACCATGTTACAAAAATAGATTTTTTTTTTTTTTTTCCAAATGACTCTAAAATGGGATACGGCACTAAGAGGAACCACCAAACATTTCCTGTTGTTGGCAGTGAAGGGGTCAAGACAAGATGGCTGGGAGGAGGATGCATCGAGGAATCATAGGTGGCCTGAATAACAAATCGCAAAGTTTTATGTTCAAATTCATAAGAAATCTATTGATCCCAAAATAAAAATTTGGTCCAAGCATCAAAAAGCTATATACCGGTAATATTGGAAAATGGAGATAGTGTTTAAAATTTTGGAACTTAAGTAATTTCACTGTCAGTCAATTAGCTTTAGTTACATTACTAATAATGAAGAAAGGATCTATTTGAAGAAATCTAGTTTCTGTAGAGACTAAAACAATACATTTTGAAAATTGTGCTTGTTTCCTTGCCCTCCTTCTACCATGTTTTTAATCTTTCTTGAGGAAACATTTGAATTCTTAGCTAAATTTAAAAAACGAAACAAATTTTCAAAAACTACTTTTTTTTAGTTTTCAATACTTAGCTTGGTTGTTGAAAACATAAGTAAAAAAGTAGATAACAAAACAAAGAAATCCACAAGGAAAGTATGTCTATAAGCTTAATTTTCAAAAACTAAAAACAAAATCAAATAGCTATCAAAATGAGCCTCATATAACTATTAGAGTAAAACATACCAAAGGATAAATGAAATTACTAGTATTAAAATTACCTCATCACGAATGTGTGTTCGAGCTCGAAATGTTAATCGTTCATGAACATCAGCTAGAATCCTTTGAAGTGTAGGACGTAATCCAACTAACGATTCTCCTGATTGAGTGAGTTGTTCTCCTAAAACTTCAACTTTAAGAATATCTACTAGTTCACACAAAAAGTCCAAACTTGTTTCATGAACAAGTCTAGGACGCAATGTATCGTACAGGTATGTAGACCTGCACAAAAAGTTATAGAGACCTAATATGTTGATTTTTTCTTCAAAAGGAGACAATGACATTGATAAAGGAAAAGTACAAAACAATAGCGAAATAGAGGAATCAAAATAACGCAGAAGCAAACAAAAGAACAGAAAGCCAACATGTTTAAGCAACAGAGGGAAATGGAAAGACAGATATAGATTGCCCAAAAAGCTAGAAAGAGAGGAATTGATAATAAGAAATCAAGAATAAAGATTATAGCTTATTTAGCTTCTGATTTGTAAACAAATTTCCAAGAGCATGAAAAACAACCAAATCAAATATCATTGAAAAACTTCTTATTATTTTTTTTTAACCAGAAATTAAAATTTTCATTGAATAAATAAAAAGAGACTAATGATCAAAAGATACAAATTCCACAAGGGAGTGAAACAAGAACAATAAAGTTAACAATGAAAAATAAAGCATCAAAATTTAAACAAATCTAGTAATGAAAATTCAATAAAAGGCTTTGAAAGAGTTATGCCTTCCATCATTTCTAGTTGTCAGATGCTTTCATAGAAGGAGTGTAGAGCAAGGAAGAAGAAGAGACAATTTCATTGATGAGTAAAAATTACAAGAGGGATGTATAATCCATGATGTTTACAAAAGACCTTCCCAATTTGTAATGAGGGAGGTATAACTGGAGGAAGTAAAAATATTAGACAGTTTACACCAAGATATAGCTTGGTAAACAACATTGTCGAAAAGTTTTGTGTAGGTCTGTGTCGTTTCTGCAAATATTCTCTGATTTCTTTCTTTCCACAGATTCCAAAAGAAAGTCATAATGAGGTTTTTCCATAATAGGGCTTTTGCGTTCTTGAAAGGGTGGTACGTTAAGGCCATATCCAAAAAATCATTTACCTCCCTAGGAAATGTGAGATGCCATCCGAATATATTAAGAATTGTTGTCCAAAAATTTTGAGTGTATGTGCGTTGCATAAACAAGTGACTTTGTGATTCGTTTTCTTTCTTGCGTAGTGGACACCAGTTTAGAGAGAGAATGATGTAAGGCATTCTTTTTTGAAGATTTTCACTTGTGTTAATGGCTTTATGCGCTATTTCCCAAAGGAAGAACTTCACCTTTTTAGGTTGATATCCTTTCCATATTGTCTTTGCTAGCGTGGGATTTAGTGCTTCTACTTTTTCCCTCATGTCCATCATCAAGGATTTTGTAGAAAAGACCCCGTCAGCGCTGGGGAGCCAAGTTAGTGAGTCTTCACTGGGGAGCCAAGTTAGTGAGTCTTCATTGTTTGACACTACCACAGGGGCAAGGTCAAGGCTTAATTCGGCCCACGTCGTTGCTTCATTATCCTTTAGATTCCTACCAAGCTTCAGATCCCAAAATTTGTTGACAACATTCCACGTTTCTTTAATCGTGGCATTTTTGCTATGAGAGAGCCTGTACAAAAGTGGATACTTCAAAGCTAGCGTGGTGTTTCCAATCCATGGGTTGGTCCAAAATGATGTGCTTCCCCCATTCCCCACCTTATGGCGAGTTCGGTTGGTGATGAGATTTTGATGTTTCTTTATGTACTTCCAAGGCCCTTTTGTAGAAGATGGAGGGAGGTGATCTTTGCTTGATGTAAGAGTATATATTTAGCCTTTATAAGATTTTGCCATAAGGCCTTTTCTTCATGATGATATCTCCATATCCATTTGGCGAGGAGAGCTGTGTTCTTCCTTATCGAGAGAAGACCGAGGTCTCCCTTTTATGTTGGGAGGTTTATAATATTCCAACGAACAAGGTGTGCGCCATCTTTCCACAAGTAATTTCTGAAAAGTCTTTCTATATCCGCGGCCACTTTTTGTGGCATTTCAAATAGAGACATGTAGTAAGTAGGGAAGTTGGATAATGTGGTTTGTATTAGGGTAAGTCTTCCGCCTTTTGAAGTATAACGTGATGACCATGTTGACAACCTTCTTTCTATTTTCTCAATAATAATCTTCCAAAAGGAAAAGGATTTGTGATTTCCTTTTAGAGGTAGTCCTAGGTACATATTCGGTCATTCTCCCTTTTTACAACCATATATGCTAGCAAATTCTACAATAATCTTTGTGCTAATATTGATGCTCATAATCTTTGTTTTTTGGAGATTGATATTTTGTCCAGAGAATCCTTCGAAGGTTTTTACTGTCTCAATCATGTTTTTTATGGAAGAGGCATTCACCAAATCAGAAAAGAAGATTGTATCATCTGCGAACGAAAGGTGGTTTATGCTCAAGCCTTCATTACCAATCTGAAAACCTTTTATCTGCCCTTCGTATTCTGCTTTTGTCCTACTGAGACAGTCCATTACCATGATGAAGAGAAAAGGGGATAGAGGATCTCCTTGTCTCAGGCCCCGTGTGGCATAAATTTTCCCTCTCGGTCTTCCATTGATGATGATGGAGAAATTTATGGATGAGATGCATCCTTTAATCCACCTTCGCCATTTTGGGCCAAAGCCTTTGGCCACAAGAATGTTTTCGAGGAAAGTCCAATCAACCTTGTCGAAGGCCTTTTCCATGTCAAGTTTAATGACTACACCTTTTTGTTTCTTTCTTTCCCATTCATCAATGAGTTCGTTGGCCATGAGGGATGCATCAAGAATTTGTCGCCCCTCAACAAAAGTTGTTTGTTGCCCAGTTATTGTGAAGGGGGAACCTTTTTAAGGCGTTCTAATAATACCCTTGCTATGAGTTTATATAGACCGGTCGTGAGGCTTATGGGACGAAAGTCTGCAACAGTGCGAGCATCCAGTTTCTTTGAGATCAAACGTATGTATGTTTCATTCAGGTTGCCATTAACAACTCCGTTTCGAAAAAATCATGGAATACTCTCATGATATCAGCTCTCATAAAGTTCCAGCATTTCTGAAAGAATTTTGAGGTAAAACCATCCGGTCCTAGAGTTTTGTTGGAGCCCAGGTGTTGAATCGCCTTCCCCACCTCTTCTTCAGTGAAAACGACCTTGAAGGAGGCAGCTTGTTGTTGATCAATAGAACTCCAGTTAAGATCATGAGGAAATTCGCAAAGGGCAATGTCCTTTGTGTATAAAGACGTGTAAAAGGACACAAATTCTGATACAATTTCTTCTTCGTTTACTAAACTTATGCCTTGTGTGGATAGAATTTTCATGATGGTACTCTTTTGTTTCTTTGTAGCCATGGTACGAGGGAAAAATTTGGAGTTCATGTCACCTTCCTCTAACCATCGTTTTTTGCATTTTTGTCTCCAAGATTGCTCTTCATTTACTGCCAACGAAATAAGTTCTGCTTTCATGAGCTTTTTCTGTGTGTGTTGAACTAGTGTGATGGAGCCAGTTTCCACAATCTGATCAAGGAGGGCAATTTCGGTTAGCAATTTGGTCCCTTTTGTCGAAAGACAACCAAAAACCTCCTTATTCCATTTCTTTAGGACTCCTTTTAGTCTTTTAAGTTTGTTGATGAAATCGTGCCCTGGCCATCCATGGAGGGGCGTATTCTTCCACCAGTATTCTACCATTAGCAAAAATTCATAATGGTTCAGCCACATATTCTCAAATCGGAAGGGTGAGGGACCCCATTTACAGCAACCCATGGATAGTAGAATGGGATAATGATCAAATGTAGGTCTATTCAGTCTTTGAACCCTAGCGTTACTGAATTTTCCAAGGAGGCCTTCTGTGGCAAGAAATCTATCGATGAGTGTCAAGGTGGGTGGAGATCTGTTGTTTGACCGCATATGACCATGTATAGAGTCCATTACTGAGGGGACTTGATCTTCAAAAAGCTTTTGATACTATTGATTGGGACTTTCTTAAGGTGTGTTCAGGTTAAAGAATTTTAATGGCAAATGGATCCACGGATTATAAGATGAATAAGATATCCAAAATTTTCCATCTTTTTGAATGGAAGAACTAGAGGGGCAAGTGTGGCTTCATGCGGTACTGGGAAGGGGATCCTCTCTCTCCCTTTTTATCTTTACTTGTCTCGGAAGTTCTCAATGCTTTGATTGATAATATGCAGCAAATGGGTTATTTGATGGTTTTACAATGGGAAAAAGGAGAATTCATGTTTCCACACTTCAATTTGCAGATGATACCTTGCTGTCTTTGTAGATATGATGACGATATGTTGAAGGTTCCGATTCAGACTATAGTATGATGATGATGATGATATGTTGAATGTTTTCAGTTAACCTTGCTTGAAGTTTGTTCAGGTTTGAAGGTTAGCTTGGAAAAATCAGCCATTTGTGGAATCAATGTGGGTGATTCAAAGCTGCTGGAAGTGTCTAAAAAAATCATTTGTGGAATCGATGTGAGGTGGAAGTATTACTTTTTCTTTATCTAGGTGGCCATCCAAATTCAGTCACATTTTGGCAACCAGTGAAAGACAAAATTATGGAGAAGCATTGATAAATGGAATCATTCAATCTTCCGAAAGGGGGCAGGTTAATGCTTAGTTCGTCGGTTGTGACTAGCATTCCGTTATATTATTTTTTCTTTTCATCATGCCTTCGCAATTGATTTTTTGTGACTAGCATTCCATTGTATCCATGAGCATTAGACTTTTCATTTATTCAATGAAAAGTTTCATTCCTTATCCAAGAAAAAATTGTATATATTAATGATATAAATTCTTTTTTTATAACAAAAACAATTTTCATTGACATATAAAAAGATACCAAATGTTCATGAAACAACCACCAAAAAAAGAAAAGCAAGAACCAACTACCCCTAAGTTGTCTGCTTATTTTTTTGCCTCTAATACATTGACCATCTCTTATAAATAAAATATAAATAACAATCCTAGGAAGTTACAAGCGACACCTCTTTCGGTCCTTCCAACAATATACTTTCCAAATTCAAAGGTATCACATATCCCTTGTCATATTTTGTTTTCAATGAATCCCTTCTTTCCTATTGCATAAAAAATATTTCGTTGTAATTGTTTTGTCTAGAATATCCATACCCATCTTAAATCTTTTGAAGTGAACTTTCGGCTATTTGAATGTTTTCCTTCATGATTAAAACAAATTGTTTTAGAATTCAACATGTGAAAATGAAAATTTAAACCTCTGACCATTTGGTCAAAGATATATATTTTACCCAATTGAGCTATTAATGATAAGGATTATTAGATAGTTTACTTACAACGGATCTATTAAAGGAGCCAAGCTCGAAACATTATCCGAAGAAGATGGGAAGAAATGATCAAAGAGCTGGTGCTCAAGCTGACACACCTACAATCGATAATAATAAGAAAACACTTGAATCAGTAACTTATCCATAGAAGTTAATCAATCAACATTTCAAAAATAGAAGGGAAGACAATGATTGAAGTTAAAAGAATAAATGAGAAAGTATAGAGCGTCAAGACCCGTAAGAAAAGTAGCATGAGTTTTCACTCAATACAAACTTCAACATACATTCAACCATATTGAAGGTTCTAATGGGATCCAACGCACTACTACAATCAACTAAATTGAAAGTTTTAATGGGGTCTGATGAATGAGTTCTGGTATGATTGTACCCTACTCACCATATCGAAGGTTATGTTGGTAAATTGGAAATGGACTTTTATGTACATATTCTATCCACATCTGAATGGTAAAAGACAAGACAAGGCAACGTCTAGTGATTACTAATATGAACCTCCTTTGGACCTCATTGAAATAAAGTGGAATAATACAAAATGAAAAAAAGCAAGGGGCATACAAAAAGGAGCCAAATAGCTAATAGACATAAAATTAAGAACCTATCACCTAGGACCTTTCTTCAACTTTTATCTACTTAATACCATTTAAATACAAGGAAATATTACCTGCATCAGATATGCACATCCAGATCTAGTCAATGAAGGGAGAGCCTCCTTCTTAGCAAACTCAGATATCCGTTGATGCACTATATTTTTTATCTACAAAAGATTCAATACGAGAAGTAAGGCATTGACACATCACCATCTATCCGAAGACTACAATGTAACTAAAATGTGAGCTCACCAGGGAGAACCGTTGCTCACAGTACAGTCTATGGCATTCTGCAAGGATCTCAATATAATCTTTCCTTGTTGATCTGCTTTCAATTTCTTCCAGCACCGGTTTGAGCTACACAACTACAATATTTAGTCGTGTATACTACAAAATGTTATCCAGCTATAATGCTTGTAAGGGTTTTTAAAATTTGTAGTCCTGACAGTACTCTCTTCCTTATACAGCAGCTGACAACTTGTTTTAGACTTAAAAGAATAGAGTGACAAGATATTTCATAGCAAATGTAAACTAAATCATTACCTCAGCTGCTGCTGCCTCAAATCGCACATAGATAAAAGATGCTTCTACACCCTCGGAAACAGCATTATTACTGCCACTGCTACTACGCATGGCTGCCTGAACCTGGTAGAGGAAACAGCTACTACAATTAAGAGATCTAACAATGAATTGACAAGATATTTAGTCTCTTGTTTAAAAAACAGAGAGAAAGATCTAACAATGATTAGATTCTAGGATTGTGTCTGATCATGCAGGTATCAATCATATATGCACTTGTAGATAATCAGTGAAAAAGAGTTAGTTTTCTTCACCTGAGAAGAAGCACTTTTGAGAACAGAAACAACATGAAACCGGATCATACCAAGTGCCCGAGACTGTATACAGATAAAATATAGAGTTAAGTATATGTACATGGCTATCATAACAGCAAAAGATGGACAAATGTGACTTGCTTACAAGTAAACTGATATAAAATGTGTTAATCAAGCGGCGAGCATAAACTATTCGCTTGGGAGCTGAATTTGCATGGGTTAAAAGATGATGCATGAGCGAAACATGTTCACCTCTTTTTACCTCCCATTGTTCTTTAATGCATCCTATAAAAAATATTCTTTGCTTTTGTTATTTATGAACTTGCATAAACAAAGTTAAGTATTGGTTACAAATCTAAATCCTTCACTTTCGTCTCTAATCTCTGTCCTTGAATGCATCCTATAAACAATATTCTTGGCCTTTGTTATTTATGAACTTGCATAAGAAAAGTCAGGTATTGGTTACAAATCTAAATCCTTCACTTTCATCTCTAATCTCTGTTATAATCCGTAGTGAACTGCAGGAAGAAGGGAAACGAAAGAATATCAGAGCAATAGGGGCTACATTAAAAGACCTGGAGTTGTCGAAATTTGAGCAAATAAACATTGGATTCAGCATATTGGGGATTACTTTCAGCAAATCTGAAGAAAACAAAAGAAAAGTTAAAAATATGATACTATCAACGTAAGTAAAGCAAAAGACCTCATTTAAGAACTTACAATATGCAGTCATCAAGTCTTTTCAGCATTGGAAGAAAATTTTCATTTCCAACACTCATATTTGGGGAATAAAAGATGGCAGTAATCTGCAAACAATTTGCAAAATTTAAGAACGAATTAAACTCAAATGCATTATATACTAAAAGGATGGAAGAATTTTAAAACGTTGCCAGTAATTACTTAAAATGAAAGCTAGGGAGATTTGTAACACAAGCTATCAATTACAAACACATGATCAAATACTGGCTCTAAGGTGTGAGTTTATCAATCAAATAGGAAAATTAGAAGGCTTCACTCCCATCTGCATTGAGTATAAGAGTGGAGGATCAAGAAAAATGTGGAAACTGCTCGGATAAGCCATTCACCCTTACCTTTTTTTTTTTATCACTATTCCAATGT
This sequence comes from Cucurbita pepo subsp. pepo, assembly GCF_057944985.1. Taxonomy (NCBI): domain Eukaryota; kingdom Viridiplantae; phylum Streptophyta; class Magnoliopsida; order Cucurbitales; family Cucurbitaceae; genus Cucurbita; species Cucurbita pepo. Next base: position 12,868,672 of record NC_141805.1, on the reverse strand, counting down.
CATTAAACCAATCAATGAAGATTTTATAAGGATGGGAAGAAAAAGAAGGATATTCAAAGTAAATAGATGAAGATTTTATATGGATGGACAGAAAATTAAAAAAAAAAAAATCTTCAGGGTAAATAGAATGTTTTTTAACCTTATCATTTTTTGTAAATTTGAAGTGGCAGTTTTTGTAATGGTTCTCCTTTCCTTATCCATGTCAATTTGGGTAAAAATCCTTTAACCTCCCTTATGTAACCTTTTATCCTCTCTCATGAAAAGTTCAGCCCTTTTAATCCCCAAAAAAACAGAAAAAGAAAAGAACAAAGAGACGGGAAAATGATCTGTAACATCTAAAATGCAGGGGAAAGAATTTCCTGTGCAGTTTGAGAATCTGAACAAGAATACAACATTCATATTGAAATTCTTATGTCAAAAGTCAAACCTTACATTCTCCAACTCATCAAAGTAGTTGAGCTTATTGCGAAGTGCTTCAGCAAATTCAATCAGTCTCTGCTTCTCCATGACCTATAATCAAGAAAATTTAACAAAAAAGAAAAATTCATACTAAGTTTCAGATGCCAAAGTTGTAGATTATTCAAACGCATAATAGTATTACGTATAAAAACATAATATCCCTCACCACTTGGCACCAAACAAGAAAAATTAGTTGGCAAGAGCACTCTAAATCTCTCTTCTACATCTTCTTGCTTTAACGTTTTTTTATGATAGGAAACAATAATCATAACATTCATAACATGCATAGTGCAAAAGAAGCAGTGCGGATTTCTCTCTAGTCAACAGGTTACAAAAATAAAAGGAGGGGAAAAAAGCCTCCAATAGACTTAAATCATGATAGATATTTAAAAATACAAATACAAACAATTTTTTTAACAAGAAATGAAACTTTTTATTGATGAAATGAAAAGAGAATAATGCTCAAAAGATACAAACACCACGAGGGAATGAAATCGAAAACCGAAAACAAAAGCAATAAGTAAAGAGAATTATATCGAAAAGAAAAAGGGAAACATAAAACTTGTAAAGAGAAATCAACAACAGACTTAGAAAGAGAACACTATGAAAAATCTTTGGACAAGCTGGAGCAAAGAGATCTATCCAAGAAGAAGCTTGATATGGAAGAACCTGACTTTTTTCGAACCATAACTCTGAAAAGCTAAATATCTTGTAAAATGAAAGCAGCAAAAGATTTGGATAGAGAATCCCAACAAGAAAGTTTTCAGACTTGCACAGTCATTGAGCTCAAGCAAAGGAAAATGATTGATGTCAGATTCTGAAGATCCTCCCCAACAAATAAAGATGCATTATTTACTGTTTCCAGAACACTCCATGGAATTGAAGAATTCAACCAATAACCAGACAAAAATTCTCATCAAGTTGACAAAGAGATTTTGAAATCCAACAAACATTTGTCTGCCAAAGATAAGTCTACGACTGAAATCCCGCAACCATTTGTCAGTCAAAGTTAAATCTTCAACTGAAGAGGCATCAAAGTTAAATCTTAAATTGATCCTTTAAATGGAAGAGGCATGCAAGAGAAAATCATTACAAGATTCTTCAACCATCACCAACTCTGCATGCAAAGTGTCACAGTCAAATTGTCCAAGGTGTGTTGTGTGTTGTCTATGGCCGCATGTCGAATGTCCTATTCATGCTTGTCCAGGACGTGTTATCCATGGCCGCATGCCCATTCGAAACCCCTTTTACATGATTTCATCTTAGGCCTTTACTATTTCATGCTGTGTCCATATAGGGGTGTATAACCGTTCACCAAAATCATGTTTATACTCGTCAGGGTTAAAATGCTCCAAAATGTACTATAGGAGATAATGACTAGTTGACACTTCTTCCTGCCCGGGTTATATGCTATAAAAGTAGTTGTTGCCTACTCGCTTTAACTTATAACATTGTTTTTTTTCAAATTGTTTTCAACGTCTGTCCTCGCTCATGTTTTCTAAAATATTTCTCTCAAACATGACCTGAGGCTCGAGCATATGCCGACGTTGCGCAAAATTCAAATTTCTCACGACTGACTTGTTCTCTAGATTAGAACAAGTGCCGCACAATCGTTGTCCCGTTGCCACAAGAGTGCGATTATGACCGGTGGTATTAGAGACGAGTCGACTCTTTGGAAGTATTACACAAACATGTCCGCTGCAAGAAAATTGGGCAAGTCCCAGGCTAACCGATTGGCTGAAATCGAAGAGCAGTTACTCTACATGAGTGAAGTTCCTGATGGAATGGAGCTTTTTGAGTATTGCATGAATGAAATAGCCGCTAAAGCCGACAAGATCGACAAGATGGCAGGTCGCCTTGAAGCAATGTCTTTCCGCAAACTAATGATTAGGGTCGAGGCCCTAGAAAACAAGGTCATAACTCCTGGTAGCTTCGAGTGTAGGGATTGCTCAACGGGCTCTGTTGCCCGAATGGAAGAACGCGTCGAGGGCTTAAACAAGGCCCAACCAGCAATCGTTCAGATGGTCTCAAAAACATCTTAGGATTTAAGAGCAGCCCTTGGGGTGGTGAGGGCTAAAGTGGCAAATTTAAGCGCCAGATTAAACCTTATCATGTGAGCGGTGGGGAACCAAACCTCAATCGGGGGTATAGTAAACAAGATAAAGATCCCAAAGCCCAAGCCCTTCTGTGAGGTTTGAGATGTCAAGGTTCTAGAGAACTTTAACTCCGACCTTGACAGTACTTTCGAGCCACAAATATTGTGGTAGAAGAAGCGAAGGTCACGTTGGCAACAATGCATCTAGCCGACGATGCAAAGTTGTGGTAGATGTCCAAGTACATGGACATTCAAGATGGTTGATGTATTGTGGACACTTGGGATAGCTTGAAACAAGAACTCCACTCTCAGTTCTTCCCAGAGATTGCAAAAATAATCGCAAGAAGAAAGTTAAAAGTGTTGAGGCATACTGGCAGTATCCGAGACTACGTTAAGCAGTTTTCTAGGCTTATGTTAGATATTCGTGATATGTCCGAGAAAGACAAGGTTTTCGATTTTGTTGAGGGGCTGAAGTCGTGGGCGAAAATCAAGTTCTACGAACAAAGAGTTCAAGACCTTTCCACGACCTATGCTACCGTCGAACGCCTATTTGATCTCAATATCAATCAACCCCAAGAGACAAGGTGAACCAAGCATAGACCTATGCTACCGTTGAACACCTGTTTGATCTCAATATCAATCAACCCCAAGAGACAAGGTGAACCAGGCATCCGCAAGTGGTGGAAATAAGAATTTATGACCCAACTCCCCCAAGGGTGGGGGAAGTGACAGACTCGAAGGAAAATAAGAGGAATACGAGTCCTCCAAATAGAGAGGTAGGATTCCATGGCGGAGACCTCACAGCCAAAATAGTTATAGTCAAAGTCAAGGCCCTCGTTTTGCTTCATATGAAAGGGGGGCCATCAAAAATCTGAATGCCCACAGAAGGTGACATTATACGCCTTCCAAGCAAATCTTGGAGTCAATTCAAAAGCCGAGTATGAGATGGTAAACAGAAATACCGTTAATTGAGAATGTTGAACACCCCCGCGTGGGGGCACTAAAATACTTGTCCACTCTCCAAAAGAGAGTGAAAGAGGTAAAGGAGCCAGTGGAACGCGGTCTTCTATATGTCAAGGCCCAGGTTAATCATAGAGTCACAAAGAATACCGTTGTCAACTATGGAGCCACCACAACTTCATGACAGAGACCGAAGCAAAACACTTGAACATCCTTTAACATCGAAACACAGGGAAGATGAAGGTCATCAATTCAGCAGCTTTAACTGTCTTAGAGTTGCAAAGAGAAATCCACTCAAGCTGGGGACTTAGACTGGACAAACCAATCACTGTTGGATTGTTTCCGAAGAATAGTATCTGGTATTTGATAGTACAATTACAAGGCTCCAAGAAAGGAGGTTGCTCAAGGATGAGGAAGTTCTACCGCAATCTTTGGCGGGAATTTTTTCATCTTTAAAAGCTGGTTCTCTTAAACCCCCAAGAAAATCGTCCTTGGAACATTTTGGTTCTTTCGCAGTGAAGTCCTTAACAAGGAAACTTACAGATTCTTCTCCTTCACAATGACTAATTTTGGGCTTTATGGAAGACAAAAAAAATCCAAAGAGAATTAACATTCTCTTAGGGATTTTATTAATTGGAAGTTTAAATACGTCTGAAGTCTTGCAAAGGAAGCTTCCTTATTCTGCTTTGAGACCGAAGCAAAGGAAGCTTCCTTATTCTGCTTTGAGCCTTCGGTCTGCCCTCTTGGCTATGAACGTGGGGATGATTTACATCACATCTTTTTTTGCTGCACTTATTCGTTGAAGTGTATGCACAAGCTTCTCTCCATTTTTAGAGTTTCTTGGATCTTCTCCTATCATTCAAGGGACAATCTTCATCAACTTCTTCGTGGGATCTTTCGGCTTCAAAGCCTTTTTTATTATGGTCCAATGGGATCAAAGATCTTCTCATGGAACTATGGATGGAAAGAAATTTGAGGATTTTTTAGGATAAGTATTTTTCGTGGAGGACTGGTGAATTTGATTCAGCTCATTTGAACGTCTCTACTTGGTGTCCTCTCGCTAAGTCTTTTCTAGATTTCTCTGACTGATATTAATCTTAATTGGGATGCTTTAATCTTTCCTTATGAATATTTATTACTTTTCCAGTTTCTTTGTCACTCCAATGTAGAGTATGTTTCTTTAAGCATTAGTACCTTTTTATTAGACTCTCTCAAATTGACCAAGTGCCAATAGATTGTAGTCACTAACTTGTTATCTAATAGTAAATAAATGAGAATAATGGTTATTCTCCAATTGAACTTATCAAGCTAAAGGAAAAGACATAGGTTGTCATCTAGAGGCTAATGGCCTTCTAATTTATAAAATCTTTGTCAACCCTTTGTTCTAGGCTATAGAAACATGATTCTAGAATATAGTGGCAAATACGTCTCGGTAATTGAACCATCATAAAATAATAGAGATCAAATTCACACCAGTCTGTCACATGCATCATGAAGCGTTCTAGTCTTTGTTGCTACAGCCTGATGTTGCAATTGTAGTTCGTTAAATAAGTCCAGCGTCTCATCTACCTGAATGAGAAAGAAAACATAAAAAAATTGGATAATTCCATTATTTCATCAAACCCATTCATTATCACGCAAAAAACAAAAACAAATCTTCAAATAATAAAAAAATAAATTAGATCATAATTATCAAGTTTTGTACATTTTTCTTTCATTATTCTTGCATAAATTAAAAAGATATTAACATTGTAACAATTCAAATATAATTTGACTCGTTTCATCCTCAGCATTCAGCATTATCCTAGTAAAAAGTGAAAGGATTGGGATAGTTATGCATTGGCCCAACTTGGCCACACCAAGCATCCAACAAAAATAGTCTAATGCTAACTATCATTTTTGCTCTCTACCACCTTTATCAAGAGTAGGTTCATTATCAAATCACTGTGCCACTTAGCCAACAAGGCCTTGTTTCTTTCAATGGGATCTGCAAAGCCTAACTCTCCTTAATCTTGCAGCAAGGAAGTAATCTTGCAATAGACCAAGTGGGAGCCACCATCCATACAAGGAACCTAAAGATGTTTCTTTCTCCAAGCACCTGCCCTATGTGCTTCGGTTGTGAGAAAACTTCCAACCATTCATTCATCCATTGTAAAGCATCACAGTAATTGAACTTCATTTGTCAAAGGTTTGATCTAGCTTGGTGCCCTTCTGACTAAGAAGCACAGATACGAATACATATACAAGACAGATACGACACAATAAAAACACTATGACACATCATTTTCTAAAAATTTAGGGCACAAGCATGGCAAGAACATGTTTTTTTATACATGGAAGGTTTTCTGACAATCAACTATCTCTCTCTTGGCTCAAATGTTCAATTTATCAAAGGTATTACCAGCCCTCTCACTCCTAAGAATAATATCTGTTTTTTGCTTCAATTGTCAATGTATGTAGCGAGGCTTCAAATTTTTCATTTCTGGATCCAGAACATGTTGAGCAATTTTCAGAGGATCTTTTTGTGGAAGCCCTTAATAACTTATATTCTAGCGAAGATGTACGGCATTGTTTTCAAGAATCAAAAGTGGTAGATCTTGCTTTCTCTCCTTCCAAAACTTGATCTAAATTCTCTTTTATTGCTGGAATTTGCGGTCTACCATTGCAAAAAATTTCATCTCAAACTCCAGCAGTTTAAACTTTTGTGTGTCATCCTCTTTTAATTAGCAATAAAATTTATTTTACGAAATACTCGTGGTCTAGGGGACAAATCTAAACGTGTAGCATTAAAGAAATTCATACATAATAAATGCCCCGATCTGGTTTTAATTCAAGAATCAAAAAGCACTTCTTGACGGTGGAATCATTATTGGTGGCTTGGAAAACATACACATGGCTCTTTTGGCTAAATGGGGATAGAAATATATGTACAAACCAGAATCTTTTCGGCGTAAAGTGATACAAAAAACCATGGGAATAGTTTTCACCAATGCCATACTTTTGAGAAATTTCGTACAAGTCTTATAAGCCCAAGGACTAAACGGCCACGGCCTAAAAGTCCAGGGGACCGCAAACATATTAATGACGAGGAACACATTTTTGCTACTCTACTAATACTTGTACTTGTTATGCTATTTTGCCGAAGTTTGGCTGAGGAAGAATTATGGAGCATAAAACAAAACAAATATGTTGATTCGGGTTGGGTATACTATATTTAATTTATAACAGAACCCTTGCCCTTAAACCATTCACGAAAAAGAAAAAAATAAAAAGATAAGGCAACTCCATTTCGACAAAAGACCCACACCCAAGTTCCATAGCTTTGAGTCCGCTCCCCCACTCATGATTTTCCTACCCCCAAAGGGAAAAGTCCTTCCCTTTTTGGCCGGGATTAATATTTATAAAATTTGGAGAAAAGTCGAGTTTTACTACTTTCAAGCTAGGTAATGGCAGGAGAATTTCACTTTTGCTAGACACATGGATCAGTGACTCTGCTAAAATCTCGTTTCCCTCACCTATTCGAAATTTCTTCTTTTTCCAATGGTTCAGTTTTTATCCATTGGGATGAGATACTCACATGTGGAATGTCATATCCATAGGCTGCTCAAGGATGATGAGGTTTTAGATTTTCAACAACTTTTTGGAAGTCTAGCTAGAAAAAAGGAAGTTGCAATGACAGATTCTAGAAGATGGTCTCTTGATCCTCAGGGCAGGTTTTTTGTGAAATCTCCTTTCTAAGCATTTGGTTGCATCATCACCTATGCTTAAGGAAGTTCATTCAGCTTTATGGAAAACTAGAAGTCATAAACGTATCAATGTTCTCATTTGGGTCAAGCATAATGGGTTTACTGAGGTTCTTCAAAGAAAGCTTCTTTTGCACTATATATCCCCATCAATTTTCCCTCTCTATATGTCAAACTTGGATACTATCCATATCTTTTCTTTTATGCCCCTTCTCAAGTCAATGCTGGTGGAAACTATCATCAGTTTTTAATGTTTTGTGGGTATTCTTCAATTCCTTTAAGGAGAACATTCTCCATTTGTTGGTCGGCCCTCCTTTGGCACTAATGGTCTAATGCGGGGAAAGTTCTCTTCTCTGAAATAGAGGATTTTCCACAAGTTTCTTACTTGGGTTGATCGTTTTGGTTCGGCTCACCTTAATGCCTCTTCATGGTGATCTCTTTCCAAACACTTTGCAAATTATTCCATTCATGATTATGTCTTAATTGGAATACTTTTATATTTCCTTTATAGTATCTTATGTATTATTTTCTGTTTTACTTTTCCCATTTAGGCACTTGTATTTTTTAACATTAATCTTTTCCATTTTTTCAATGAGAATTTTTGTTTCCTTTTTTAAAGAAAATAACATTTTTATACATGAAGGAAATTCAAAGTCTCAAGGCGCAGCCCTTCCATTAAACCCCTTATGTACCCGTTTTGTGTCACAATCGAACTTCTTTGGGACTCACGAAACAATTATGGGACACATACTCTCACTCTTAAGTAAGTTAGCCAACTCAAACTTGGATCGTCGATGGTACAAACGTCCTATCTCGTAGCCTCTATCACCATTCTTGGAAATGGTTTTAGAAAACAAGTTAAGAAAGCTTTGAAAAACGTTATGGAAAGCGTTTTAAGAAAGTAAATGTTATATGCCAGCAAGCAATAAGGGAAAACAACATTGATGGAATATTACCCATGTAGGAAGATTTGACAATTAGTCATGTCCTTCTATAGTACATTTTGAGGTAAATTGTCTTTGGTCGGTGTAAACATCAAAAGTGGCAAGGAGTCATACGCCAACAAAATTACAAGAATAATAAATAATTATGCAAGAATGAAAGGCATACAATCAAAGCAAGGTAAAAGGGTATGGAATGAGCATGTGGCTACAAGCAAACATGCTTTGGCCAATGCGCCACTAGGGAGAATTAATTTTTTTAAATTTGTAAGTAAAACGGTGTGTTTAGTCATTTAGGTTCGTTATCATATCTCGCTTTGGGTCTCCATGTTGTAGTCTTATTTTGCTCGACTGGAGCAACTTCTTAGGCTAATTGGGCTTCTGGTTTTTTTTTTTTTTTTTTTTTCCTTTTTTGTATTCCCAGAGTTTTTTTTCATATTTTCTCGAAGAAAATTAGGCTATATCTAAATAAAAAATTCTTTCATATTGATCAGAAAAAAACTAACATATTACCTGGCGAAGTATATCATCACATGTTCGTATGCGATCTGTTAAAGAGTTCAAGTAGTGGTGGTATTTCTCCTCTGTCTACAAAAATGAATAGAATGATCAACAAGAACGTTGTCATGAGCATGCAAGATAAATTAGAGAAACTATCTAATCTGTACTAACCTCAGACTTCATGGCTGATTCAAGATCAGAAAACCATTTGTAGAACTACATGAGATTCATTAGGAAGAGTAAAAATTTTAGTGGTATGGCTTCAACAAAACCGAACAATCATAAAGTGAAAATAAATCATCCCAAGGAAGATAACACAAGGCAAGACATCAGCAAATTGTTATAATCCAGCATTGTACATCATTTGAAAATTATCGAACAGTAAGTATACCTCTATCTTTCTTTTTCTTTTTTTTTTCTTTTTTGTCTTTTGGTTTTTGATAAGAAACAGGGAGTTCGTTAATTAATGAAATGTGTGAACTGTATTTTTGGAAACTACACTTTTTAAATTGGATAAATCTTCGTTGGAATACATTTCCTATTGTGTGTTTGTGGTGTGGGGGGGGGGGGGGTTTCTCTACCCAGCCCCTACGTTGTCCCCTTTTCTTCTTCTTCTTCTTCTTCTTTTTTTTTTTTTTTTTTTTTTTTTTTTTTTTTTTTTTTTTTTTAGTATATGTTCTTAAAAATGTAACGAAATGTGAGAAAGCTTCCAATAATTCCAAAAATAAATTCAATTGGACGAAATCAAAGGGGATGTCTCTAACATTAATGCAAGAAGTTCAGACAATTCTGTACAGGAAGGAGACAGGGCAATGCCCATGTACCAAATGTTAGTCCTCAAGAGCTAGCATCTAGAATATTATGATTGTTACCATCAGAAATAATGTAAGAAAACAAAAAAAAAAAAAACAACAAACAATGCAGAAGAGATTGGATGCAGCGTACAGAATACAATACCTGATTGGTATTGACCAAAACGGCTTCAATAGCATCAGAATCTTCGTTGCTAGTATCCTTAACCGAAATAGACAAGGCATTTTCTTTACCACCTATACGGTCTTGTGCCTACAATAATATTTAACACGAAGGCCTAGTTATTGAATTAAAAAGAATATATATTAACATTTTCCTGTCTAAACACAACGTATAAACTGGTAGTCCCCACCACTTGATTACGAGATGAAGAAATAGAGAACGCGAAGTAGAAACAAATTGAAAATAAAGAGCACTCACCAGATCAGCGGGAAGTGGTCGCTCAGCAACAGCATGACAGAGCGTCGCAATCGCCGCTTGCTGTTGCTCCGTTAGAGGAGCATTCTGGGCACAAATCGGATAAACAGATGATGAAAAGACAGAAATACAAACAAAACGCAAAGGAAGAGAGAAAGAAGAAGTCGAGCAAACAGATCTCATCGCATTAAACCACATTGAGAAGCGGGATTTGGACAAGAGCGAGATCGAAGAGTGAGAAGCAAATTTCAGGATTCAAGATGGAACGAAATGAGGAGTAAATTGGAAATGATGAGCGTACCTGTTCCCATCTAGAAGCAAAATTGTAGCCCTTGGAAATTGCACCGGACTTGGGTAACCCAAGAGGGGAGGCCTTGGCAGCCATGGAGGTCGACTTGTTTGTGGAGCCTCCACTCAGAAAAGTCTCAGACTGCGTTCTCCGACGACGAACACCTCTCTCAACTCTTTTCTGTTACTTGCAATTACGTTCAACACTTGGGTAAACCACGGGGACGGGTGTCTCAGACAGGATTTTTTGGCCCGTTTGGCCCATGGATTTGGACTTGGACTGGGTTTGGATTTCAGATTCATTGGTACACCTTCCAAGCCCACTCCAAATTTATACTCTCTTTCCTCCATCATTTTTCTCATCGCTATTTTTCTCTCTATCTTTTTTTTATTATTATTATTATTTGTCTATTTTTATTAACAACATTTGAATATTAATTTTAATTTAGATAAATAAAGTGAATAATATTAATTATAAATTATATATAATGTTCAAACTGCCTACGTTCAAATAAAAATAAAAACTTTCTAAATTTTAAAAATTTAAAAGGTGCCCACTCATTTTTTTATTTGTAAATTTGAAACTTCTCAAAATTCACAATAAAGTAAATTAGAAATACATAAATAAATGGATATGAACCTCCTCATAATTAGATTGTTGAGAAATATTTACATAAATTAATTACATATATCAACAAAGTACATTATTGTTTTCATGGCTCAATCATAAAAACTAAAAAAAAAATATATATAAGTGTAATTAGTTTAGAGTAATTTTGTGTTAGGAATATTAATAAAGTACACTATTCTCAGTTTATGCTCTCTTCTTCCTCTATGATTGTCACCACGTCCACCATTTATTTCAAACCCTCTCCTGTCTTTTGCTCACAATACTTGATTGTTGATTGTTGATAGTTCTTCTTTCTATCCTTTTATGTTGGCACCTTTTAGTACTTGAATATTGCCTAAATATTGTACATATTGTCGCATTCCCCAAATCACTTTATTATTGTCAATTGTATTAATTCTTGAGAATGTTCGGTCATCATCAAATCCTTGAGGATATCTAGTTATGAATTATGATTTATTTGACATTTACTATAAACAAATATCTTATCCATTTATTACCATCTCCATTTCATTTATAATTTATTTGATTTCAAAATTAATTATAAATATATCCTTGAGGATATCTAGTTATGAATTATGATTTATTTGACATTTACTATAAACAAATATCTTATCCATTTATTACCATCTCCATTTCATTTATAATTTATTTGATTTCAAAATTAATTATAAATATATCCTTGAGGATATCTAGTTATGAATTATGATTTATTTGACATTTACTATAAACAAATATCTTATCCATTTATTACCATCTCCATTTCATTTATAATTTATTTGATTTCAAAATTAATTATAAATATATCCTTGAGGATATCTAGTTATGAATTATGATTTATTTGACATTTACTATAAACAAATATCTTATCCATTTATTACCATCTCCATTTCATTTATAATTTATTTGATTTCAAAATTAATTATAAATATATCCTTGAGGATATCTAGTTATGAATTATGATTTATTTGACATTTACTATAAACAAATATCTTATCCATTTATTACCATCTCCATTTCATTTATAATTTATTTGATTTCAAAATTAATTATAAATATAAAACGGAGGCTGATTCATAACTAAAAAAATAAAATGATATAAATAAAAAAAAAAGAAAAATATACAAGAAAAAATTTGTTGTTTTTTTTTTGTTTTTTTAAAGAAAAAACAATTACGAGGGAATCTCTAGTTTTGTTAGAGTATTTGGGCGTTGTATATGTATTAAATACAAGTAGAAGTAAGAAGTAGAAATAGAAATAAATAGAAAAAATTGAGGCATGCATGCATGTAACAAATAGGAAAAGTGGACGAAAAGGAGATGAGAAAATGGATTTTTTTTTTTTTTTTTTTTTTCTTTTTTGGTGTTTATATCAAAACAGGCCGACATGAACAGAAACCGAGGAGCTCTGGATCCAATCCACGTCTAGAAAAGTTCCTATCGTAAACTTTGCAGCCTCTTCCTTATCAATCACCTTAAAACCAGGCCATTTCACTCTGGCATCGGTCTTAGCCCCAGGCCCTTTGTTGTTAAACTCAGCATAGTACAAGGTTTTGAGTGCAAAATCCCCGTCCCAAGGCATCCACCCATCGGGGTGAATGATATCTTCAATTTCGGACTCCATTACTATGGTCCTGGAGTACTCATTCCGAGGCCTCCCCAAGTAGCTTTTGAACTGCGCCTTCACACCCTCCAGCGTCTTGTCCGGCAATATCTTGCAGTTTTGCAGCACAGTGGCTGTGGTTTCATGTCTGTCACTTCTCCCCTGTGCCGTTACTACGTTCGCTTGCTTATCCAACGGCTTTTTCAACATGAAATTACAGTTTTGGAAAATGGCCGCCGCGTCCCCGAAGATGATGTCCACCGTGCCTGTAATCAAGCAGCTCCTGTAGAACTGCCGATGGGCTTGCGCGTACAACGTGTCTTGGAACCCCTCGAACCGACAGTTCACGAATATGGCTCTGTCGCCCTGGACTCTGGCGGCTACGGCCTGCTGCTTTTCTGGACCTGCAGTGTTTCTGAATCCGATCCCTTTCGCCAACAACCCGTCTCCAAGTGCCACAAAAGATGCGGTTTGGAAGGCTCGAACTCCATCCGCTGAGTTTTTATTCCCACTGATCATGCTCTTCTGAGATCCATCTCCGTACATTGTAACATTCGCCATTTTTTTGGTAATCACCACCGTCTCCTCGTAGATCCCTTCCTTAACATAGATCACGTACCTGCTTGTTTTCATCCATTTTAATACAATACATTATTCATATGAATTATATAAAGTACTAACAAAAAAAAAAAAAAAAAAAAAAAAAAAAAAAAAAAAAACAGAGCCTACCGTCCATCATATTTTGCAGGCATGGCAGCCAACGCTTCGTTAATGGTCTTGAAATTTCCGGACCCATCTTTGGCGACCACAACATTAGGCGTCGGCTTATCGTCTTCCGCATCGCGCTTCAACATCCTGCGTTCGTAGCTGGTCATCCAGCTGGGTAGCCCATCTTTGGCCATTAGACGACGTCGTGTTGCAGCTCCTCCACCATCCGACTTTTCAAACGTTGAGAAGAACGTAGCCACCTGCGAAATCATCGCCAGCGAATTACTCGTCAGTTCCTTTCCGGCCTTCAACGTCGCCTCCATTTGGGTCTTCGACTTCCCCTCTGGAAACCCATCCACGCAAGTGGCGTGATACGACATCACCGCGCTGAGCCAGTTGTTGAGATCCGGCGTCGTTTTCTCTGTCAGCTTTCCCAGATCCTTCCTGCTCAATTCGCTCACAGACCTCTCTAATTCCTCCACCGCTTCTTCCAACAGGAGCTTGCAGTCCTCGAACGCCCCCTTTTCCTCCGGGGTGGGGAACTTCATGGCGGAAGCTTTTTTCAGGGCGGAGTTAACCTCGGTGGAGACGGCGGCGATGGCGAGCTTGATGAGGTCTTTGGGGTCGGAGGAATCGGGGTGGGTCTCTACGCCTTCCTTCAAAGTGCTCTCGCATTTGCCTTTATAGTCTGTGGAGTTGCATATCATGGTAATCATTTTCTGGGCGCGGGACACCTGTTTGACGTCGGATGTCGCATGATCTTTGGAGCTTCCCTTGCTGCGGCTGCTGCCGCTGCCGGCGCCGTCTCTGGTGGTGGATTTGGTGGGTGGGGAGACTTGGACGAAGACGGCGGCGACGACGAGAACAAGGATGAGGAAGGTTGAGACGACGGCGATGATGACCCTATTACGGAACTTGCGCGCCCTCTCGGCGCGACGGCGTTCGGAGATCTGGTCGAAATCTTGGAAGACCATGGTGGATGGTGGGTGGATGAGGTAGGATAACGGGAAATGGCTAAGGCAGAGATGGGAACTCTGCCTTAGGTTAAAGTAAAGCCAGAGGCGAGAAGAGGGGTAAATGGGAAATTAGGGAGAGAGAGGTATATTTATTGGGGGGGGGGGGGGGGGGGGGGGGGGAGGTTGAACTAAAAAAAAAATATATAATTTAAATTCTAATTGGGTCTTGAATTCTTCTAATTTTATTTTGGTGTGTTGCGGAGGTGGGGGGTGGGAGACTCTTATTATGATACCAATATGGAGAAGAAGTCCAGGTCTGGAGGGGAGAGTTTTGAGGTCTGTGTTATTGCAATTCTTTAAAATAGGAAAAAGTTTGTTAAGAGAAATCAGATGGGGGAGAGAGACGCTTCCAACCGCAATACTCGCGCCCTCACAAAACCCCCCAGTCACTCATCTCTCTTTGACTCTTTTCCCTATTCTCTCTCTCTCTCCCCCTCTCTCTCCGACGTGGATTCTTATTTAAACACTCGGATAAATAAATAACAATAATTTTAAATTATTGTGAAAATGATAATATTTGAAAAAGGAAGAACAACAAAATAAGGCTTGATTTGGAAAGCTCATAAAAGGTTGATTTTAAAAAATAAAAAAGGAATTAGTTACTAAAGTTTAAAATATTTATTACTGCCAATTGGATCCGCCGGCCGAAAAACGATACCAATACAATGGTTTAGGGTGGAAAATAGAGGAAAAGTAATTAAAGAATACAAAAATAGAATATGAAAGCAATCTTTTCACCTTACTCAGACTTGTAAACTCCGCTTCTCCACTCCAACCATTCCCATTTCTACCGGATCCACTCGCTTCCCTTTCCATTCCCCCAAACAAACACACACACACACACACACACACCCCATGAACTCGATGCTTACATTGACGGTGGCCACGATTGCAGCCCTCGTCGCCATCCTCTTCTCGCTCCAAACCCCGTTCCTCCAGCTTAATCAGGTCCTAGCGCCGCCGCAGATTTCCGGAACCCATGATTATCTCCATTCCGCCACCGTTATCCCGGTCACCGGAGCAATTGGACCAGAGAGTTTGATTTTTGACCCCAACGGAGATGGCCCTTACACCGGCGTCGCAGATGGCCGGATTCTCAAGTGGCAAGGCGATGGCCGTGGGTGGACTGATTTCGCTGTCACTAGTTCTCAGAGGTACAATCTTATCTTCTTGTGTTGATTCTGTATTTGGGAGAAAAATTGTATATTCATCAGATTGTTTGATTCTATGTGAAAGAAATTCTGAGTTTGTACAAAAAATTTGCGATGGAGTGGAATTGAAATGTTTTAGGAGAGGCCTTTTTCAGTTCTTTTTGTAGCTGTATATTGTGTAATACTGTCATGGAATGGTGATGCTCGGCTGCAACTTATGTCTTTTATTAGACAGGATCAGAGTTGAATTTTTTATTGTAAGATTGTTTGATTAGGAGAACTGATTATCCAATGATGCATTGACCTCGTCTTTGGTTTCTTGTTTTTTTTTTTTTTTTTTCGCCTTAACTTCCATTTCAACTTGTTGAGGAATCATTTTTAGGTAGGAATTGCTCTGGTCTTGAAAATCGGTAAATTTTTTAAAACAAACAACTACTGAGGGTTCAAATCAATCTCTCATTTTGCTTGGTGAATTCGCAATGTTTCTTTCTTTTCTTGGATATGACTGGCTTAGTATCATGAAATGGCTGGCTTGGCTATCCCACCTACCCTGCCAAACCTTTTGGGGATTATGCATCTTGTCCATCAATTATTTGTTCTTGACACAACTGCTAGACTTAGTGAGCTTCTCTTTGTTGGCCCGTGATTGCTTGAGTAAGATATCTCAGGGAAACTAAAATTGGATTGACACTGGGGAAGACAACCGTCTTAGGCCTAAGAAAAACAAAGCATGCTCTCTATACAATTTGAGCCAATGATATCAGGTTTTGAAGTATTCCATTTTTCTGTCTTATAACTTTTACTTTTCTGCTCATATTGGTACTATTTGAATGTCTGTTTTGGATGTGCATATGATTGTTTGGCAAGTATTATTCATTTTTCAGGTTCACCTGTTAATTCTTTCGTTTTATGTTCTGGAAGGAGTGAGTGTGTTCGCCCGTTTGCTCTTGAATTGGAGCATGTTTGTGGGAGGCCATTAGGACTGCGTTTTGATAAGAAAACTGGAGATCTCTATATTGCCGACGCCTATCTCGGTCTTCATGTAGTGGGACCGGCTGGAGGTTTGGCAACAAAACTTGTGACTGAATTCGAAGGCAAGCCACTTCGCTTCACAAATGATCTTGATATTGATGAAGAAGGTGATGTGATCTACTTTACAGACAGCAGTACAGTTTTCCAAAGAAGGTAATTAAGACTTAAAAGCATATTCGTGCCTCGTTTTAGCAATTGATCTTAAAGAAGAAAATCTGAGAAAAAAATCTGAAACATCTGATAAAAAACTTATCTGATGAACATAAGCTCATTGTTTTTCTGGTTCCTCTGTTTCTTTTTTTTTTTTTTTTTTTTTTTCTTTCTAATGCTTAACTGGAGTACTATGTTTGTAATGTCTTTGGTTATCTCTGTTTTAACATTTTCCTTTGAATATGAGAGTGTAATTTGCTTTTGTATGTCAACACTTCATTTGAAACTGGAACCGAAGACCATAAACTTGCTGGGGTAATATTTGACTTCTGTTCAACTTTTGTTTTGTGAATGTTTTATACTTGCAGACAGTTCATGGCATCGATCTTGAGCGGAGATAGCACGGGAAGGTTATTTAAGTACGACCGAGATAGTAAACAAGTTACGGTTTTATTGCAAGGCCTTGCTTTTGCCAATGGTGTTGCATTAAGCAAAGACAAGTCCTATCTGCTTGTTGTTGAGTCCACCACTGGCAGGATCCTCAGATTTTGGCTTCGAGGTCCTGAAGCAGGAAACTCGGACGTTCTCGCCAAGCTTCCGGGGTATCCGGACAATATTAGAAGGAACCCCAAAGGCGAGTATTGGGTTGCTTTGCATGCTAAAAAGGGACTTGTTGGGAGATTGGTTTCTTCAGCCTCTTGGTTTGGGAAGGTACTGTTGAAACTTCCTGTTGACTTCAAGAAATTGCATGGGTTGCTGGTGGGAGGGAAGGCCCATGCAACTGCGGTTAGGTTGAGTGAGGAAGGAGAGATTTTGGAGGTATTGGAAGACTGTGAAGGGAAAACTTTGAAGTTTATTAGTGAAGTGGAAGAGAAGGATGGAAAGCTGTGGTTTGGATCTGTCCTAATGCCGTTTGTGGGTGTTTTTGAATTAAAGTAGGCTGTTTTTAAGCTATTTCTGGAGATAGTTCAGCTCTAGTTTTCCCTTTTGGAGTAGGAGATACTAAAAGGGGTTTGAGAAAAAGCTCGTGTTGATTTATTTAACTTTTGGTTAATACAGACATTCGGATTTTGAATCTTTCTTCATTTTTGCCATATGGTTCCAGTTTTGGGATAGTTATCACCAAACCCACTCGCCAATGAAAAATTTCTATAAATTCAGTAATTTCAATAATTTGAGAAAAATTAGGAGAATTGATATGAAAGCTTGGCCCATTTATTCTCCACCGTAGCTCAAATCATTTCTGTGCAACCTAAGCCTCATTTAAGCAAGAAAAGCTTGAAGGAGAATAAATAATCAATGACTTTAAACCTCAACAACCATTCAAAAAAATTAGTTCCTCCATTTTTTACACAAAAATTAATGGTTTTCTCACAACTTCCTTCCATTTACACAAAAGGCTTATGGTGGATGCTGAAGTTGAAAATAAACACAAAAGGTTTTCTCACAACTTTCTCACAACCTCATCTCGTTCTCAATCTGTAACGACCAAGTGGGCCAGAAACAGTCTCAATAATGTAAATTTCATAATTGCCACTCACAGGTCTCCAGAACAAAACTAACAAAAAACCTTCACACATCTCACGCATCTCACACATCTCACACATCTCACACATCTCTGAAATTCCCTTCTCTCTCTCACAGTGCAAAAGCTATGTACTCCAACCTCTGCCTCACCGCCACCGCAGTCGCCGCCATATTCGCCCTACTCGCCATCAGCACCACCAGATTTTCACCGCCGCCGCCGGAGACTCTCGATGAACCGAACATAGAATATTTGTCAATTGACGGCGGTGTAGGGCCGGAGAGTTTCGCCTTCGACAGCGCCGGCGGCGGACCTTACACCGGCATCTCCGACGGTAGGATTATCAAATGGCTGCCTGATAAACAACGGTGGATCGATTTCGCCGTTACTTCTCCAAACAGGTAATCACGACGCTTGCTTGTATTTTCCTTTTCCTTTTCCTTTTCTATTGTTTATTCAAATGCATGATGTTCTTAAAAATAAATAAAAAAATGCACGATGATTTTTTTTATTAATTAAATATTTATTTTCGAGAACTGGCACCTTACCAAGCTGGCTTCATTTGTTGCTTTCGAGGGGCAACCAGAGGGGGAAAAAATAATATATATAATTATTTAAATATTAAAATATAATATTCACTTTCTTCACTATTATTATTATTATTTCTATTATTTTTTTTAGTTTTGGGAATTTAAAATTTAAGATTCTTAGTTGAGTTGAGATTTCTTATAGTTGGAGGTATGGTTAAAGTTGAGTCTGAAATTTAAAATCAAAAGGAATATTGACTTGAATCTGTTAATAATATAAATTAGTATTGATCTGAAAATATTGACACACTATATTCGGTTGCATTAATGTTGTTATAATTAACTTGTTTATAATTTAGAAACAAAAAAATTGTGTGGGAGAGAAGGATTATGATAATTGGTGAGAAGTATTGAATGGGATAAGATTTTGATGGATTACGATAAAAGTGTGGCTGTTGTTGTTGTTGTGTCAACTTTGATTGAGAATTTAAAAAAGAAAAATAAAAAAAAGGATGAATGATTGGGAAAATAATAGGAACTCCCAAAAATAAAATGAAATCTTTATTTGTGTTACGATTTTGGGGCGTCTCTTGGTTGGTTACTTATGCATGATGTCCACGTGTAAGTTGGGATCTGCTGTTTGTCATTACACATTTTTATGTGGTGATGATTTGTAGATGAAAATGAACAGAACAGGTTGTGAAGAGGGAGAGAAAGAGGAGGAGAGATGTGGGAGACCATTAGGGCTCCGATTCAAACACGGCGACGGGGATCTGTACATCGCCGATGCCTACATGGGATTGCTTCGAGTCGGCGCAAACGGCGGTTTAGCCAAACCAGTTGAATTCGAGATGAAGGAGGACCAGGTTTTGGGCTTCCACTCTTTCAGCTTCGCCAACAGTTTGGACATTGATCAACTCTCTGGACATGTCTATTTCACCGATAGCTCTTCCCACTATCACAGAAGGTATTTTATTTTATTCTTTCCACCCCTCTCTCACATCCAAAAACACACTCACAAAATTTTAAAAAAATGATGGCCAACTGTAAAGACGTGCATGGGGCGGAGACCCAAAGCCGTACTTGTTTTTATTTTGTAGGAATGGGGCGGGATTCTTGGAAATTCACGGATCGCTCTCGATAAATTTTTGTCATCTTTATATGTATTTTGTTAATATTTTCTAAAATATAATTTTTATTAAAAAATATGAAACGTTCTAATAAATTTAATAATATTTTCTAACAAATATATATATATATATCATATAAAGTTTAACCATATTTATAAAACTTCAAATTAGACTCGAACGTTTTAAAAAAAAAAAAAAAAAAATTATTTTATTGATTGATTATGTGTATAGAAAAAGATATTTAAATGTTGTGTGTTTTTTGTGCAGGAACTTTGCGTCGGCTATATTAAGTGGAGACAGTTCAGGAAGGCTAATGAAATATGATCCAAAATCCAAACAACTAAGCCATTTGTTGGGAAACCTTTCATTTCCGAACGGAGTGTCACTGAGCAAAAACAGGGATTTCCTTCTACTCGCGGAGACCAGCAAGTGCAGGATTCTCAAATACTGGCTGGGGACGGGCAAAGCCGAGGTGGTGGGGGAGCTCCCGGGGTTCCCGGACAACATCAAGAGGAGTGGTAGTAGTAAAGGAGGGGGGTTTTGGGTGGGAATTCACTCCAGAAGAGGAGGGGTGTTGAGGTTCATCCTGTCTCAGAGTTGGATAGGGAAGGGGTTAGTGGAGCTTCCTTTGGACGTGGACAAGATTTATAGCTATTTGGGGAAGTGGATAGGGAGTGGTGGGGTTGGGGTGAGGATTAGTGAAGAAGGTGAAGTAATGGAGATAATCGAAGGTAAAGCAGAGTTGAGAGGGAGAAGTTTTTCCGAAGTGGAAGAGGGAGAGGATGGGGTTCTTTGGATTGGCTCTATTAATTCTCCTTTTGCAGCAAAGATCAATGTTTCAAAATATTAATTAATTGGTTGTTTGGAGGGTAGGGTGCGTTTATCTTGCTACTTCAGTTTAACACATAATCTGTTTCCTAAACTACATGTACAACAATCGATCCAGCGATTAATAAAGTTTCGTTCTTTCAATTGGATTCTGGATGATATTAATAAAGAACAGGCTCTCCTCATTCAAGTGAAACAATATTAATAACTTAAAAACTAACCTAACAAAATTTACAGTTTATAAAATCTTCTCATGGGTGAGATGGGAACACTCTATGCCCTCACCTTGTCCACGTCTCATTCCTCTTTATCTTCCTTCTCGGTAAACAAGGCAAAGCACAAATCTAATTTCATATATTTTTCTTCATATGATTCACACCAGGAAAGTCATAGAGATTTCAATTCCAAGAACACCACAACTAAGGAGATGAAGCTTTACCTTTCCTGAGCTACTGCCGGCGGCCATTTGGAATCCACCAATATCATCAAATGCTAATGCAGTAACCTCCTGCATCACAAAAATATAATATTCAGTATTTTCTTGATTAAACGTTTCACTTCTGCACGAGATCTCATTGAAACCTCGAGAGCAGAACCGAGCTTCTGCTGCTGCTCGTGATCCTTCGCATTCCTCTGCCTATGGCAGTACCTCCACTTTTCCCCCTGGCCATTTAGGATCCAAGCTGCTCTGCGCGTTGTTATTATTATTATTATTATTTAACTCTGCAATGTTGAATCGATCACTTTTAAGTTCCTGTTGATTGACTTGACGATGTGGATTACAAATGATGAATTCCGTGAAATCTCACATTTGATTGGAAGAATTGACGCTATTGCAACAGAAGAAGGCATCAAGTGTAGCATAGAGTACCTAAGCAGGAGTTAGGTATAAGCGATCCCATGAATGTGTGAAGAAGAAGAAGAAGAAGAAGAAGAAGAAGAAGAAGAAGAAGAAGAAGAAGAAGAAGAAGAAGAAGAAGAAACCACATTTATAAACCTCAAAAATATTTAGTGCACACCTTATTTGGGGAGAAAACATTATTCTCAAAAGAAGTGTTTTTCTCCTTTTCTAATCATAATTTCAATTAACTATAATTTACTTTTAACTATAATAATTTTATTTTCCTGTATCTAAAAATAATTTAAATTTGATTTTATTAGTCCCAACTATAACGCCTAGCCTACAAGTTTGAATCATTATATATAATGGCTTACTAATTTATTTTTAAAATTATAACAACATATTTATTTATTAATTTATAGTTTTTTAAAAGTATGTATGTAATATTTTTATAAAATTAATCCTTATGTGCTTCAAACCTTGGTCCTTGGTCCGAGTCCACCGCCTGATATAAAAAACGGGAGTCTAACACACAATAAGGGTTTTTAGGGTTTAACACCAACGACTCTGCCGCGGCTATTTGGATCCTCCCTCCCTCTCCTTTCCACTCTTACACCTCTGCTACTAACAACCTCTTCACTCCCCTATTATCATCTCATCTCATCTCATCTCATCTCATCATGTGGGCTCTTCGTCGAGCTTCTACTCCTCTCAGGTATGCTTCTCTTCTTCTAACTGCACCTCTCCCCTTATTTACCTTACCTTCTTTATTCCTTAATCCCAACACTCTCCGCTTATTTACACTCTCATTCTTTCAATGCCTTTCGCTTTCATTCACTATTTCTGCAACTAAGGTTCTTGCTTGCTTCTCATCGACCTTCCGGTGCTCATTACAGAAGCAAATAATGTCAAAACTTGTGCGTCTTTTTTTTTCTCTTTTTATTCGCATTCAAGCTCAAATATGAAGCTTCCTTATTTCTACAATTTAGATGTTTCTGGGTTTCACAATCTATCTTTATAGTTCTCGGCCTATTATCAAGGGGGGATTTCCTTTTTTCTCTGTAAGGAATAACAAGTTTTTGAGATGGCAGTTTCCCGAAATCATCCATTATTAATCATTCAAAGGACTGTTTTTGTATGTATGTATTTCTTTATGTATAATATATGTCCGTGCATACTGCGGTAACCGGTGCGGAGGGTACGATACCTCCAATTTTTCATATCCCTCTCTCAATTTTTTGTGTTCTCTTTCTAGGAATCAAGGATATAGAATTAGAACTTCGTACGTCTTTGCCAAACTAGAGGCGCCATATTCTTGGGAAGGAAATGTAGTTGCTTCGGCTCTCCTCCCTGCTATATCTGATAGATGCATTTCTTTTGAGAGAAATAACCTTGCAACATGGCGGTCCTCTGGGCTTTCTGTTAGTAGCCATGGTCTATCTTCACAAGCTGGTGCTGAGAACAGTGGAGAGGAAGATGACTTGGAAGATGGGTTTTCTGAACTTGAAACACTTCCAAGCACTAATGCACTTGAACATAATAAAGCAGCTGATGAAAATGAAGGGGAATTAACCTCCGAATCAGAACTTGATGATGATACTGTTGATGATGGGACTCAAAATGAACTGGATTTACCTGAGGTTGAAACCGAGCTTGGTGAAAAGATATCTGCGAAAAGGGCTCCTTCAGAGCTGTTCAAGGCTATTTGGAGTGCTCCGGGTTTATCTGTTCCCAGTGCACTTGACAAGTGGGTCAGTGAAGGAAAAGAATTAAGCCGTGCTGACGTCTCTCTGGCTATGCTCAATCTTCGCAGACGTCGAATGTTTGGGAAGGCTTTGCAGGTAAATTGACTTGATTTTACTTTTTCAAGCAATGGAATTCATTCGTATGGTTTTGGGTTTATAGTCAATCTCGTCACTCTTGGGATTTGCAGAACTCTATAAAGTATATGTGACTAGCGGACACAATGATTTCAGGATGGTAATATTGATAAATCTCTAAGAAATACCATAATCAGTTGTAATGTGGTCTAACAAACACAAAATGATTTCAAGAAGTACCACTATCAAATGCTTGTATAGAAATTTGTTAAGCTGGCTTATGGCATTCAATAAATGGTGCCAGAACCGCGTATAGAATTTTCAGATGGTTTGATATTAGGTTGAGCTGCATGTAACTGCTTGATTTATTAGTATATATGAATTTTGCATTTATTATTGTTAGTCTTATAAAAGCCATTATTGGTAAGAAAATGGTTATGCGAGTTTCAGCCATTTTATTGGCAAAGAATTTTGTAGCTACCGTATTTTAAAAATATTTTGCCTATTTGTTCAACATTGTTATTCATCATTTCTTCAACTCATTACTTGCATTGCTATATGGGTTTCACAGTTTTCAGAGTGGTTGGAAGCAAGTGGACAACTTGAGTTCGTTGACAGAGACTATGCTTCTCGCCTTGACTTGATTGCAAAGGTACATGGTCTCCATAGGGCAGAAGGTTACATCGCTAAAATCCCGAAATCATTCCAGGGGGAGGTGATATACCGAACTCTTTTGGCTAACTGTGTGGTCGCCAACAATGTAAAAAAAGCAGAGGAAGTATTTAACAAAATGAAGGACCTTGAATTTCCAATCACAGCCTTTGCTTGCAACCAGTTGCTTCTTCTTTACAAGAGACTTGACAAGAGGAAAATAGCCGACGTTCTGTTGTTGATGGAGAAAGAAAATGTCAAGCCTTCTCTGTTTACTTACAAGATCCTAATAGATGCTAAAGGCCTTTCAAATGACATGGTGGGTATGGAACAAGTTGTTGATACAATGAAGGCTGAAGGAATCGAACTTGATGTAAATACACTTTCCATATTAGCGAAGCACTACGCTTCAGGTGGGCTTAAAGACAAAGCCAAGGCCATCTTGAAGGAGATGGAAGATGTGAGCTCCAAAGAATCTCGATGGCCTTGCAGACTTTTACTTCCCCTTTATGGAGAACTACAAATGGAAGATGAAGTGAGGAGGGTCTGGAAGATCTGCGAGGCTAATCCTCGCATTGAAGAATGCATGGCTGCCATTGTTGCATGGGGAAAGCTGAAGAACGTCCAAGAAGCAGAGGAAATTTTCGATAGAGTTTCAAAAACATGGAAGAATCTTTCCTCGAAACAATACTCTACCTTGTTGAAGGTTTATGCAGACAATAAGATGCTGACGAAGGGCAAGGATCTAGTCAAGCAGATGGCAGACAGCGGTTGCCGAATCGGTCCATTAACATGGAATGCAGTTGTGAAACTGTATGTGGAAGCTGGGGAGGTAGAAAAGGCAGATTCTTTCTTGCAGAAGGCGGTCCAGAAAAACCAGATGAAGCCATTGTTTACATCTTACATGATTATCCTGGATCAGTATGCAAGGAGGGGTGACGTCCACAATGCAGAGAAAATGTTTCATAGGATGAGACTATCAGGTTACGTGGCTAGATTCAGCCAGTTTCAAGCTCTAATACAGGCATACATTAATGCCAAGGCTCCAGCCTACGGCATGAAAGAGAGAATGAAGGCAGATAATGTGTTCCCAAACAAAGCTTTGGCAGGAAAATTAGCCCAAATCGATGCATTCAGGAAGACAGCAGTGTCAGATTTGCTTGACTGAGGAATTTAATTTGATACTTTTGGATGTATGAACTCCTAGGATTTCAACTCTATTTTACAAATCAAGTATTTGTTAGTTAATCTGGTGGCTGCGCTTTGAAATTTGACAGCAGCATACCTGTTAGGACAAACAGAACTACACAATGGATTGTACTGCACGTGTGTTATAATATATTTTGTTTGTTCGAATACCCATTATTACCAAGAACTCTGGTTTTGCAGTAAACTCAAAATGGTTTACTTACTCAAAGAATATTATTTGAAAATAAATTATAATATGATCTCTGGTGTAGGCTGATGTAATACAAATGTAAGTTACAGATACAACCTATTTTCCCATTCAGTTCTATGAAACACCACCTGAAAAGATTATTGTAATAAGCATACAATATCAAACAACTGAAAATGTGAAAGCTATATATATGTATATATCAATCACAGACTTCACCCTACACCACCATTACTCATCTTCATCCATTGTACAATTCCTGTGACAGAAGCAGCTTCATCCAATGAAGCAATGCAATTCTGTGTGGTAGCACACTTCAGGCACTTGTTTGATAAATTTGACAGATTAACTAGAGAGAACTCCCATGCCCCTTTCACTCTCGTGGCCGTGCAAGCCAGAGAGAGCTTAGAGCTCGAAGGCGGGAGAAGTAGTCGTTTATTGCAAGAAGCGCACGAGCTGATTGATGGGTTGTCAATATGCGATGCATTTGTTGAAGTGTTTGTTGACGAAGATTATCGGCCTGCAAGTTATAGAAAGAGATGGAAAAATGAAAGTGAGAAAACATGGACAAAGATTTCAATTTTACTTGTTTGTTGCATGAGCAAGGTATAAATGTAACAAGATGGAACAGAGTGACAAAATCTAAAACCAAATTACCTGGCGTAGGAAGCCATCAAGAGTTCCAAGCTTTCCCATTGCCATGGCCATTTGACCCATATAATTAGCCACATTACCAGATGACCCCGATGTAGCAGGCGTGCCACTAGCCACATTACCAGTAAAGGAGGGGGGTTTTGGGTGGGAATTCACTCCAGAAGAGGAGGGGTGTTGAGGTTCATCCTGTCTCAGAGTTGGATAGGGAAAGGGTTAGTGAAGCTTCCTTTGGACGTGTACAAGATTTATAGCTATTTGGGGAAGTGGATAGGGAGAGGTGGGGTTGGAGTGAGGGTTAGTGAAGAAGGTGCAGTCATGGAGATTATTGAAGGTAAAGCAGAGTTGAGAGGGAGAAGTTTTTCTGAAGTGGAAGAGGGAGAGGATGGGGTTCTTTGGATTGGCTCTATTAATTCTCCTCTTGGAGCAAAGATCAATGTTTCAAAATATTAATTAATTGGTTGTGAGGGTAGGGTGTGTTTATCTTGCTACTTCAGTTTAAAACACAATCTGTTTGCTAAACTACATGTACAATCGATCCAGCGATTAATAAAGTTTCATTCTTTCAATTGGGTTCTCGATCATATTAATAAAGAACAGGCTCTACTCATTCAAGTGAAACAATATTAATAACTTAAAAACTAACCTAACAAAATTTACAGTTTATAAAATCTTCTCATGGGTGAGATGGGAATACTCTATGCTCTCACCATGTCGACGTCTCATTCCTCTTATCTTCCTTCTCGGTAAAGAAGACAAAGCACAAATCTAATTTCATGGCTTAAGGCTGCAACTGTTTCATATATTTTTCTTCATATGATACACCAGTGTGAATCATTCACCGGCGCCCTCTTCTACCTCTACCTCTACCTCTACCTCTGTTGTTTCCACCTCTGCTGCTCCCATGTCTCATTCCACCTCGGGAACCTGATTTATTGGCCTTTGGACCTGAAAATTCGGCACTCCGATTCTTCTTTCGTGGGCCTTCATCGTCATCATCTTCCATATACTTGGCAGAGCTTCTTGGCTTAAACGAAATCTCTCGCGACCCTCCTGGTCCCAATTTAACTTCATTAAGAATTCCAGAATCTTGCTTATTGTCTCCCATAGCAGCAATTCTCTCCTCCATAGTGAGCCTTTCCTCCTTAGCAAGTGATACACTGTTCCAGAACGCCTCAGCATGCTTTTCATCCTTCACCTCATACAATCTACACATTCACATCAATAAAGTTATTAAACGCTATCTATCCCCTCCAAAGATACCGACTTTAGCACAAAGAATTCATATGAACTCATGAAGAGAAAGATATTAACTTGTAGTTAGTACAGTACGCATTTCCTTTTCCTTGATGGAAAATTTGTATTAACAGCTTTCTTTTAATAGGTTAGAAGATCAGAAAACTTTTAGCTCCTAAGAAAAAAGAAGTATATAAAATAATTATGAGTTGAAAAAACTCACTTTGGAGCTCGTGCCTTCTTATGCTTATCTCTGCTGGGTTCATCTTCAAAGTCTGATTCAACTGAGGCATCAGAATTACTTAAGCTTTGTTCACTGTCCTCCTCCAAGACAGGTTCAAAATGCTCTTCCACCAAAGATGGCTGCTTCGTAGAAGCCACTGGATGCAGGGCCAGATACTCTGGTGAAAGCTCATTGATCTCGAAGTTCTGTAGCATAACATGATCCAATATTAGATGAACAAGAGCTATAATATGATCCAACAAAAATCAAGGAAACTACATTTAAATGAGTAAAATTCAAGCGAACACCCTACGCCACAACTTTCTTTTTCTTGATATTTTGCTAAGAAACATCCCCACTAAACAAATAGATACGCATGTGTAATTTGACCTTAGACATCTTGCAGATGAAGCCTAGAATTTTTTTTTTCTTCCTTGATTTTTCGTGACTTATTTGCAAACAACCAATAGAAATGTGGAGAAAAAAATGAGAGGGAGCATCGAAGAACCGAGTCATACCTCATTCTTAAACATATTCGCAAAACGTTCATCTTGAAAGATTTCACTACTGAGCCCTTTCTTCTTCTTTGATGCCTTCTTGGTCTTATTGACATCCTCTTCATCCTTCTTTTCCGTTTCAGCTTCTTCCTCTTCAAGGATTTGATTTGCGAGGCGCCTGTTGACTTTGGGTAATTTTCTTTTCACCTGAAGCAAAAAAGTAGATAAAAATACAATGAAAATTAAAAACATATTAAAATAATGACAAGCCAAAATAGTAGATTCCATAAAGACTGCGTCAACCCTCCT
Source organism: Cucurbita pepo subsp. pepo (assembly GCF_057944985.1). Taxonomy (NCBI): domain Eukaryota; kingdom Viridiplantae; phylum Streptophyta; class Magnoliopsida; order Cucurbitales; family Cucurbitaceae; genus Cucurbita; species Cucurbita pepo. The sequence continues at coordinate 12,840,534 of NC_141805.1, read as the reverse complement.
TCACTTACGAAGTCCAAGTATATGGGGAAATCCAATTAAAGTATAATTATTTGGAAAGAACTCTCCAACAGACCGCATGGAAGTTTGTCATAAATTCTTCGGTAACATAAACCTATTGATTAAAACTGAGGTAATCAAATATTATAAACTTCTGGGACTAAAAATGGTTTACCGTAATTCGGTTGGCACGCTCCTCATCTAGTTTCTCTTTTTTCCTTTGTTCTATGTAAGCATCATATGCAAAAGGATCCGCCAGTGATTTTGCCTGCAAAGTCACAAGCATACATAACAAAAAGTAACTAGCTCAGCACTTTGAATATTCTCAATCAACATGATACAAAAATTTCTCAGGGTACTGTAATTCGGTAACCCCACGATCTATCAAAATTAAGCAACATTTCTCATGTATTTAATACTCAGGTAGTTAATACTATGTCATACTCTAAAGAAAACCATAAATATACTCCTAAGCAGATAAAACAATAAATTTAACCGCTATGCTACAAACCATAAAATTACCTTTTTATACAAGCGATAATCAATAAAGAAACCATGAAGGTAAGCTCTTAGCAGATTAGTCCCAATCAGGTTTGTCAAATTTAGCCTCTCAAGTTCTTCTTTTGTCAAGAACTTGAAATCATCATATATAGTTGTTTCTGCACCCTCCTCCAACTCCTCCTACGTTAAGACAAATAAAGTATTAGCATTACTAATCCGAGATCCCAAACAAAGGAATACAAAAGAGAATAAGTTCCAAAAGCTCACCGTCAAATTCTCCAAATAAGAGCACCACTTTGGTGCAGGTCCCAGCGCAGGCAGAAAGTAAGAAGGTATTTGACTCGAATTCAAAGCTAGTAGCATCAATCCACTGTCCATGAATACACATGTATCATTTATTGGACCAAGCGTGGGCTCAATGCTGGTCATTCCTTCTCCCTAAAACACATTATTTTCATAATTGAAAGAAAATATCAGGAATTTTGGTTTGTCTACCAATGACTGAACACAAGTTTTGCTATTAATCAAAAGAAAATGAGAAACAGAACATGTAGTTTAATAACAAAAGAACAGTTAACAAATAAATCCTTTAATTAACAAATTAAAATAATTCTCAAAAATTCAGAATACATAGCAATCTACATGTTTAATACACAGCAATCTACCATTGTAATGTCAAAGACATACCATTGACTTTAGTAAAAAGAGATTTACACCTAGCTAAATGCATGTTGCTCGAAATTTTATTTTTGTCTTTTAATAAACTGCAAAAACAGAGGTAGAGATTTCTTACAGTATCTGGGTCCCAAATCCTAACAATGTGCTTGTCAGTGGTAATCATTTTTGGTTTTTCAGAATTAAGAGTGCTATGCCACTTAATGTTCAGAATTGGACTGTCGTACCTGCAAAATAATCATATTACTTTTCAGTACGTGATGGTTAAAACTCTCTAAATTTAATGAAAGAAGGTAAACTCACATATGATCTTTGATTCTTATAGGATCTGATGAACGCAAATCGTATATCAAAATCTGCATGTGATGTGATCATATCAATCAGGTCAAAATATAAATAAAAATTGATATCCGAAGATACAGGAAATTATGGAACTGCAGTACTTCTCAAAAACCATGGTAGAAATATTTGGACACGATTAGGAGCAGTAAAACTTTTGGAGATACATTTTGCAGTTTTTGAGGAAGTGTTTCCTTTTCTGACTGCTAGGTGGTGTTTCTCTAAGTAGGGGGGCATTTGTAACTATTCTCCTTTTTTCTATTCAAATCCATTGGGGAGGTTTTTGTGTTCACTTTAACTATGGGATGGTTGGATTCCTTATCCTTATTTAAATGAGATTCATCACGATTAGGGTAGAAGTTAGAAATATTATCAAGATATTAAGGGTTTGTTAGTCATTGAACAAGGAGTTGGTTATGATTTATTAAATACACGCAAATGAAGGAGATGAAGGAAGGAATAGTTTTAATTGTTTTTTAGTTGGCTTAGGCATGAGTGTGCTGATGATGAAAGCTTCACGTGTAGAGTTACTTATTTCCTAATCCTGTTACAGGCCCCAAAAGGATGGGCAAAAACAAACAGTAAGAAGAAGGTAGCCAAGAAAAACTTATGCACTTCTGCATCCATAATACATCAATTAGAAAAAAGATAACAAAAAGTGGGAAAGCTCCAACCCAAGTCTGCCATCACCGTTGTTAATTTAGATTTTCATCCTTGATGCAATCATTCAATATTCAGGAAAGTCATATAGATTTCAATTCCAAGAACACCACAACTAAGGAGATGAAGCTTTACCTTTCCTGAGCTACTGCCGACGGCCATTTGGAATCCACCAATATCATCAAATGCTAATGCAGTAACCTCCTGCATCACAAAAATATAATATTCAGTATTTTGTTGATTACACGTTTCACTTCTGCATGAGATCTCATTGAAACCTCGAGAGTTTACAATTGGGCCATAAATTAGTATTTAAATAAAAGCCATTGCAACAAAACACTGAAGCCTAACTAAAAAAAAGAATGAAACTGTCATTTAAAAACATAAGTAACCATCAAGATGCTTCCCGTCACGTTGATATGTATGTAATTATTCACAATGGATCGAACACTCATTGTACTACCCAGAACAAGATTTTACCATAGGTCAACAAGGGGAATTACCTGGTCCTTATCTCCTGCAGGTGCAATAGCATCAATTCTTCCAATTGAGGATAACTTCGTTCTGGTGTCAAAACATTCTACAGCTCCATCTACACCCCCACAAGCAACTATCCCATGAAGCTTGCTACAATTGTTGAACATACTTTTAACTTGGATAAAATATATGAAACTACGTGATTCACTACTCAATAAAGAAAATCAATCAATTGACACGAGAAGAGTATGATAACAAGAATGAGATTAACCGACCTTCGAGAAACAACATTTATTGCTGGGGATTCTGTGTTGAGAGGTGGAAGAAACCGCCCCTACAACAAACAAAAATGGTCATTTCTGTTAGACGAACACGACTCTCCACAATGGTACGATATTGTCCACTTTGAGCATAAGCTCTCATGGCTTTGCTTTGGGTTTCCCCAAAAGGCCTCATTCCAATGGAGTTAGTATTCCTCACTTATAAACCCATGATCATTCCCTAAATTAGTCGATGTGGGACTTCCATCATCCAACACCTCCCCTCGAACAAAGTGCGCCTCCCCTTAATCGAGGCTCGACTCCTTTGGAGTCTTAGTCATTTTTGACTGCCTTCGAGGAGTCGAACAAAGTGCGCCTCCCCTTAATCGAGGCTCGACTCCTTTGGAGTCTTAGTCATTTTTGACTGCCTTCGAGGAGGGGCTTGGCTCCTTTTCTTTAGGAGTTCTTTGTTCGATATTTGAGGATCATTTTTGACTGCCTTCGAGGAGGGGCTTGGCTCCTTTTCTTTAGGAGTTCTTTGTTCGATATTTGAGGATTTACCAATCTATTGGCACGACTAAGTTTAGGGCATGGCTCTGATACCATGTTAGACGAACACGACTCTCCACAATGGTATGATATTGTCCACTTTGAGCATAAGCTCTCATGGCTTTGCTTTGGGTTTCCCCAAAAGGCCTCATTCCAATGGAGTTAGTATTCCTCACTTATAAACCCATGATCATTCCCTAAATTAGTCGATGTGGGACTTCCATCATCCAACAATTTCTAGGCTTAAATGTAAAACTATCATAAATTTAACTTCCAAGCTCACATAACAACATTCTTGGAAAACCACAAATCATAATAAATTCAGAAAGTCATTGCACATGACACATTAGCTTTTAATCAATCGATATACAAAATGTGCAAACACAAAAGACTATTGGAGTTTCAGCACGGACCTTTACTTCTATTTTACCCTTATTGTAAACAGTTATAGTTGGCTTTTCATTCATACATATTACAATCCTCAGTTAAACTCTCTTTGGGTTTTCCCTTTTTTCTTTCTTTCACTTACCTTTTCTGTGCTTAGAATCATAGATATTTCTTCATTTTAAGGCTGTATTCTTCTTTCGAAAAGATAAATGAAAAGGATTCCAACAAAATGGAGACTTATGAAGGGCCAATAACACAATAAAAGCTAATTTAAAGTTCGATGAACACAACAGCAAACACATTGCCATATTTGAAGTTATATAAAAATATAGAACCAATAACAAAATGTTTGCATGTGACCCTATGTAGTGATTGTTTGCTTCGTTTTATCTTTTTAAAATTTGAAGTTGCATTTGTTTTTATGGATACTATTAGCATTTCATAGGGGAAAAAGATCAAGCATTCCTAAATAAGATACCTTCGAATATTATATATGCATAGAACTTTTTTCTAAAAAAAATACAATCTGACAACAGACTATCTAAGTACGATTAAGCCATGCATTCATTATTTCTCCAAAGCTGCCAAAGAATCTCACAACAAAGTGTCACTTAACTCATAAGTTGCATACCGTTATTCCTCTTTGCAAGAACATTATGTCAGAAACATTTCATGGAATTTTCTTATGTATCCTAGTGTAATTTAGTAGAAAATTTAACGAAGTTGAGTCTGCAATGACTTAAAAAAGACAAGAAAAAAACTAAAACCTGCTGCAAACTGATTCTGTACACATCTGGAGAGGATGCAGCACAAAGCAAGTCAGCAGACCAGTTGTCATATTCAATATTCCTTCCCATCCTGTTGATGGCATAGATACAAAAAAATATTAGAGTTTACTCATTCATAAACCACAAGAAAAATGAAACCATAAAACTAGAGCAAGATCAATTTGTAGCCATATCTCAAATCTGTCTGTCTTTCTTTAAATAAGAAGCTATTTTATTGATGAAATAATTTTACAAGGCAAGCTGACAAAATCGAAGGGATAAAATGGAAATCAAAGAAAGATCAAGATTTCAAATATAACCATCCAAGGAAGACCACGAGGAAGCAACAAAAACTAGCCTTTCACGAGTTATAAATATTTTATCAAGATTTAGTTCCGCAACTAAATGGCATGAAGAATTCCACCCTCACTAAGCAAGAAGAGTAGTGAAGACTATCAATCCCAAGCCATCCGTATCCAAGGAGAAAAATGAAAATCTTCTAAATGACTAGGTAAGCCTTGCCGCACTCCAGAGAAGGTCTCTCACATTTAAAAATAAAAATAAATAAAATAAAATAAAAAATAAAAAATAAAAGATCGACCTTGCTAGAGATTCTAAAAGTTGAGAGACGTCACTTGAGGCGATTGGAAAGGAAAAACTAAATAAGAGCCCAAATTCAAAAGTTCAAGAAGTCTTGAGTTTTTTCGAGCATTCTGCCATTTGCTTCATTAAATGACTTTTCAATAGTTTAAATGCCAATCAATACTCCAAGACTTGGTCAATAGACGCTCCTTTTGTGGCACCTTGCTGGTCTCTAAACTCTATGTCATTTTTGGCATAGCTGGTATCATTTCTAAGACAGCCATGAAACAGCTTCAATCCACAACTAATCTCAGGCTCTCCCTTCAGCTAATGCGATGATGCTCACCTTTGAAGCATGGGATTCTATATGAATTAGAGGATATTCCAAGGGATTGAAACTTTTCTTGATGGATTTCGGACCTAGTTAGATTTCTACTTTAGAATGGACTCGGTCCCTGATCAAGCCATGCTTCTTATTCATAAAAGGAATAGTTACAACCTCAAGATGGAGTTACGATCACAAGAAATTCTTTGGCAATCACAGTGTTCATCTAATTAATCATCATTCGGAGGCTTACATGTGCTAGCTATTTTGGTAAGCGTTTAGTCTTCTGTATCCATTTGTGCTCTTTGTAAATAGTATTGTCTCTTATTGATAAAATAAACCCATAACAAGATAAGAGTTAATTTACAACAAAATTGGGTGGGGGGGGGGGGGGGAATGAACCTTGGTATCCGCAAAGTGTGATGTTTTCCATATTTAGCATGGAGAACAATAGAACGATCAGCACACATAAATGCCAACTTTGAGTAGTCATCATCCAGTATCTATATTGGAGAGAGGAAAAAACACATTAAACTCGGTTAATATTGCAAAATTCTGAAGGAAAAAAAACTATTCGCAAAATCAATGCCTCATCAAATATTAAACCTGTCTTCCATTCCCACCTTCAAATCCATTCCAAAAGGGGGAAACATGTGTGCAACAGATAAGAAGAATAATTGGCACAAGGAAAATAAAATAATAGCACGGAAGAACAATTACGCAAATTTTTTAAAATTATTTTAAGGAGGCCCTCTTAATTTGTTCTTTCATTAAAGTCCATAGAAACTTTTGTTTATATTATATACATAATGTCAAACGGAAATTAACCTTTTTAAAAAAATATATATCAACCACTATGCATCTGATCATGCCAAACTGTTTGAAATCGGAGATATCCAAGGCAAACTGAGATTTCAGCCTAAAAGAACCCCTTAGTTTTGTCTATGAGGAATCAATGTCCATCTCAAGAGTAATACAACTCCATATAAAGTTACACTACAAGAGTATTAGTTACAGGCATTTTGAAAAAATGCAAATACTAATTTATTGCTTTCCTTCCATACAGCATAAATTCTACTCAATTCATCGCACACACTCTTCACGTGCATAATAATACTTTTTAATAAGAAACCACACAAAGGAATAATATTTTACGACTAAGATTTGACAAGAAGATGACTAGACAATTAGATGTTAGCCTAGTCAAAGTACATGTTAAAGCCTAAAAACACGTCTGTTTTTAGCGATTCATTGTCCTACGCTCAAAAAATGATATTTGAACATACAAGAGTTTATATTGCATAAAGGTCATATCATTTAAAATAAAAATAAGCTCCCTTCCTATCAGGAAGAACAGATATGCTTCTGTTTCTAATTCTGAATAAAAAATTAACCAACTCCATGCAATCTTAAAGAATACAACACACCTTTCCAACCCAACTCAGAGCTCTCCAGCATAAAATTTACCTGGAAGTCGATTATCTCTGAATCAAAATGTCTTTTGAACTTCAATGAAAGTTCCCTCAGTTCATATACTTTAACTTGCGGTGGATAGATACCTATTTACAGCAATACATAAGTAACAACAGATACAACAAAAAATCAGTATTTCTTATGAATCTTCTTACTGATTACTGATGCTAATTTTAGCTTGCCTAAAATCACCTGATGCTATAAGAAACTCTCCGTCGGGGGTTGCTTTTATTTTGCTTGATGCAATGTCAAACCTCAAATCCTGGATCAAGTCCACCCTTGACGTGTAATCTGACACATCAACGAACAAAATTACAAACAAGAATGGATGATAGAAAATATAAAAATAATCAATTGTTTTTACAGGACGGCAATGTTGCAGAAGAACGCTGGGAGGAAGAAAGGTTTTATAATGAAATTATTGGTAAAACCTAAGTAGATAGTGCAGAAATCACGTTACATGAGCAACAAACATTATAAGTAGAGTATTTACTCAAAGCAAGAAACCACAGAACCAGCACACCAGTACCAAAAAGAACAAGAAAGCAATAACCGAGATCACAAAGATTCCTGCTTGTTCAATTCCCAAAACGGGAAATTGTCCGTTGATCACAAAGCAGCCAATCCACCATGCCAGAAAACAGGATGGAAGAACACAGTTGTTACAACATAAGAGCAAGATGCAATTTGATGGCAGAACCCAATAATGCTTTGAGGGAACAAGGAAAACCTTTGCTACCATTATAGAGAAAAACTACATTCTCGGTTTCCATGTAATCTACATACTTGGGCAAATTGCATATGCATATATAAACGGTTGTTTGATAACAGCAGAATAATGTAAAAACAAGGGTGGAAAGAGCAACAATTAAGATTCAGAAAATATACTTTTTAACATAATGTAGCGAGGAGAAATCCCATAATTTAACCCTAGCTACGGAAAGAAAAAACCGATAACTAAACACCAATAAACACTTCAAAGATGGGAGGAACCGGAAGAAAAGATAGATACCGTAAGAGCATTTACTGGCGAACTAGATAATGGTCAAACCCGATTCAAGAACAAGGAAGTGTTACACTGTGCATTATAGAATCGTCACTATTTCCCTCTAATTAGATCAATAAGCATTCATTTATCAAGCATATTTTCATTTAACATTAGTTTTTTTCTTCTCTTCTTTTTTTAAACAAGAAACAAAACTTCATTGATAATATGAGCTTCCCTAAAGCAAATAATCGAATAGAGGCTAATAAAACGAGTTTCGCGTTAGAAGTTGAATAAACGAAGTTCTGTACTAAGACGAGAATAACAAATTGAACTGGGAAAGGGAAAACTAGTTAACAACCCTTGTCTTTGCGCAGAGCTCGCAGCTTCTTGGGATTGATCCAAGTAGCAAGAGAGCGTTGTTGGGATGCTACAGTGTAGAGCTTAACCCCATTAATGGAGGTGGACTTGAGGTTTCCTCCTTCGTACGCCATTGAAGATTGGTTTACGGAAATTGCTGTTGCTATAAGCCACGGAGGCAGAGCAGAACCAGGTGAGGGCGGCGGCAGGTATTGTGGTGGTAAATGGAAGGGATGCGAGAACGGTACCTAAACTAGAAAAGGAAAGAGCTCAATGAAAACCTTAAACAAATAAATTGAAAGAAAAAAATAAATATATATAATATATCTTTATTTATTTATGTATTATTATTTTTTATTTTCTTTTTGTAAACTATTGAAATTTGACTGGTTTAATATATATTATATTTTCGCTAAATTAAAAAAAAAACGCATTAAATAATATTCTTAAATTTAAAAATATACTTGAATTTTAAATAAATGTTTCAAAAACACCCTCAAATTTTAACTTTTTTTTAAATACTTCAAAAACACCTTTAAAATCTTTTAAAAACTTAAATATATATATTTTTTTCTTTTAATTTATCTTTTTTTTTAATTTTTGTTGTATACCACATTTAAAAAATACTCAAAAATACTCAAAAACTTTTTAAAAGTAATTATAGATAGCTTTAGTTAATGTATAATAATTTTTTTGTAAAAATATTTTCTGAATAACAAATTAAAATGTATTAATGAAACTTTTGAAAAGTCTATACTAATAAAAATTAAATCCCACCCTTTGAGTTTTTTTTTTTTTTTAATTTAAATATATTAATGAAACTTTTAAAATTTTAAAAGTATTTTTAGGGTAATATAAAGTTTAGAGATATTTTGAAATACATGAGTGTAACATTTAAAACCAATTTTTCCAAAAAAATAAAAAATTCCTCTAGGACGTAGACAATAATAACTCCAGTCACGCCCTAAATATATATAATTTATTTATTTTTTTGGTCTAATAATTTGGCAATTTAAAAAGTATACAATAAAAATTTGATTTTTTAAAATTATATTTTAGGAAAGCCACAGGGCCCACAAGGCAGGTCCATGAACTGTGAAGCTCAAATGGCCAAACTGGGGTCTCTCTTTTTGAGCACCACAGGACACCCATTCTCCATCCTCAGCGTCAGCGACAACAAATACTTTGGACTCTTCTCCTTCTCCGCCATCCCCACCTCAAACCTCTCTATCACCGCCGCAGCTATGGACTTCATCTGAATATAAGCCATCTCCTTCCCCAAGCACATCCTCGGACCCGCGTGAAACACCGGGAACCGAAACGGGCTCTCCGCCCTACACACCCCATTCTCCACCCACCTCTCCGGCAAGAACTCCCCGCAATTCTCCCCCCAAATCCTCTCCATTCTCCCCATTGCATATGTGTGGTACGTCACGAACCACTCCCTCCCGACCAACGTCCCGTCCGGTAATACGTCCTCGTTCCGGCACGCTTTCGTGTCCACCGGCACCGGCGGGTACAGCCGCAGAGTCTCCGATAGTGCTGCTTGCAGATAGTGCATATCTCGGAGCTCCTCGAAGCTGTACTCTGCTCCGAGTTTCTTGCCGGTTCTTGAGCGGATTGTTTCCAGCTCTTTGAGGATTTTTTGTGTGATGTTTGGTCGGGAGGATAGGATCCAGAAGAACCATGTTAGAGCAGAGGAGGTGGTGTCTCGGCCGGCGAGGATGAAGCTTATGATTATGTCTCGGAGGAATTCAGGGGAGTTATTTTCTTGGCTTCCCATAAACCGGGAGAGTAAATCTTGGTCGTTTTTGACATGGGTTGTCTTCTTCTCTTCCATTCTTGAGCGTATGATGTCCTCTGCAAATTCGTGAACTCTGGCTATGGATTTCTTCAGGGTTCTCTCTGATCCCATATTCAAAAATTTCTTCACTTTGTACAAACCCGGCAAAGCATACATAAATCTGCTTTTGCCAAAAAAAGAAATTAGATTTATTTTGTGTTTCATTTAATTAAGGAGAGAAGTGAAGGGAAGAACCTGCCAGAGCTGAGAGTGGCGGCGTCCTCAAAAGCGCGCATGAAATCGGCGCCGGAAGTGCCATCGCCGCCGAGACAACAGGGGTCGAAATTAAAAGCCAATTTACAAACATTATCAAACGCAAATCGCTCCAAAACGTCCTGCAGATCCAAAATCCGTTCCGTTTCAGAAGCCTTTCCCAAAATAGGCAACAGCCTCGTCTGAATCTCAACCGTGACATTTTCCATAACGAAATTCCTAAGCGATTTGGTGTTGAACTCATAACTCGCCGTCTTCCTCTGAACTTTCCAAATTTCTCCGTCGGAGTTGAAAATTCCGCGTCCCAGAAAATCCTCCAAAAGCGAAATGAAGCGTTTTCCTTTTGGGTAATTCTCGAACTGGGTCTTCAGTATGTGCTCCACCACAAGTGGGTTTGCGGTGATTACGCCGTGAACCTTCCCCGGACGACGGAAGACCGCCGTGTTGGTCTGGCAGTTGCTGAGAACCTCCGTCGACCAGTCAAGAAAACGGTGTCGGTTTAACAAGAAGAGCGGCAAGGTTCCCACTAAGGGGAAGTGTTTGAAACCTTGGTTGGATTTGGATTTCTTTGGTGAAGCGAAGAGAAGAAGGTAAAGGCAGAGGGATAGAAAGGTAAGGAAAAGGAAGGCTGTTGCAGAGATGTCCATCGAAGGCGGTGGAGGAGTACGGGAGAGCTTTTCTTCCTTTTTCTTTATCCTTTTGAGTCAATTTTTTTTTTTAAAAGATAGGATGAGGCGCTACGATCCAAAGAAATGATCGATGGTTGATTATTCACCGAAAAATATTCTGAATTTATTTTTATTTTTTACGTATTTTATTTATAATTTTTGTGGTTAATCTTCATGTTAATTATGTGTATTAGTTTAGAGCTTTAATTATGATGTACATGCCACTAAATTACTATTGGTTTAATTTGGAATTTGAATCAATTATTTACTTCCAAGTAATAAAAAACAATATTATTATCTACATTTATACATGATGTTTCTTTGAACATATGGGCCTTAAATTAAAATGATTGGGCCTTACATTAAAATCACTAAACTAAGGTGTTAATCCAAGAACAAGCCCTACCAACTCCTTCTACGTGGTCAGGTCACTCTCCTAACCTCAAATGACCAATTTGAAACAACAAACAATTTGGCAATTTGCTGGTAACTGGTTGCTACTCGCAAGAGAGTAGAGACGATAGTCCACTCCTCAACGTATTTAGAGGCCTACGTATCAACATTTTCCAATCCTATTGGAGGAAAACCCTTTGAATTATGATCTTATGAGAAATATGAAAACCCTAAGTTAAAAATACTAAAAATAGGCTATTATGATGGCTCCAGAAACAGAATTAAAGCTAACCTGACTCTAGTAGTTAATTTAAGCATCAAACATGTATGATAGGTGCTAGACTCCTATCTTTTCTCAAAATACAAACCATATTCCAATGTAAAAAGAATATAGTGGCTGGCTAGATACATGGAAAGAGAAGAATAAGTAATGATTACATCACACAATTTTGGATAAAAGCAAATCAAGTGGGACGCCAAGAATCGACATCGTTTGTCGCCTACTCAGACGTGGGTTGGTGAAAAAATTACCAAGATTTCTTCTCCTTCGTATCCAAAAACCAAACAATAAGAGAGCAAAAACAAAGCGAAATTGGAAATGGAGCTTATGTTTGTCGCTACCCCAAATGCTAAAAGTTGGCAGTTTTGTTTAATCAACTTTAGTGGTAGTAGTGGCTCCGAGTAAGCCCATTTTTTAAGCATATCAACGTGGTCCTTTTGAAAAGCTCTTGGTTCTTTTGGAAAGGAATTAACTTGGTGGGAAGGATAGTGGATGCCAGTATTGTTTTCATCCTATGTTAAATCAATCAAGGACCATCATTTATGTGTAAATTATACCATAAACTATTCGTGAATAATAATTTATGGTAATTTGAGACATCTTTCTCAACCTTCATTCATGTCTTTGAGATATTGTACAAGGAAATGAAGCAAACTTTGGCAGCATTTGGGTTATGTTCATCCATCACAATTTGTGGTTTACTTTACAGCCAAGCAGTGAAAACCCATAAAGGAGATACCACACTCATATTAAAAGCGAGGCCTAACTCCACTTTCACAAACTAACCCATACAAGAAAGAATAATAATAATGAATCCAAAAAGACATATACCTGGTTTTTAACCTACCTTTCTTGTGATGGCGACGATTCTGGTTGTGTTCAAAGAAAAAAAATGTTAGGAATCACGATTCTCCACAATCATATGATATTGTTCACTTTGAGCATAAGCTCTCATGACTTTACTTTAGACTTCTTCGAAAGGCCTCATATCCCCTTAACTAGGCAACGTGGGAGGAGTGTACATGTTTACTTGCAAGTTGAACCCGGAGGAGAATGATGTTATTACAGACATCAAAAACCCTGAGTTGAAGCCAACGTATGGTTGTTTCAAGTGGAATCTTACGGACCCTTCTGTCCAAGAAAGCCAACAACTCTAATGATTGTTCCAACATACTCAGGGATTGCTGCCTCAACATATGGTCTTCTCTTATGGGTTCCCATTACACAACTGTTTTCATGTCTTCTCTCACTCCCAACATGTCATCTATTTAGCCAATGGTTAGTGATCAGTTAAATAGTTCGATTCAAGAGGATGATCAGCTACATTGAAACTGAGACATGGTCCAGACATATACAAGAGACACCAACAAAGGATGGACAGGCTAGTAGCGCGCATGGAGGTAGAAGGCAGAAGGGGTTGAATGTAAAGTGCATGAATTTGGGAAGTTGAGTAGTAGCTGAGTCACGTCAGCACATCATCCACAACTTTTGGGTGCAAAAACCAAGATGAGTAGTAGCAGATATATGTTAGTGTTGTTTTGAGTGCAGATTGTTGTAATTGGAAAGACAAGGCAACGTCATCGCCATTGGGAGCTGATTAGATTTCCATTTCTTCTCATTATTTTCCATTCCATTCCATTGGGTGCTCCACTCACCATTCGGACCTGATGCTGATGCTGATTAGATTAACTTGCTTTTGTTGGATTGTTGTAAATTAAGTCATTTCTTTTACATTATATTGTCTTAACAACAAGATTTTAATATCAAACTTACCAAATCCTTAGGCTTCTTCCCACCATTCTTTTTGTTTTCCTTTTATTTTGCTTAAACCTTTGTCCAAACATATTACTTACAACATATAATATGTCCCAAACATTTTGGAAACTGACAACACTTATCTAAACGATCAAACTTCAAAATCTTTCCAACACTTATCTTAAATCATCAAACTTCAAAACCCTTATCCGAGGTACCCATTTAAAGGTCTAATTTTTTTCATAGGATTTCATACTACCTTTTGTTGTCCTTATCATCCTTTCTTACCACAATCCCCTAAAGAGCCAATTTCATTAGTGTGAGATCTCACATCGGTTGGGGAAGGACGTGGAAACTTCTCCCTAACAGACGCGTTTTAAAAAGGTTGAGGGAAATCCCAAAACGGAAAGTCCAAAGAATACAATATTTACTAATGGTGAGTCTGGACCGTTACAGGAGAAATGATTAACTAACTCTTTCCTTAGAATGGTTCTTCTTATTGTCAGTTTCAATATAATAAACGTCAATTATCTTTAGTTATTGCAATGTCTGAATAAAACAATGGTACATGAATGAATTGATAAGACTCATCCCGAAGACATTATACTTGATAGACGTTTAAAAGTTACTATCTACACTAATACATCCTAATCTCCATTTTGAATCGCACCCATATTAGGCAATGATCACTGGGATGTGTGCGTGTGCACCTGCAATGCAAGGGTGGTGCCAAAGGCTCCAAACTGGTTCACTTCCACGAATCTGAGTGTTGGTGTGGGTTCCAGATTCTACCAATTGGCTCAAAACCTAAACCAAATCATCCCACCACCACCCATTCCTTCCTCTTTCTATGCCCTCACTCAATATCTATATATCTTAAAACAAAGAAGGTGACGACACAGCAACAGTGGATCCCACCATATATATATATATATATATTTATATCTAAAGCATGTTATCCACCTCACTTCTTCTATGGATATCTACATATCTTTTTTTAATATACAATTACATTCGTATTATATATTATGTGCACCTCCTGATACCACACTCATAAGTTAAGTCCTACCTACGTGTCACAACCATGTTCATGAGTAGGGTCGAGTTGGATTGGAACGAAAAAAATTTCAATTACTTTTCTTCTTTTGAGTTCTAATACGTGAAAGAAAATGAAGTTCCAATCTTTCGTTACGCAACGTTCAAATAAAAAAATATTTATTCATTTTGTTTCCTCACTTTTTTTAATATAATAAATCTGGCCAAGTTTTAACGATAAATGAAAGGATCTAGATGGCATAGTATGATTGTTTGAGTGGTTGCTTACATGAGCATATTCTTATTTATATTGGATTTTCATAAATAAATGAACCAATAATGTCATGTGTTAAATATCCCACTATTCATATATTTGCATCAGCAAATATTTAATTTATTCTTCAGAAAATAAATAAAAAAAGCTCCCATGAAGTGGCCTATAAATATGGAGTCTTGCAGGCCATTTTCTCTCAAGAAACACACTAACATACATCTTCCTCTTCTTCTCTTTTAGCATAGCAGTAATGGGATTCATAGAATGCCTTGCCCGTTTCTTTCAAAATGCAAGGCCTTACATCGCAGTCATCTCCCTCCAATTCGGCTATGCCGGGATGAACATCATCTCCGTCGTCTCCCTCAACCGTGGTATGAGCCATTACGTCCTCGTCGTCTACCGCCACGCCTTTGCCACTGCTGTCATGGCTCCTTTTGCACTCGTTCTCGAGAGGTACATATCTTCGAGTTTCATTCTTACTTATATAACAATTCTCATTTCTTACTCACGTAGTACTATACTATTCGTGTTTATTGTTTCGTAGGAAAGTAAGACCCAAGATTACGTGGAAGATTTTCATTCAGATGTTTGTTCTCGCTCTTCTTGGGTTAGTATGTCAAAACTTGATAGTTTTTCCAAACACCCATTAATCCAATCTTTTTGTATATTTCATAACGTCGATCTCAACAGGCCACTGATCGATCAGAATTTCTACTACGTCGGGCTGAAAATGACATCCCCAACGTACTCTTGCGCCATAAGCAACATGCTTCCTTCGATGACATTCATCATGGCAGTCCTTTGCAGGATGGAGAAGCTGGACTTGAGGAAAGTGAGATGCCAAGCCAAGTTGTTTGGAACAATAGTGACGGTGATGGGAGCCATGTTGATGACATTTTACAAAGGAAGTGTCATCAACTTCTTCTGGACCAAGCAAGCCCGCCACCCGAACTCGCAGCCAACGGCGGATGCGGCTGCGCTCAACCACCACGACGACGGAGAGTTCATCAAAGGCTCAATTTTGCTCATCATTGCCACTCTAGCTTGGGCGGGGTTCTTCATTCTCCAAGTCATAACCTTGAGAAAATACACCGCCCATCTTTCTCTCACCACCATGGTTTGCTTTTTGGGAACCCTTCAGGCCATTGTTGTCACCCTCGCTATGGAACACCGCCCCTCCGCCTGGGCCATCGGCTGGGACATGAACCTTCTGGCCGCCGCTTATGCGGTAAAATCTCTCTCTCTCTCTTACACGGTAAAAATTTGGGTGTTTTTCATGTGATTCATGTTTTTGAATGTGAATGCAGGGCGTTGTGGCATCTGGGTTGGCGTATTATGTGCAAGGCTTGGTTATGAAGACAAGAGGGCCAGTTTTTGTTACAGCTTTTAGCCCTTTGTTGATGGTGATTGTTGCTTTCATGGGCTCTCTCATCTTGGCTGAGAAGATTTACGTTGGAGGGTAAATCCATTCTCATTTTTTATCTCTCAAAAAATTACTTTTTTCACACAAAATTTTCATCTTTAAGATTAATGATTTCAGGATAATTGGAGCAGTGGTGATTGTAATGGGGCTGTACTCAGTTTTGTGGGGGAAGTACAAGGAAGGCAAAGAGAAGGAAGTGGGAGAGGGTGTTGAAGAAGCAGTGAAAGGCGGTGAATTGCCTGTAATAAATGAAGGCATTATTCAAAAGAACTACGAGGGTTTGGCCATTAGTATGCCTGCACCTGTCATGGTCAAGAAGCTTCAAGCCGCTAACGAAGATTAACTGAGGAATGGACAGGGAAAATGGAGGAGGAGAAGAAGAGAACCGATTCGAGCCCTCCTTTTTCCTTTTTTTCTTTTCTTTTTAATTTTTTTTTTTTTTTTTTTTTTAATTAATGAGTGAGTGAGATTGTGCCAATAATTATGGGACAAAAAACATGGAAGAAACGCTGACGTCCGATGTAGAATCCACTAAGGTTGTCTTTCAGTGGCAGACTCCAAGACGTCACTAAATAACATTCTCTTTCATTCTATAATACTATTATTATTGTTATTATTAATCAAACCCACTACACCGTTTTGGCATGATAGCTGGTACACTAGAAGTGCGTCATTTCCGGTCCTCTCGTACTAGGAAAATGTCCTCTCAATGCTCTAACGCTCGCACTAGATATGGATCGAATTTTTTCACGACATTCTGAACCCAACTCATGTATCGTTTTAATGGGCGAACAGCCCAACCCATGAAACATACTACAACCCCATATGGCAAAGAGCCATCGTTGGAAAGATTAGCCTGTTATTCCTGTTGGATGATGAAAGTCTCACATCGGCTAATTTAGGGAATGATCATGGGTTTATAAACCAATAATACTCTCTCCATTAGAGTGTGAGGCCTTTTGGGGAAGCCCAAAGCAAAGCCGTGAGGGCTTATACTTAAATGGACAAAGAACCAAGAACAATGATCTTGGGCATGCCCAAGAACAAAGAACAAAATCCTCACAGTTGTGAAAAATACACTACTTATTAGCACAAGAACAAAAAACAAAGGTAAGATATTTAAAATATTTATATATTAATTTCTGTCTCTAGAAAATGCTTAGAAAGTATTCCAAATATCTGAAAATCATTAGAATATTATAAATACGAGAGGGGAAATGTGAGTGTAGTAGTCTTCCTCATTTAACAAAATCTCTGATAATTATGTCCAAATTTAGGTCAACTTAGAAAAAAAAAAAGAAAACAATTAAAAATATTTTTGAATGAATAAATAAATACTTGAAATAAACACATCAAAAGGTTTGACGAAGGGATGAATAATGCTATAAAATGAGGCTTTCCTCAAAATTTCTCCCCTGAAAACGGAGATGGGGTTGCAAATTGCGGATCCGAATACGTGCATCAGGGGCTGCTGCTCCAGCAAATCCATTCCTCTTCATCTTCCACCTTCCGCATTTTCGCTCCTCTCCCCAATTGCCCGAGGTAACCTCTGAATCATCATCCTTTTCATTCACTCAACGCCTTGTTGACAGATTGGATTCATGTAATGGTCACGCAGGGGCGGAGAGTACTGTGTATGAAGGAAGGTTGGATGGTAAAAGAGTTGCTATAAAGAAGCCCATCTTGTCTACTTCCGACGACTTGGACAAGTTTCATAGGGAGCTTCAGATACTATGGTCAGTCCCTCTTTTTCTCTCTCTCGCTCTGTTTACATT
Organism: Cucurbita pepo subsp. pepo; assembly: GCF_057944985.1. Lineage (NCBI taxonomy): Eukaryota > Viridiplantae > Streptophyta > Magnoliopsida > Cucurbitales > Cucurbitaceae > Cucurbita > Cucurbita pepo. The sequence continues at coordinate 12,822,538 of NC_141805.1, read as the reverse complement.
CAATGGATCCTTGTTTCTTTTTTTTTTTTTTTTTTTTTTTTTTTTTTTTTGTGATAAGCATTGATGATAATGGGTGCGTTTTTTTTTTTAACTTTTTATAATTGTCAATTTTTGTTTCCATGAAGCGAATTAGATCATCCAGGCATAGTCAAACTGATCGCAGTCAATGCGAGGCCACCGAACTACTTGTTTTTCTTCGAATTATATGAGTTTCCGAATCTTGCGGAGAAATTGCATGCTGAAGAATGGAATCCGAGTATCAATCAGGTGCTCATGATCACTCTAGAGTTAGGTAATGTTTTTCCCGTATCAGTTTTGATAACATGTTCTTTTTTCTTTATTGTCTTGTACAAAATCAACAATAAAACTTGTACAATTAGGCTTGTGTTCTTTTTTAGGCTTAATGAAACATGCAAATTTAGTTTCATTATTCTACTTCCAATTTTGCTCTTCCAGCAAAGGCTTTGCAATATTTGCATAACTTGGGGATTGTGCATAGGGATGTGAAACCAGCAAACGTTCTTGTAAGTTTCTTCCACAATTACTTCGTTAATTTGGTCATTTACTTGCCCTAACGATGTGATAATTTCCAAGTGGCACGGCCTTTGATTGGGTGTACTTGGCAGTGGCACTAAGCTTTAGTGGCGTTCTGATGCAGCTTGGCAAAGATTTACGTCCATACTTGGCTGATTTTGGTTTAGCAGTACACCAGAAACATCTGAAAGGAATCTCCGCAGAAAACTGGAAGTCATCTGGGAAGCCAACAGGTGGTTTCTATAAGAAAAGCATGGTTGGGACACTCATTTATATGGCACCTGAGATATTGAGGAAGGAAATACATACAGACCTATCAGATGTCTACAGTTTTGGCATCTTAATGAAGTACGACTTCTTAATACTTGCATGGCACCTGAGATATTAAGGAAGGAAATAATTTGCTACTATTTTGCTACCTAATATCCACTCAACAATACCCACCTCAAGCAGCCGATTTGGCTCCTATGTAGTTGCATGTTAATAGACATACTCGAATCTCTAAAATAAATGTTTTGAAAGTTGAAGGACCTAAATGAAAGAATTATGAAACTTCAGGGATTAAAATGGGACATAAACCATCAAATTTTGGGGTTCTTATAAAGTTGGTTGACCTCTGTCTTCTCATTTTTTTTCTGAAGCATCTTTCTGTTTTTCCACATAAATCTTGAATCCTTGACTTTCCTCCTACTGCAGTGAGCTTTTGACTGGTGTTGTTCCATATACTGATCTTCGAACTGAAGCACAGGTCAGATATGTTGAATTAGTTAATTCTTTTACCAATGACATTAGATATTGAGTAAAAACCACTCCATTGGAATTTGTAGTGATTTCTAACTGATGAGGTTAGCTATTGGTTAAGGAGACTGCCTATGAACATGGAACGTTCAACAACATATATCTGTACAAACGTACTGTTGTATACTAAACTCCCTAGTTACTAAAATCCTTTTGATTTTCTTTCTGTGGTGTGTACCTGAGCTATTGTATACTAAACCCTTGTCCGATGCGAAAGTCAGAAATTTAGAAACAATTTGAGTAGCAAGTTTCGATTTAATCTCTTAACCTTTATAATTATACCTTTTCTGTAAGTAGTCATCAAATGTTGCTAGCGGCAAGTTTGTGGCATGATACTTGGTGAGTTGACAAAAGTTTAGAAAAAAATTGAAACCTCCTAATAGAGGAAAATTTCAAAATTTTCCAAGAAATTGGAAATTTTCATGTACCATATCACGCAAGATTATGATCAACCACATTTAATATCTATGAATGGAAATGGTGTAACTGAAAGAAGTAAAAGTTCAAGGGACTAAATTAAAACATTTTAAGCAATAGAAACTAAATTGAAAAACTAACCCCAACAGTGGTGGATTAAAATATATATTTTAGCCTTATCGAGAAAAAGAAAAAGAAAAGGAAAATAGCTTGGATTGACGGGCATTACTTCATATTTAGCATTGATGCATCAGCAGATGCGGTTCATCTTACCCTTTTTATAGTACTTGATGGCTAAATGAATGGTGTGCATTTTCATTGGGCAGGCCCACACTGTACTGGAAATGAATTATACGGAGCAGCTGCTTACCGCAGCTATTGTTTCAGATGGCTTGCGTCCTGCTCTTCCTAATGATGAGTCTGGCGCACCATCAAGGTTGTTGTCACTTATACGCAGGTGCTGGGATGAAAATCCAAAAAATAGACCATCTTTTTCTGATATAGTTGTGGACCTAGAGTCAATTTGGGAGGACAGAAAGGGTTTAGAATCTGTCACCCCTATGCATCCCAATTTGTGTGGTAGTGTTGTTAGTGATGCTAGTGAAAATGATTATGCATATCAAGAAGATATTAATTGGTCAAATCAGGGTGAACAGTTTTCTAGAAAGGCTTCTAATGCAGATGGGTGTGCTGTGAATGTTTGGCTTGATTCCTCATCTGATCATTTGGCATACCGCCCAATACTTTCTTGGGGATCCTTTTCCACTTGTGGGAGGAGGGAGACCATGGAGGACTCTCATTTCCTCTTGCCTAACATGTGTAACAAAGAAGACATCCATGCTTTTGGAATCTTTGATGGTCATAGAGGTTTGTAATTGTAATTTCTTTTTAACTACTGTTCCTCCGACAATACGCTGTTGCTTTAGTCACTTCAATGCATTACAAGTGCGTCAAATGCCTAATGTTATAGCTTTAAAGCATGCAGGTGCAGCAGCTGCTGAGTTTTCAGCTCAAGCTATTCCTGGATTCTTGCAAACGTCATGTTCCACAAGAAGGTTCTCATTCTTTCTTCTAATACTCTCCAATTTTTATCATCCGGCATTTTTTCTTTTCATCTACTAAGATGGAATCTTGTGTGTGCAGTCCTGTGGATGCATTAAAGGAAGCATTTGTGAAAACAGATGTTGAGTTTAGAAAAGAACTCGATTTTTTTCGCAAATCCAAGAAAGTTAAACAGAAAGACTGGCATCCTGGTTGCACTTCTGCTGTTGCTCTAATTGTTAGAGACAGGCTTTTTATTGCCAATGCTGGTGATTGCAGGACAATATTGTGTCGGGCTGGTTATCCCGTCGTTTTAAGTAAGGTGGGTTTTGTGTATGCTTTTTGCTTTTCTAAAATCTTTTATTATATTAACATATCAGAGAGGTAATCAACATTTTGTATCAGGATCATGTCGCTAGTTGTGTCGAGGAGCGAGAGCGCGTCATCAGGGCTGGAGGGCAGGTCAAGTGGCAAGTTGATACATGGAGGGTTGGTCCGGCTGGTCTTCAGGTCTCTCTTTTCATATGGTGGTGTTATATCTGCATACTGAAAACGATATTTGTACTAGTTGTTGTTTTGTCATTAAATAATGTTTTGAACCGAGTGTTTTGAGGTTGAACAGGTGACTCGTTCAATTGGCGACGATGATCTGAAGCCGGCTGTGAGTGCAGAACCTGAGATAACAGAAACTGTTCTGACTTCACAGGATGATTACCTGGTAAGATTAGTTTTCAAGTTATGTTTCATTTCAAAGAATTGGTAATTTTGATCCATTTTGTGTCGATCACGGAAGCATGATGATGATGGTGTGGTGCATATCTCTCAGGTTATGGGGAGTGATGGACTATGGGATGCCCTGAGCAACTCTGAGGTGGTGGGTATCATCAGGGACACAGTGAAAGAAGCGGCAATGTGTTCAAAGCGGCTTGCAACAGAAGCAGTAGCCAGGGGGAGCAAGGATAACATTACGGTAATTGTTGTATTTTTACATCCAGTATGTACAGTAGAGAGAATTTATTAAGTGGTGCCCCACCTCTTCTACCTACCATACGCACAATTTGTTCATAATATACAAATGTTGTATTATTTGTTGAATACCAGAATTACAAATTACTTGTGATTAGAATGTTAGTTTTATGGGTTTCAAACTTCACTTTCCTCCTCGAAAATTACTTGTGATTTAACTCTATTTTAATTTAAATAGGTTCTTTTAATTACACGAACGTTTGTTTTACAAATAGAGACTAAATAGATCTACGAGGTAGGAGGACCAACAAAGAAACAAAATTTAAATTACTAAATAGATCTACGAGGTAGGAGGACCAACAAAGAAACAAAATTTAAATTATTTCAACTTTTATAATCAATCTGTTCTCAAATTAGGATTGGGAGTTTAATTAGATATTTATAAAATGGGATTTAGGAAACAAAATTTAAAATACATTATTTATCAATATAAGCATTAAATAATGAGATAAAAACTCATTCTTATTTTTTCTCAAGCCTTTTTCCAAATTTTTAGAGATGAGAGAAATAGTCTATTTAATTAGTTTAAATTAATAATTTTTAAATTTTTATCACCATTTCTATGTTGTTAATTAAGGAACTATTTCTCAAAAAGATTATTTATTTTTTTAAATTTAAGAATTAAATAGAAATAAATAGAAATAATATAATTTGAAAAAAGGGGACAGGGAGGGAAGCAGAAGATCAACAAGGGGAATCGCGGACTGCAAAAAGTAAGGAAGAATTAAAGAGAGAGGGGGGGTGTGGGCCCCACATCTCCCGCCTTTCCTATAAAAACTAAAAAGCATGTAACGTATCACCCAACCATCCCAAAACAAGCGCGCCCCTTCCTTTGTTTGCCTCACTCCATTTCTCCTCCTTCCTTTTCAACTTTCCCTCTCACAAATCACACACAGATTCATGTGAACTTCCCTCTAACGCTGCTTCGACCAACAAAAAAAAGTGTACGAGTATCTACTTCCGGTGTGTGTTTCAAACTCTCTGGTATTTTCTCCTTCATTTTAGCGCCTTTCTTCTCTTTCTTTTCCTATCTCTCTCTTTTAGTTGCGTGTTTGTTTGATTCATTGCCGGAACTCGCTCGGAAGTACTCGGTCTGGTGTTCGAGGTTCTAATTTGTTTACTTTTTTTGTTTTTTTTTCTTTTGTAGGTGTTTTGCATAATGGAGAAGAAGGCTACCCTGGCAGCTGCGATGGATTGGAGACTGAAAATCAAGAACGAAACTGGACAGAAATTTGTCAAGTCTTTGTAATCTCTCCAAACCTAACTGATCATTCAACTATTCTGTTTTTTCCTCCTTTCTAAATTCCATTTTGTTTTATTTATCGTTTGTTTGGAGTTTTGGAGATTGAATTAGGAGAGTGACTGGAAATTTGTGTTGGCTTCTTGGAATAATGTGCTGATTGATATCGATTACTTTGTTTAAGAAGCCGCATTTATTATTTGCTGATCAGAACTAATTTTTCTGTAACTACTCTTTGAAGAAGCCTCATTTTCCTGGTTCGATTGTTGACTTGGAATTTCGTGGCCTTGTTTGAGTTTCTCTTTGCCATTTCGAATTCTATTGGATTCTTGTAATGTATTAATCTGTAGTGTTGAATTTGATTGCTGCTGGTTGAGCTTGATTTCTTCGTTTGAAAAGATAGATTTGTCATTAGCTGATTGCTACTAAATCTTTCGAAATGGTTGATGGAAGAAGAGTTTTTCTGATTCTATCATTGACTTGAGAATTCTAACGCATTGTTTAAGTTTCTATTTACTGTCTTGGATTTTAATGACAACAGCGTGACGTTGTAGATACGCAAAGTTGAAGGAACAGTGGTCTGCTTGCCGTCCTGATGCCTAAAACAAATTACTAATCTTGCGATGGAACATGAGAAGAAGTTGTTTAAAAATGCAAATTCTAAGGTATATTAGTAAACTTCCCATGTTTTCTGATGTGAGAACTGTTCTTTTTCCCTTTCTGACTTTTGGGATGCACTTGCACCATACTAATCTTCTAAGTTTTTACTTTGTTCCAATTTGCAACATATGTAATCTTCTTTTCTTCTTATTGCTTATGCCTCTCAGGAACAACATATTCCGAAGTCACTGTCACAGCCACACGAACGACTACATGGACAAAAACTGAAAGTCAGACAGACGCATCAACAATATGTTATGCATAATCAAAGCTGTGTTAGACCACAGAATACACTAACTGCACCATGTCGACCACAGGGTTTCCAGAGTCGAGCTTTTGGAAATCATATGCCCCCAGAAATGTTCACACAACATCCAAAAGTTGTGAACTTGCAGCCAAATGAGAATTTGAGTGCCCAAGTAAAAGAGGTATTTGATTCTGTCTATAATCAAATCTCAGTTGAGCAATTGTAACTAGGTATTTGGTTGTATATCTATATTATACATATTGCTACGAAAGTCAAGCCTTACATAACAGGAAGTGATTGATGAAGATTTTATTGGCTCAACATTCTTACATCAACACTATTCTGCGATTGAGCAGCATAAGCAACACCAGTCGGTCGGAGCTTCTGCAGGTAAGTTTAAGGTTCTGAAGAAAAATTCTATTTGAAATCAACACTACGATTTAAAGCCAAATATAGATGGAGAATGAAGAAGGATTTTGTTTTAACAATCTGTTTCTTTTCTTCCATTTACCTATTGAATGCATGATATTTATAAAGAAAATGTTTGCATCGTATTTAATCGCAATTTTTGAGCTTTTTGTATGCAAGAGTTAAAGCTTGTGAAATCAACACCATTTACCTAACAATATGCATTTTCTTTTTTCAGTTTCACTTTTCAAAAGTGCTTTTGAAATCTTGACCACATTTGGAAAACAAAATATAGAGTTTTTGAAACTACTCCTTTTGACAAAAAGGCTAGCCAGAATTTGATAACTGTTTTGAGGAAAGTGGATTTGAAAGCAAATAAACCGTTAGCGTACATAAAATTAAATGTTTCACTTTTAAAATGGAAAACTAGAAACAAAATCATTATAATAATGAAATCTTAGTTACTAACCTCCTATAATGAGAGGAAGACAGATTACAAGTTATAATTTCATATATTGCATATTTTTAAATGTTCTTTCCTTCGAAGGACGTTCTCCTCAACTTAGGTGACTTGTATTTTTAGAAACATCAGATTTAATCAACTGCTCTATAGAATATTTGGATACCCAACGCCTTCCCATAAATGCTACTACCACTACCAGTACCACTTATGAAGTCTCTTAATTTGTTTTCTACTTTTTGCATGTATTCAAAAATCAATCTAAGTTTTGAAAACTAAAAAAAGTAGTTTTCGAACCAGCACAATCTTTAAAAACAGAAAAACCAAAAACAAAATGGGTTTTCAAACCCGTCCTAAGATTTTCTGTTGTCTTTCATTTTATCGTGCAGTTCCAAATGGAAATCCAAATGCAGAAGATTGGCATGATCTGGCATTGTCTGAGGTAATTGTATTCTAGCATTGGTGTGAATTTGTTATTATATTGATGTATAAATACAATCATTAATCTGGCATTGTTTCGTTAATTGATTTCTTAATATTGTTTTCTATTATTTATCTAAAAATGATTAAAATATCGGCATCCATATGGACATCAAGATTTCAATTTCACGGTTTTATCGATAAAATATTGATATTGAAAAGTATTTTTTTAATCATTAAGTCTGATCCACGGTTGTCTCCAACATCATCTACTATGGATGTTGGGAGTTTTCTTTTACATTTTTAGTAATGAATTCATGGAAGCATCATGGATGTCAGGACGTGAACTTTTTATAATTTAAATTCAGTGCTAAGCCGCTTTTTATTTATATATTTATTTATTTCAGGTGCAACGCCTCAGGACACACTTGCCTCTTTTGAAGAAGGCATATGTGAGGGCATCTGAACAGTGTCTGCAGGTACTAAATTGATTTCAAATAAATATTTTATGGAACATCCATACTTGCTTGATCTTCATCAGACTCATCTCATTCTTATTTTAAACCACTTTTATGCCTTACCGTTTATGTATTCTGTCCATATCCCTTCATGGATCTTACTTCTTGTAGGTAGGGCAAACAGAGAAGATGCAGAAGTACGAGCACGATAAGAATATACTGCAAAAAATTATCAACTTTTTGAAATTGCCCGAGGACAGAATCATATCTTACACCAAAGAGAGCTTTTATCGATGTGTGCAAACAATTGAAGAAACTCTGAAAGTTCATGAGAATGGCAGTATAAACATCGCCAGTAAGCAGCAGGCCCTACATGGGCAGCCAAGCCTTTGTCAATCTCATATAAACCCAGCTCAGCAAACTGATAGTTCTGATAGTTCTTCTCCTAGAGCGCCACGAGAAATAGGTTCCTTGAGGTCAGAAGCAGACTGGATTCAGAAATATACTCCGCGGAATAGGCAACATTCAGAAAAAATCGAGCAAGAATTTAAGTCCTCGTGGATAAAGCAGAATCAGAAGTCAACAGAAAATATCCAGGCAATTCGTAGATCAGGAATGTATTTGGAGAATCACTTCAACTCGAAATTCTCTCCTCAAACTCATGAGGCTTCACGGCTTTCTCAGATTGCAGAGCGAGCACTTCCCAAAATTGCTTGCAATTCTTTGTATGGAAGAGCTTCTCCCACCTCTCCTTCAACAGATGGGCTTGGAAAAATTTCTTCAAATGTTTCCTCCCTTTGGAGCCCAATCTCTCAATTCTCTCAAGGTTATAGTTCTCTCAAGTTACTTAATTCCAATTCAGAAATCTAAGTCCCATCTCATGAGAGAAGAAGCTATAACACAATGACCTGTCGGCTTGCAGAAACTACTCGTTTTGGAAACAATGGACAATTGTCAACAACAACTCAGCCTCATAATCGCTTGCTTAAAGCAGTAAGTTTGCGTTTGAGAAGAGTTTATGTTGCATTTGCCTGATCTACTAGATATTAGCATAAGATCATTCCTTTTTGTTTCTTAGGCTCTTCCTATTAGTTGATTCTGGGAGAGAACAAAATTTTGCAGGTTGAGTCAATATCAAATGAAGCATTAAGAGCAGCTATACTAGAAATAAGTTCAGTTACGAATATGGAAGACAGAATAACAGAACCGTGGTTTTGCGAAAAGGAAACACATTTAAGCTTGCAAGATGGGGGCGGTTCCTCAAAGAATATGAAGCGAAAAATGAATGCAACAACCTTAAATGACATGCCATCGCCCTGCAGTGATATTGTTGGGTCTGAACCAACAGTTACATCAATAAGCAAGAAGCTCAAGAAACTGGTATGCATAATCTCTGTCTATCTCTTTGAAACTATTATTTCTGCCCACTTTTTATTTTCCTTTTGTCTTATAGAATTATGCTGAAAATTGTGCAGTCTGATAATGCCCTATTGGAAGAAATGAGAAACATAAACAGACATTTCATTGAAACGGTCTTAGAGTTAGATACGGACGAGATTGTGAATAGGCGATTGGCCAATGCGGGTACCGTTCTTCGATGTTCATATAGAGCTGCAACCGAAGGTAAAAATTCAGTGTTCCATTCTGAAAACAACACACTAAAGGTGAGGTTTCTAGCTATTTTTCTGTTCCTTCTTTCTCCAACTTGTAAACTAGATGCAAAACTTGACCAAAATGTTTATGAAAATTTGTTTCCATTAGTTGCCAGTGCTTTCAGTGAAGCTGCTTGTGCCCCTGGATTATCCAGAAGATTACCCTGTATTCCTAAGCAAATTGAACACAGACTGCGGGTATGAATTGTTATAAATAAATGTCCTTTTTTAACAGATAGTTGAAATGCACTAGTTTATTGTACATGTTTTTAGTACTGGGGATGAAGAATTTAGAGACATGTGGAGCAAAGCGACGTCACTGCTAAGTGCATTCCTCCGCACCGCTCCTGTCTACTTGTCTCTAGAAGACTGTGCAAAGGCATGGGATGAATGTGCTCGCGCTGTGGTATGTGATTATGCTCAACGTGCTGGCGGAGGATGCTTCAGCTCTCGATATGGGAGTTGGGAGGACTGCGCCGCTACCTAACCTCCCTTTACTTGGAACAGAATTCAGCTGAACATAATAGACCACTAGGTCGTTTGTTTGCTAGATTCTAAGATTCTAAGATACCAGCTGAACATACTATTTTGAACATAATATACCACTAGATTCTAAGATTCGCATATCATATATACAAAAAATTCGGTGCAACCCTAAACCATTATATAATAATCCATTGATGAACCCATGAGATGGCTTCCAATCTGAAACGAGAAGAAGGCATCAAGTGTAGCATAGAGTACCTAAGCAGGAGTTAGGTATAAGCGATCCCATGAATGTGTGAAGAAGAAGAAGAAGAAGAAGAAGAAGAAGAAGAAGAAGAAACCACATTTATAAACCTCAAAAATATTTAGTGCACACCTTATTTGGGGAGAAAACATTATTCTCAAAAGAAGTGTTTTTCTCCTTTTCTAATCATAATTTCAATTAACTATAATTTACTTTTAACTATAATAATTTTATTTTCCTGTATCTAAAAATAATTTAAATTTGATTTTATTAGTCCCAACTATAACGCCTAGCCTACAAGTTTGAATCATTATATTTTATAATGGCTTACTAATTTATTTTTAAAATTATAACAACATATTTATTTATTAATTTATAGTTTTTTAAAAGTATGTATGTAATATTTTTATAAAATTAATCCTTATATGCTTCAAACCTTGGTCCGAGTCCACCGCCTGATATAAAAAACGGGAGTCTAACACACAATAAGGGTTTTTAGGGTTTAACACCAACGACTCTGCCGCGGCTATTTGGATCCCCCCTCCCTCCCTCCCTCCCTCCCTCCCTCCCTCCCTCTCCTTTCCACTCTTACACCTCTGCTACTAACAACCTCTTCACTCCCCTATTATCATCTCATCTCATCTCATCTCATCATGTGGGCTCTTCGTCGAGCTTCTACTCCTCTCAGGTATGCTTCTCTTCTTCTAACTGCACCTCTCCCCTTATTTACCTTACCTTCTTTATTCCTTAATCCCAACACTCTCCGCTTATTTACACTCTCATTCTTTCAATGCCTTTCGCTTTCATTCACTATTTCTGCAACTAAGATTCTTGCTTGCTTCTCATCGACCTTCCGGTGCTCATTACAGAAGCAAATAATGTCAAAACTTGTGCGTCTTTTTTTTTTCTCTTTTTATTCGCATTCAAGCTCAAATCTGAAGCTTCCTTATTTCTACAATTTAGATGTTTCTGGGTTTCACAATCTATCTTTATAGTTCTCGGCCTATTATCAAGGGGGGATTTCCTTTTTTCTCTGTAAGGAATAACAAGTTTTTGAGATGGCAGTTTCCCGAAATCATCCATTATTAATCATTCAAAGGACTGTTTTTGTATGTATGTATTTCTGTATGTATAATATATGTACGTGTATACTGCGGTAACCGGTGCGGAGGGTACGATACCTCCAATTTTTCATATCCCTCTCTCAATTTTTTGTGTTCTCTTTCTAGGAATCAAGGATATAGAATTAGAACTTCGTACGTCTTTGCCAAACTAGAGGCGCCATATTCTTGGGAAGGAAATGTAGTTGCTTCGGCTATCCTCCCTGCTATATCTGATAGATGCATTTCTTTTGAGAGAAATAACCTTGCAACATGGCGGTCCTCTGGGCTTTCTGTTAGTAGCCATGGTCTATCTTCACAAGCTGGTGCTGAGAACAGTGGAGAGGAAGATGACTTGGAAGATGGGTTTTCTGAACTTGAAACACTTCCAAGCACTAATGCACTTGAACATAATAAAGCAGCTGATGAAAATGAAGGGGAATTAACCTCCGAATCAGAACTTGATGATGATACTGTTGATGATGGGACTCAAAATGAACTGGATTTACCTGAGGTTGAAACCGAGCTTGGTGAAAAGATATCTGCGAAAAGGGCTCCTTCAGAGCTGTTCAAGGCTATTTGGAGTGCTCCGGGTTTATCTGTTCCCAGTGCACTTGACAAGTGGGTCAGTGAAGGAAAAGAATTAAGCCGTGCTGACGTCTCTCTGGCTATGCTCAATCTTCGCAGACGTCGAATGTTTGGGAAGGCTTTGCAGGTAAATTGACTTGATTTTACTTTTTCAAGCAATGGAATTCATTCGTATGGTTTTGGGTTTATAGTCAATCTCGTTACTCTTGGGATTTGCAGAACTCTATAAAGTATATGTGACTAGCGGACACAGTGATTTCAGGATGGTAATATTGATAAATCTCTAAGAAATACCATAATCAGTTGTAACGTGGTCTAACAAACACAAAATGATTTCAAGAAGTACCACTATCAAATGCTTGTATAGAAATTTGTTAAGCTGGCTTATGGCATTCAATAAATGGTGCCAGAACCGCGTATAGAATTTTCAGATGGTTTGATATTAGGTTGAGCTGCATGTAACTGCTTGATTTATTAGTATATATGAATTTTGCATTTATTATTGTTAGTCTTATAAAAGCCATTATTGGTAAGAAAATGGTTATGCGAGTTTCAGCCATTTTATTGGCAAAGAATTTTGTAGCTACCGTATTTTAAAAATATTTTGCCTATTTGTTCAACATTGTTATTCATCATTTCTTCAACTCATTACTTGCATTGCTATATGGGTTTCACAGTTTTCAGAGTGGTTGGAAGCAAGTGGACAACTTGAGTTCGTTGACAGAGACTATGCTTCTCGCCTTGACTTGATTGCAAAGGTACACGGTCTCCATAGGGCAGAAGGTTACATCGCTAAAATCCCGAAATCATTCCAAGGGGAGGTGATATACCGAACTCTTTTGGCTAACTGTGTGGTCGCCAACAATGTAAAAAAAGCAGAGGAAGTATTTAACAAAATGAAGGACCTTGAATTTCCAATCACAGCCTTTGCTTGCAACCAGTTGCTTCTTCTTTACAAGAGACTTGACAAGAGGAAAATAGCCGACGTTCTGTTGTTGATGGAGAAAGAAAATGTCAAGCCTTCTCTGTTTACTTACAAGATCCTAATAGATGCTAAAGGCCTTTCAAATGACATGGTGGGTATGGAACAAGTTGTTGATACAATGAAGGCTGAAGGAATCGAACTTGATGTAAATACACTTTCCATATTAGCGAAGCACTACGCTTCAGGTGGGCTTAAAGACAAAGCCAAGGCCATCTTGAAGGAGATGGAAGATGTGAGCTCCAAAGAATCTCGATGGCCTTGCAGACTTTTACTTCCCCTTTATGGAGAACTACAAATGGAAGATGAAGTGAGGAGGGTCTGGAAGATCTGCGAGGCTAATCCTCGCATTGAAGAATGCATGGCTGCCATTGTTGCATGGGGAAAGCTGAAAAACGTCCAAGAAGCAGAGGAAATTTTTGATAGAGTTTCAAAAACATGGAAGAATCTTTCCTCGAAACAATACTCTACCTTGTTGAAGGTTTATGCAGACAATAAGATGCTGACGAAGGGCAAGGATCTAGTCAAGCAGATGGCAGACAGCGGTTGCCGAATCGGTCCATTAACATGGAATGCAGTTGTGAAACTGTATGTGGAAGCTGGGGAGGTAGAAAAGGCAGATTCTTTCTTGCAGAAGGCGGTCCAGAAAAACCAGATGAAGCCATTGTTTACATCTTACATGATTATCCTGGATCAGTATGCAAGGAGGGGTGACGTCCACAATGCAGAGAAAATGTTTCATAGGATGAGACTATCAGGTTACGTGGCTAGATTCAGCCAGTTTCAAGCTCTAATACAGGCATACATTAATGCCAAGGCTCCAGCCTACGGCATGAAAGAGAGAATGAAGGCAGATAATGTGTTTCCAAACAAAGCTTTGGCAGGAAAATTAGCCCAAATCGATGCATTCAGGAAGACAGCAGTGTCAGATTTGCTTGACTGAGGAATTTAATTTGATACTTTTGGATGTATGAACTCCTCGGATTTCAACTCTATTTTACAAATCAAGTATTTGTTAGTTAATCTGGTGGCTGCGCTTTGAAATTTGACAGCAGCATACCTGTTAGGACAAACAGAACTACACAATGGATTGTACTGCACGTGTGTTATAATATATTTTGTTTGTTCGAATACCCATTATTACCAAGAACTCTGGTTTTGCAGTAAACTCAAAATGGTTTACTTACTCAAAGAATATTATTTGAAAATAAATTATAATATGATCTCTGGTGTAGGCTGATGTAATACAAATGTAAGTTACAGATACAACCTATTTTCCCATTCAGTTCTATGAAACACCACCTGAAAAGATTATTGTAATAAGCATACAATATCAAACAACTGAAAATGTGAAAGCTATATATATGTATATATCAATCACAGACTTCACCCTACACCACCATTACTCATCTTCATCCATTGTACAATTCCTGTGACAGAAGCAGCTTCATCCAATGAAGCAATGCAATTCTGTGTGGTAGCACACTTCAGGCACTTGTTTGATAAATTTGACAGATTAACTAGAGAGAACTCCCATGCCCCTTTCACTCTCGTGGCCGTGCAAGCCAGAGAGAGCTTAGAGCTCGAAGGCGGGAGAAGTAGTCGTTTATTGCAAGAAGCGCACGAGCTGATTGACGGGTTGTCAATATGCGATGCATTTGTTGAAGTGTTTGTTGACGAAGATTATCGGCCTGCAAGTTATAGAAAGAGATGGAAAAATGAAAGTGAGAAAACATGGACAAAGATTTCAATTTTACTTGTTTGTTGCATGAGCAAGGTAAAAATGTAACAAGATGGAACAGAGTGACAAAATCTAAAACCAAATTACCTGGCGTAGGAAGCCATCAAGAGTTCCAAGCTTTCCCATTGCCATGGCCATTTGACCCATATAATTAGCCACATTACCAGATGACCCCGATGTAGCAGGCGTGCCACTGGCCAACGTTTCAGCCAAGGATTGCTGCAATGCATCCATTCCTTGTGAGAGAGCATCTTCTGCCTGTTGTGATAATTGTTGCAGGTTGCAGATTTCCGCTACTTGCTGCTCGGTCAAAGGCTCCAATTGCCTTACAAGAAGCTGCACTAACTTCATGTAAGCACCAACCTATAAATGTTTTCTTCCTCTACTTTCATATGCTTACCACCTACATAATATCTTACCTTTAGGATCTCAGATGAACGGAAGCCACCAATCCACAGGAAACACCGCTCTGCTGGTGTCTTCCACATTCCTGACAAGATGTGGAACACATCAGCTTTGGCTGCAATGCCTTTCAACCTGAAAATATCATCGAACTGTGCAGTCACATTATCAACAACCGTTCGCAGTTCAGTGTCACCCGCGTGTGAATTCACTGCAGCTCTAAGCTCATTTATCAGCCTATTATGCTCCTCTAACCAACGTGAATATTCTACATCAAATGCTAGTGCACCTACAAACACAAACAAGAAAACATATGACAGTGAATCAAAAAATGTTTAAACACACCCTACGAAAACAAATTCATGACTTTGAATATTGTAAAAAATAGTCGTTCATATCAAAAACTTATAAATTATCAAGAATGACATTCAAGTCATGATGAATTGAGAACAAACGCAGCAGGATAACTCAACAACTGATATATTAAAAAAGTCACATGGCATAAAATGCTAACTGAAAAGGCTTGCATACCATTTCCACTCATGGAATGAGCTTGGTCTCCAGAACTTGAAATAAAGATACCCTGCATAAATTGTGGTGGAAGATTTAAGTAAAAGCATGCAACTCAGAACTTTCCAACTAAATTGGAAAGATTATGTACTATGATGACCAAGCACAAAAATATAGATAACTCAACCTGCTGACGGGCTCGCTGAAGTTCTTGCTCGAGCTGAGTAAGCTTCAGCCTGCTACTTTCTAGCTGCTGCACATATGCCTATGAAAAGGATGTAAAGTGATAAAGAAATATTATTGAGATTCATAGCATAATATGATCAAACTCACTGAAGATTTCTAAGCAACTAAGTCAATATCAGTTATAAAGCACGACAATCTGCAACCATCATTGAAGCCAAATTCTTCAGAAAAGGTACAGCTTGTTCGATACTACACGGCTTACAATTTTTAGATAATTAGTAGAAATAGAAATCAATGATAATGGAAGCTTACCTTTTTCCTTAAACGACTTTTTCTAGCAGCTTCACGATTTTGGGCAAGCCTTCGTAAGGTCTGAAAGGGATGTCAAACAACATATTATTTGATTGAACAAGCTGCTATTATCCATCAACATGTTCAGATAAGAATGTAAAGATATTTCAGTTTAAAAGATAACCTTCTGATCTGCTGTTTTTTCCTTCAACTTGTTGTTAGAATCATATGCCATAAGTGAGTTTCCTTGATCTTTGTCAAGCTACAGAAGACAACAGGACATAAGCTTACCTCCCAAGAATACTAAACAGAAAGATAGACACTATTACTTGAGACGATGAAAACATTCAACACACATAACCCATGTCCTCCCGCACAGCTCACGAGAAGGGAGATGGTGAAAAGAATAAGAACAAGAGTATGTGTACTGTCATCTAGCTGCTCTATTTAATCAATCCTTCAATTATCTTAAACTTCAAATTATAATATTGATATCAGGTAACTTGTATACAATAATCTTTAAACAAAATAAACCAGAAGATCTCCAAAACGAATCATGTAAAACTAAGCTGATAACATACTCAAGGGACTTTACCCTTTGACTTTTGTCATCGTTGTCTGTCGAGGAATCGGTTCTTGTGCTCGTATCTGCCACGTTAGACTCTCCCCAGTTTTCACGAGGACCGCTAGATGTAGAAACCAAATTCGGATTTGGTTCTTTCTGTAATGGCAGCGTTTGAGACCCCATGATAGCAGTTGGCAAATTTACATCAGTGGATACAAGTGGCTGAATTCCATTATGGGGGGATGTTAATTATCATCAAATATAAGTGCAAAGCAAAGCCTAATAAACCTCTATTGAAAAATAAAAAAAACGGGAACAGATAAAACAGCACCTTAATTAAAGAACCAAACTGGACGTTGTTCAGAGCCGAACTATTCGCCTTTATCTGATTATACAAAGGATCTAGAGCAAGTACATTTGGTAAAAAATATATTAGTAGAAGAAGAACAGAGAAGAGTAGATTCAGCATGCTCTGATTGTGTACTCAATAATGCAAAATGAAGAGTGAAAAAGAGATAAACAGATGACCACTGAAACTACTTCCTAATAACACATACTTCTAGAAAGGTCTACATCTTGTATGTGAAATCCAAGAGTTTGCTCAAGTGTTCTCAAGTCTGAGATCCGAGACGACGGAATAGAGCTTCCCTCTGCACCCCTGAAAATCGCAGAGAAAAAGACCATCACAGTGAAAAAATAATTCCAACGATAACGCAAAAAGGTGTACAAATGATCCTAGCAAGGAAGAGGAAATTAAGGGATGCATCAAAACATAACAATGCATCCACAGACTTATAAGTTGTTGAACTCAAGGATGTGAATTGACCAAGAAAATCAGTCATTCAACTAAGGATTTAACTGAAGAGATGAATATGCTAAGACACAGTACAGCATTATATTGGCTTCAATAAAGTTCAGAGATGCTCCAAGTCACATATTCTTAGAAGAATTGAACCTACTTATACTTAAAGGCAGATGTTCTTGAGAAGTATTGTGAAGTTGATACAAGCAGAAACACTCGCATAAAAAGAAAAGGTACATGTACTGCAGAATTGAATTCAAACAATAAACTGAACAGAGTACTTGAAAGTTACATGGAATTATTGGGTGTGGGCATTGAAGAAACGAAGCTAGGCATCCCGCTCACGGCATTGGTTATATCGTCTGCACCAATCTTCACTGTTCTACTACCCATGAATCAGCATCATCATCACCAGCACCCCAGCTCCAGTTGAATAAGAAAAGTAGAAAAGCAGTGAAGAAGAAGAAGCTCTTGAAATTCTATGAAAATAAGTCGGACCCAGTTCCCTAAAACTCCCAAGCAGTTCGACGATCCAAAGACGTGAAAAACTTCAGGCGATCAACAGCACGGGTTTGAAGACATCGAAGAGCTGAAAACAAAGAAAACCCAGGAAAACTAAGAAGTGTATGAGAAATGAAATACCAGAAAAGTGAAATAAGAAAAGAGAAGAATGGCGAGATGGGAGGTGAGTTAGAGAAATGAATGGAGGTCCGGAAGGAGGGAAAATGGAAGGAAGAGAGAAAGAAAACCCTACCCAGAAGGGGTGTGGAGGATGAATAGCGAACACTTTTTTGACTTTGAGAAGGAATTGTTGGGTGAAGTTTTTAAAAAAAAAAAAAAAATGATGGGAGAAGAGGAAAAGTTTGAAGAGGAAAAGTTTGAAGAGGAACGGTGTTGTTGGTCAGGTGAGTTGGAGAAGCGTGACCATTCCAAATTGTTCCTAATACTTTACCTCCTCCTTGGCTCCTTGGCTCCTCGCGTCCTTTTCTTTTTTTTTTTTTTTTTTTTTAAAAAAAAAAACTTTATTTAATTAATCATAATTGATGATGCTACCACTTTCTCTCCCTTCTCCTATTTTTCTATTGCCGATTCTTCTGTAGTGGGTAACCCCATCTAACTTCACCATAGCCAACTACAGTTTTGGAATAGATGGTAGAATTACGGATTTACCCCCTTCCTTCCTATTTACCTATTTACCCCCTTCCTTCCTATTTACCTATTTACCCCTTCCTTCCTATTTACCTATTTACCCCTTCCTTCCTATTTACCTATTTACCCCTTCCTTCCTATTTACCTATTTACCTATTTACCTATTTACGACCAAAAGTCAAAATTGGATTGGGGCTCAAAGAAAAGTCCTACAAATTAAAACCCAACAACTTGGACATGGGCTTTTTTTATTGGGCTTCTCCACCAAACTGAACATAAGCCCAACAACTTTGACCTTTTGAATCTAAAATTAAACCAATTTCGAGGGCAATAATGATTTAGGTATGTGGTATATTATATTTTGCATATGATTCAAGGTGGTCATCATAACATTATTTATTATACGTCAACACATTCTCAGCCACAGATCCAATTCACAACTTCCCCAATATCGGTGTCTGCGTTTAATTATGACGTCATTACAAAACATCGTCCTGACGTCACGATAAAGATGGGTTGTCAGTCCATTATTGGTGGCACAGTCACAGCCCCCACGCGACCCGTAAAGCCTTTAATGCACGCGCAAACACATAACCAAATTGACTCTTTTTATGCCACTCCACGCGCTCCTCTTGCGTCTACATCGTCAGTTTTTGTTTTCCTTATCTTTCTTCAACCCTATTGGCTTACCGGTTTCCCAAAATTTACTGTCCTTTAATTAATTAATTAATTAATTAATTATTACAATAGGATTTGATTTAAGCAATTTCCACAAAATAAGAATGTAGAAATAAGAAGAAATTAGAAATTGTGTTATCCTGAAGTAATTATATATATATATGTGTGTGTGTATGTATGTTGCAGGCAGAAGAGAGGTTTGTGTGCCAAAATTTGCCCCCAAACCCTAAAAATGGAATCGAGTTTAGTTGGGAGGGACGTGGAAGAGGGGAGGAAAGAAAGGAGAAGGAAAAGGAAACCCTGTGATCGGAAGAACCAACCTCTCAAAGTTGTGTACATATCCAACCCCATGAGGGTTCAAGCCAGTGCGGCTGAATTTAGAGGCCTGGTTCAACAACTCACCGGCCAAAATGCGCCTGAGTTGCCTCCTTCCGCCTCCTCGGCCTCGGTGGAGACTCCGGAGACTGATGTTCGAAAGATACAAGACGACGACGATGATGATCAACAACTCTTACTTCACTGGGCTGCTGCAATGGAGGATTCCAGTGATGATTTTCTTGGGGGTTCGTATGAGAGCTTGGAGGGTATTTTCATGAGGGATATGGTGGACAGATTGGCGGCTTGACTTCAAGTACCTTCATCTCAGGTAATTGTTTATTATCGAGATTATGTGAAAATAAAAGAATCATCCACATATTATCCCTTAAATTACATATTTCCTTTTGATTATGCTTCATCTACATTTAATTGAACGTGCAACAAATTTGGTATCACCGTCCAAATTTGGTCATATTGTTGTAGTGTTTACAGATGGCTGGTGTAATTTTGTCCCACAATAATAGGGTTTAATCAATTATAGAGTAACAAATTATTTAAAATATAATTAAGGAAATTAATTTGAATTTTCATCACTTCTTTTACCCAATTAAAATCACCCTCTACAAATGTTATAATTATGAGAAAATTTTTAAATTCAATCCTAAATTAATCAATACGTTGGTTAAAACCCTAATTTTGAAAAATAAACTAATTTAAGCTCTATAATCCAATTTTGCCATAAATTCATAATCTTCAAACATCCTACTCAAGTTACAAATACTCCATCAAGTCTCCATGATGTTTTTTTTTTTTTTTTTTTTTTTTTTTTTTTTTTTTTTTTTTATACAACTTGGAAAGTTGGGATTTATTGTTCTTTTTAATTCAAACTTGGTAAAAAAATTTAATTAATTTTCTTTAAAATGTGACTACAAAATAATTTTTTAATTTAATTATCTCAAACTTAATCTCTTATAGTTATTTTTGTTTTTTTCAAAATTATAAACTAGTTTAGCGATTGCAAATAACTTATTTTTATACTTTTCCAGATTAATTATGAATGGAGATATAGAAAATCATGACATACCTTTTGAAAACTCATAATTTTTATTTTTTTTTTAATTTAGGAAATATTGTCTTTTTGCCGAAGAAAAAGAAAAAAAAAAAAAAAAAAACATCCAAATTTGTGAACCATTCATTCATTGCATGGAGTCTCAATGACTCCATTGTGTGTGCGAGGGAGAGAGACTGCTTGGATAATATGTAGCACATAGCATTAAATAAATATCTTCAATTTAGATGATATTTTGTTTTATCCATTATTACCATTGTACTGAAAAAATAAAATATTTATTATTATCAGATTTTTCTCACTTGATTTTCATAACTTAGACTACAAGGGAAAATTTTATTGACATAAAATAAATCAAATTTGATCAACTTTAATCTCAAAACTTAAATATACGGTTACTCTTATATAAATCAAGTTTCTATGTTCTTCTTAGAGCTTTGTACCAAATAATTGTAAACATTAATTTGTATGCCTATAAGAGGACTTTACTATTTTTTGGTGTTTAATGCACAAATAAAAAGAGGGCGCAGACCAAATGGAATGTATGTGAAGACGAAACCACAAAAGAAATAGCTAATCTAAGCAGAGCATAAGCAAACATGAAATCAACATCTTCACCCAATAAAGAGAGGCAACACAACAATTAAGCAATAATGGATATGCAATTATTTAGAAGTCAACTGCTTGCATAATGTATGACCTGAAGCTATCGACAGCTACAAGACACGAAGCCTACAGAAAATTTATTCTGACCATATATGTTTCAGTAACTCTCTGCAATCTGTGACACAGAAGAGTATGTTCCAAAGATTGCACTAAGGACACCGAGTCCAATGATAAAGCTGCTCCAAGTCATCTGATTTCACGAAAAAGGAGAATAAAGAAACCAAATGAATAAGAAATTACAGATGTTTCATTTAACGTTTTCGGATAGAACATGAATTTTTATAAAGAGTCAAAGACAGCTTTAAGAAAATTGTGTAATCATAGTGAGAAGTTCTGCTGCTGGTTTTGAATTTCCCAATGTTCAGGTGGTAAATTTCTATGAATGTTATAGTGTAATCATACTCATTTCTTACTTTCTCCATAAACCTTACACTAAGAATATTAATGTGTAATCATACTGATTAATTATATTCTGTGCCTACACCAACTCTCCTTTTCCTATCTTGTCTTTCTGCAGAACAAACTCCAAGTCCTATTAAGAGAAAATGATTTCCTGCATTACACAGCCACCCAATCCACCCATTCTAGAGTTTTTTTTCCTTTTTTTTTCCGTTACAATATTTCTCATTCTCTTTCCCTACGAGAAATATGTTAAAACAGAAATTCAAACAGCTCACGAAATAGCAAAATGCCTCGACCGTTTAAATATCCGTGTACCAAGCTCAAACTTCATAAAACCTCAAGTTACAGTGAGGGTCTGAGTGTAATTGGTTTTCTTAGTTGAGTGATTAGACTTACGTTAGTTCATCCATGATCCTCTAAAGAAGTTTATGTAACTTTCTTAACATTCTATTAGTTTCCTCATGAAATTCACAATATATTGCGTCCATTGTTATTTCTTGGGAAGGGAATACAGGATATAAGAGGACTATCTCCCTACTATTGTAATTCATAAAACTTTATCAAGAAGCTTAATTAAAAAAAAAGAAAAAAATAATAGGTTAAAAATATGCATACCTGCATCTTTGAAGCTTCGCCTCCCATGATTTTCAAAAAACATACGGCTGGCACTATTACCGCCTGAATCAAATATCATACAATTAGAAACACATCCATATCCATAAGAAGACAAATGAACAAGCCGAAGTCCAACTCTTAGTAGATTTTGACTGATAACAAACTGGGGCAATTCACCATGGTTCAGCTACCAATAGGCTCTAGAGGAGGGTGAAGGGGAGATGATCGAAGAATGGAAATTAATAGACAATGACATACACAATTTATATTTTTAATTTTCCATCAACCTTTTCACCTATTGCTCAAGTAAATAGGAACGCACTTCAAGTTGAATGTACCCACATCTAAAGAATATATGATTATCCCTTCCTTCGTTCAAGCAAATATTTCGGATACATATTAAAAGTCGGGGCTGATTAGCTACGGAAGAAATCTCAGTCAGAGTAAAACAGTGGAAACGTGCTAAATTGACTTGATTATCCCTTGAAGAGCACGATTGGAAGGGGTGGATCATAATGCTCAGATGAAAAATTAAACTTCTGGAGGACTTATTGGGTACTTAGAGAAATCGAGGGTGAACAAATGAAAGGTTATATTTCTTTATCCCAAAAAATAAATGTTAATGGCAGTTATATAACAAAAGCTACCAACAATTAACAGCTAACAGCCCGCTGGTTGACCATTTAAAATCTGACATATTGACAATCATTAGGTACAACTAGCTATGAGCTAAAACGAAGGGCAATGGAGAAACAAGAATAAATTCTCATCAAGAAAAGGAACCAACAAAATGCACTTACCAAAAGTATGCTGAGAAGGGAGCCAATCAAAGCCATCACGAGACCTACAATCAAGATAAATAGTAATCTGCTTTTATTTACGCTCAATTCATCTGCCATGTTTGGATAAAGCTACTCATGGAAAGTTAACAATTTGGCTTTACAGCAAGATGCTTAATCAATGAGTTCCTATCATGAGAATATATGAGCTAACAATTTGGGGGTACTAGATGAAAGTTTGTTTTTGGAGGGTTATCATCATCTATTACGTCAGTGGAAAGGTAATAATCATCCATTATATTACAATCCATTATGTTAAGATGACTTACAAAATGAAAGTAAACTA
Source organism: Cucurbita pepo subsp. pepo (assembly GCF_057944985.1). NCBI lineage: Eukaryota > Viridiplantae > Streptophyta > Magnoliopsida > Cucurbitales > Cucurbitaceae > Cucurbita > Cucurbita pepo. The sequence continues at coordinate 12,799,258 of NC_141805.1, read as the reverse complement.
ATAACAAAACACTTGAAGAAGACAATTACCAAAAAAGGGCAGAAGGAAGGCCACGCAAACAGAAGAAACAACAAGTGCTGTTCTTAGAAGAATGAAACACCAGAAGCTATTTGAAATTCTACGTGGTAGTAGCTCCTCTATACTTCTTGCCAATGGATTCATCAACAGTGCATATTTGAGCAGTGTCAAGGAAGCAATTTCAATCATTGGTCTAAAGATAAAATACTATGCCACTTGGTTTTCTAAAATGATGCCTCTATCTAAAAAGGATATTTGGTGAATGGATTGATAACCTGTAAGAGAATCAAGATTGCTCAGAAACATTGCAAACCTCACACTGTTTATAAGTTTAGGTGGCAAATAAAAGGACAACATAACACTTACTGTTGTCCACACTGCAACTTTAGAGGTAACAGCATGTTTTGGCATATTCAAAGTTATCTGGGATAATGTATTTTTGCCAAACATGAGAAATCCGATGACTGCAACCCCTCCATAAATTAAACCACACAAAATAAAGCTGCATAAGATAAAAAAAAAAATTAGAAACATCAAGCTAAATGGAAAGTAAAGAGCATTCCAAGCCTTGACATGTACCATATCATTAGTGCCTTGGTGAACTTTGTTTTATCAGCCATGGAATGATAAATATTTGGAAACACGGAATGGCCGGAATAACAAAATCCACACACACCAATTGCAAAAGGAATACCCTTCCAGTTCACTACTTCACCAGTTTGATGAAACCCAATGCTTTCATTTGTACCAAGAAAAATTAAGCAGAGCACTATTAAGATGGTTGCAATGACCCCGCCAGCTGAAATCAGCATTAAGAAGACAGTTTCATCTAAATATCCAAATTATCAAGACCAGCATAGATAAGAACTCAGTGTAATATATGATACATTACCTGACAAGTAGGAGATCACACGGAGGTCTCTCAGCCAAACAGTGGGCAAAACAATCAGTGCAGTTAAAATTCCAAAAAGATGCATAGAGTCTAATTGAATACTTCCCAAACTCAACGATGTTCCAGGAAATAGATTGGTTAGATTGTCTCCTTCCAAGATAATAAATTCAACGCAATAACACTGCAAGTGTAGAGAACATCAAAGTTTAGCAAAATGAAATATCTTTCTACTTGAAAAGAAAACGTTGACGATAGATTAGAGATTCACTTACATATAGTTCCAAATATAAAACGATCTGCATCAAAATTCCAGAATCATAACATTAACAATTCTTCTAGAAAAAAATCATCAATTATGCATGCATAAGAATATATAATTAAATCACTAGAACTAAAGTAATTCTGAAAAGAAATATGAATCTAAATGAAAATCTAACTCACAAATTTTGTAGTCATGGCAGAAAAAAGTTCAATGCAGATGCATGCTACCAACATTGATATTTCATATGCACCTAACAACAGAGTAACAAATTTGGACTCTAGTGTACACTTCGGGACAAAGAAAGCACTGGGATATATGTGAAAAACATGAATAATGAGAAAGTAAACTCACAGACACAAAAAGACGTCCAAATTTTCCATAGGCAGCTTCTCCTAAATCTGGGTACGTTATGACTCCCCCTTTCTTCTCGAAGCAGTGCCTCATAAGTGTGGTTGTGTAACAACAAACAATGCCAAAAAGAACCAGCACTACCAAACTGGCCCAGCCGGCTTCTTTTACAATGTAAGGTGTGGAGAGAAGTCCTACACCAGCTAATACATTGATTCCTGTCTCAGAGTGCACATGAATAAAAAAAATATGTATATATGTTATTATACATCAAATAATTGTTAAAAATTTGTAAAATCACAAAGCTGCATTGCTTTTCACAACTATTAACATTTTCATCACAAGAAGCACTTTCTCAGAGAAAACGTATAGGTGAAAAAGTACAGAGCAACAGAAAAAATAGGCTACCATTGAAGATGGTCTGTGTGAAGCTGCACCCATGACCAATAGGTAATTCACCAGTCAGTTGCTTTGGAAATGAAGCTCTTTCTGACCTTAATGATGCCATTCTTGAGATCTTATCCATATCTTCATTTTGATCAGAGCCACCGTGGTCAGATAACAAAGGAGCTTTTCCATCCATGTCTAAACTACTTTTACTAAGATTCTGCCAGCTTGTTTGCAATATACTTGGAACACGGAACATTCCAAAATTTGGTGAAGCCATGATTGTGTAAGAATCCGTCGTTTCCCTGGCAAAGGAAAAAAAAAATGCAAGATAAACAACAGCACCCAAGCACCAGCTGCTCAAAAGTTGAAACTCTTGAGCAGTTCACTTTAAAATATATGTTAAGGATCAAAATAAATGGCCCCCAACACCGGAGTAATCAATAATTTGGTCCTCTTCCGAAAATGTTTCAGTTCGAAGTAAATCATAACTAACAAAAAGAAGACTCTACAACTAAGTATCAGCTTGATTATCAACAGATATCTTAGACTGACTTAATAAATTATTTGTTAGTCATAAGAACTCCTCCTGCAAATTTCAGAACCTAAGAACGCGGAACAAAGAAATATGAAAGACAAAAATTCATGAATGGACTGCAGAGGAACGGATGAACAGAACTAAGCCATAGAAGCTAAAGCGACCGGTTCGGCAAGTTTTTTCTTCTCATTAGTCATTCATTATTCATAAAACCAGAAAACCGAATACATGGAGCCAATCCCCTGTTGGCTGTCGATCAAACTGAACTTCAGAGAAACGAACCAATGAAAATATAAACAATCCTCAATCGAAGAAACTCTACCATATACAACAGAAATCAAAAGCAAATGAACAACAACTCAAACAACCAAAATTCTGTCTAGATTTCAGATAGCCAAAACCATAAGAGTGTGTTCTAATTCAACCGCCGAGATAGTAAAGTATACAACAAAAACAAAAAGAAAATCCACAGAAGTTGTACAAAGTGCAACCAATAGATAGAAAAACCAGTACACATAGAAAGAAACGGAAAACGAAGGCGAAGTGGATCGACCTGTAACTCTGAGGCCACTGCTGAGAAGTGAAAGTGGAGTTCCGAGGTCCGAGGCCGTTCGGAGCGTCGTCGCCATCGCTGAAGCCGCTGTTGCTGCGATCCTCCTCCATGTTCTTGGTGACCTCAATGTCATCGTCGGCATCATCATCTTGGTCGAAAAAGAACTGGGAGTCGGCATCGTTGCTCTTCAGGGGCATGGCGGGAAGGGGAAGGAGAACAGAGTAGAAGATGGGCGCAGAATGGGGATTTCAGGGGAAGAACTGGTGAGCCGTAGGATTGAAATTTGTTTGGTTGTTGCGTTTTGATGTACTAGCGGTAGTGGGATGAGAATGCCATAAATTACCACATTCTTCGGGTGGTCACGGGAGTTAAATTTCCGACGTCTCGAGTTGTAGGAAGGCGTTTCCTTTATGGTACCTGCCGACGTGTCGAACAACTAGACAATGACAAGGACAGTTCAGTCTCCTTTCTCGGGTGTTCATCCCTAACCAATTGTCCTATTCTCCCACTTTTTCGTACTTCCATGATTTTCTGTTCTTTCTTTTAAAGAAAAAAAATTAAAACTTATACCCCTTTGATTGATTGAAGGGGATAAGAACAAAAGTTTTCATTCCTTTTCACCATATTTATCAACCAAAAATTATTGTCAACAAAATCTTAATGAATTAATAAGTTTAAATCTGTATTTAAAATATTATAACTAATTATTGACTATCCTTTGTCCACTACAACTCATAAATGAGATTGTCACAATGGTTGGTTGTCTAAGATGGTCACAGATGCCTAATAACATATAAAATGTGTAGCTCAATATGAATTATAACAGTTCAAGCCCATCATTAATAAATATTGTGTTATTTGAATCTTCTCTCGAGATTTTTAAAACGTGTCAACTAGTGAAGAATTTTCATACTCTTATAAACTAAGGATTCGTTCCCCTCTCTAACTGAATGGAGATTTCAGGTGAATAATCGAGATAAATGGGAGTGAAAGCTACAAAAAGAAAAATCACGCAACTCACCATAGTTTACCAATTTGGGTTGGGAATATACCTTCTATTATATTTTAATAAAAATAATTTAATGTCAAAATAAATAGTTGCCATTGATTTACTCCCTCGAGCTAAAATACCTCAAATATTTTCACTCACGATGTTAAAGTACTAAAAGGAGGGATGCTTGTATTTTTCGAAATCCAAAAAATTTATAGAAAATTTTCACGTTTTTTTTTTTTTTTGTAAGCTCTTCAAACAAATGGGTCGTACTATCCTCCTAAAGCTAAAATACAAATACAAGAATATGCTAGATTTCATTATTGATATATTGCATCCGTGATGTGTGAAAAATACAAAATAAAATTTAATTCAATTTTCATATCTTTATGGCATAAATTTTAAATCGAACCAGGTATGACATTTTAATATGTTACTATCATATTACAATGAATTATATTTAAGTCTAACTTTATTCTCATTAACAATGAACCATAATAACGGTGTTATAAAATTTTTGGGTTTTCTATAACAGTCAAACTAATTTAATTATCTAATTAACACGTATTTTTTTACAAATAATTAATTTAAATTTAAAATACAGATAAATAAAGTATATAGATTTGTCTTTGATATAAGATATTGTAATTATTTAACAAATAGATCATTATTACTTTAGCCACTTATGTGTATTGATATGTAAGAATTGTCTTTTGATACTCAGACACTAATGAATGCTTCTATAATCTCGTCATAAATTTTGCACTAAAGACACCAAATATTTACGGGTACTTTATTTGTAATATATTGTTAAGCTATTAGAACCCTCCTATAACTAAATATTATAGAACGTTTGTTAAAAGCTGACCAATTATTGTACTCTATGATCTTTCATCTTCCTATGTATATTGAGAAATAATAACGTAACTTGAGTTTAATAAGGAAAGTAGAAGAAACAAGTACAACTTCAAAACAAATCTGTTGGATAAGATGGAAATTGATGTCAGATGAGCGTTCAACATTATTTTATTTTAATGTTGGGTGATAATGAATTTTTATCAATAAGAGTAAGATTTAGCTGACATAAAACACGTACCATTGAATAATATATTTGAGGTTTTACTAAACATCGTTGAACTAAGAAATAACTCAATAGAAACAAAATACTATCAAAGAAGACTTACTAATCTAATGGTGACCAAATAAGCATAATTTTTAAAATTAACCCTTTAAAACTAAATAGTTTACTTTTAGAAAGATCATCAATGATATTTTAAAATTGGAAAAGAGAGACCTTTGAAGTGTACAAAAGGTCATTGAATCCCTTTCAAAGGTCTGGCATATGATTGGGCCTCAAGTTATATGGTCTATGTTGGTTGGTTCTTGGGGCCTAATCTAATCTCCTCATCCACCAACATCATCCACACGCATGTATTATCTTTTTTAAAAAAATATATATGACACAAAATCAAAATTATATATATATATATATAATATATGCGTAGGTCCAGCGGACTTGAGGTACTCCTTTGACATCAAGATACTATCCTCTCTGAAATTTGAGTTTCATCTCGATACACTGTCCTCTAAAAAATTTGAGTTTGATCTTCACTCGGTTGTTGAAATAAAGTCCAATTACTTAAAATGCTTGTTTATATCCAATAGAGTCAATAGGACATGCGCGGAGAAACGGATCACCAACTCCTTATAAATAAGTAATTTCATTAAAAAAGAAAATAAATAAAAAATTGTATAATTATGTCATTATTCTGCCACGCTTATTTATTATAATCTTTATTTTAATTAGGGTGGATCTAAAGCCAATAAAATTCATATTTTTAATCCTTATTTCAGTCAAAGTAACGTGAAAATAGAAATAAATTAAAAAAAAAAAAAAGGGCGTTTTATTGGAAGGAAGACGTCAAAAGAAGGCATCGATGGCAAATAATTAGTTGACAAAAAATTAAATTTATGAATAAAATTACATTTTTTTAATAAGTTATGATTGGAAAGCTTGTGCAATTATTTTAGATTACAGAAAACGACAAGAAGACAGTTGAAAAAAAGAAAAAGAAAAAGAAAAATTTAAAATATGAAATATGAAATGGTTGCTTAAACAACCAACTCTTTCCAAATCTGCTGATTAAATAATTGTATATTCTATTTTTTCTTACTAAAAAAATTAAAAGTTTATTTTGTTTAAAATTTTGAATATTAAAGGTGAGAGTGGAAGAAAAAGAATAGAAGTTAGTGTTGGAGAGTGGAAAGGGGGGAGTGAAAGGGAGAGGCAGGCCACACCGACCAACGATTCTAAACATCAACTACAAGTAGAAGAAGACGAAGTTGGGAGAGATCAAAAAACCGCCACTCACTCTCTATTGTAGTCGCTACTGCTTGCTATCAGCTGAGGCGCGGGTGGCTCCCAACGTTTCTCCTCTTCTCCTTATCCCATTTCTCTCTTACTCCTCACATCCATAATCCCCCCATTATCCTCCCCCTCCTCCTCCTCCTCCTCCTTCTCCCATGGCGCTTCCCTCTGTTTCCTCCTCCATTTCCCGCCTCACCCCTCCCTCCCCCCTTCTCTTCCACAATCACACTCTTTCCCTTCTTGATTTCATCGCTACTCATGGCACCTCCAAGAGGATCGCCCGGAAGTCCCTCTCCTATTCCCATTCCTCTTCTCTGCTGCCTATTCGGACTTTTCGCCACCTGGGTTCCAGCCACTCTTCCTCCTCGATCAAGCCGCGTCTTCATCTTCCACGTGCTGCTTCAGCTGTGGATACCTCCGATGCTCCTCCCCAACACCAACCTAAGGTTTGTGTTTCGTGTTTTTTCGCCACTCTATTTCTTTTGCTCGTCACTCTTGCCTTTTGGTTTGTTTGCTTGAAAGCACGTTTTGGTGGTTGGGTTGAAGTTTGTCGAGCTTAATTATGATTTTTCCTTTCACTAAATATTGGGAAACGTTACTAGTTCCTGTATATAGGAGTTGGAAATAACAACCATGTTTTATTTTACTGATAACAATCGTGATGATTCAATGGGGAAGATGATCAATGCTTTTCTGTGGTGTTTGTGGGGGCGGTCTTCGACTCTTGGGATGCAATGTAAAGTAGCGACTATTGTCCTACGGTTACTTCTTCTTCCTAAGATCACCGAACTACCTTATCATTTACTTGTTCCTGAGATCATTAAACTACCAAACTACCTATCACTGTACCTTTTTCAAGCTGGAACAGTAAAGTACCTCTCATCTCATGTACTCAAAAAACTACCTGGCTTAGAAATAATAACTACATGTTACTATGCCTTTTCAGGCTAAAATAGTAAAACTACCTGTCACTACGTCACCGATAGTACTTCAGTAGTATACCCTCTATGGGTGACAACTAAGCCATGTGTAACAAGTAGAATCTAACCCATGTTGGTTGGGGTTGCGCCCTATCCGTCCCTACAAGGTACCTCGTCAACCCAAGGAGGAACTCATGACTAGGTAGTAGGACCAAAATACGTGAAACAGTAACTCATGATCTATGGATACCACAACTAGCACTCTATGGCACCTAGTGATAGTCCAACACATAACTGGGCAATAACGGGCTATCCAAATCCTAAATCATGCATAGTAAACATATAAAGGTATACATGCTTGTCATTCTCATTAAGTGATAATAATCTAACCTCAGCGTACTGGAAAGCATAGAAGCTTAATGATCTATCAGAGTTCACAATCATGCGTGCGGAAGCTATATAATTGTAAATAGAACTAAGTGGTAACTGACACTTTCTTGTATTTTTTTTTTCAATTATAAGGTGAATTTCTAATTTTTGGGCGTTTTTTTTATCTTTGATAGGGTTAGAGCAATGAGTCTTAAATCGTGAAGCATAAAAGTCCTTTAGGCTGAAGCATGTAGCACACTTTATTTTTTCTGAAATGCACAATAGAAAAATGAAAATAAATTTAAAAGATATGAAAATGTATAGCATCTTGAATGGTAAGATGATAAAAAGGTGAATTAATGAGGGCATTTTGAGAGCTATTTTTAAATCACTGGTTCGAGCCTGATAAAAAGATAGACAAGGTGTGCAAAAATTATTGCTAATCAAATCATTTAGTTATACCGGTATATATGATGTAATTTGATGTTGAACAGGTTGCAAATTTGGATGACATAATATCAGAAAGAGGAGCATGTGGAGTTGGATTTGTTGCCAACTTGGAAAACAAAGCATCCCATAAGATTATCCAGGATGCTCTTACAGCACTCAGCTGTATGGAACACCGTGGTGGATGTGGAGCTGATAATGATTCTGGTGATGGTTCAGGGTTAATGACTTCCATCCCATGGGATCTTTTTGATAATTGGGCCAACGAGCAGGGGATTCCTTCATTTGATAAGTTGCATGCTGGCGTTGGCATGGTTTTTCTCCCCAAAGATGATGATCATATTAAAGAGGCAAAAGAAGGTGATTGTTCGGTTATAATTTATCTAGTTGAACCAAATTAATTGTTTCTTTCTGTTTATTATTGTTACCATTTTTACTAAAGTGCTTTTTTTTTTTTTTTTTTTTTTTTTTTTGACAATTAACAAACATTTTCGTTGAGATTTGAGAAGTTCCAATTGATCAACTTTTGTTCAAACTCTTGAACTCAGTGTTATTGTTTTGTTTTAACTTTACGCTACAAAATGTTTTGTATTTGTTTCGGGTTTGATTCCGATATTTATAGTTCAAAACAATTTTTGATTTTTTCCTTTGGTAAACCATGGCAAATGTAGGATGAATCGATGATGAAACGATTATTGATATGATCGGTGGACTTTAGTTAGCCTTTTCCTTTCACGATCTGTCTGTCTCTTCATGAGGTTCCATCCGTGAAGAACTATAATGTGAATGCATTTTCTACCATAATTTCCCCCTGATTGTTTCTTTGTGTACATGGATTTTTGAGAGTTACATTGACATGTTTTTGTTTTTTGTTTTTTTGTTTATATTTATATTTAGTTTTGTGCACCTTTCACATGTAATAGTAGCATCAATGTTTTTTAAAGTTTGAGGTGCACTAAAGCACAACAACCTTAAAGCTGAAGTGCGAGGTGCCAAAAAAAAAAAAAAAAACCAAAAACCAAAAACCAAAAACCTGGCTCTTTTTTCATTTTTGTGAGTGTGAATATTGTAATTGAATTCTTATTTTTATTGCTCGTGTAATTAGATGAAACTATTAATCCTTGTTTTGTAGTTATTTCAAGTATCTTTAGACAAGAAGGTCTTGAGGTGCTTGGTTGGAGGACTGTTCCTGTGAAAGCTTCCGTGGTTGGTATAAATGCGAAGAAGACCATGCCTAACATTGAGCAGGTATTCGTCCGCGTAGTTAAAGAAGAGAATGTGGACGACATTGAACGAGAACTTTACATTTGTAGGAAATTGATTGAAAGAGAAGCGAACTCTAAGAGTTGGGGAAGTGAGCTATATTTCTGTTCTTTGTCGAATCAAACTATAGTTTACAAGGGAATGCTTCGCTCAGAGGTTCTTGGATTATTTTATGATGACCTTCAGAATGATCTCTATAAATCCCCCTTCGCAATTTATCATCGAAGATATAGTACAAATACTAGTCCTCGATGGCCTCTTGCCCAACCAATGAGGTTACTGGGTCATAATGGAGAGATCAACACGATACAGGTAGTTCTTGTTTATTTTTTTCGAGGTTCTACTATTTGTCTCTAATTTTATGCTGTTAGAGAGTTTATGTTATCGTTTTTTATGAGAACGGAAACAGGTTTCATTGAGGAATAAAATAAGGGAGTAAAAATTCCAAACACCTATTGGTGGATTACGTGAATGTTCTCCAATTGAAGATTGTAGAAGAAAGACTGTAATCAATAAGACGGTGTTTGCATTTACACCAAAATAAAGCATGAAAGAGAATTAAATCCATAAAACAATCAGAAGTAGAGAAAGTTTCCTTGAAGATTCTTCCACTGTTAAAATGAAAAATGTAAAACAATCAAAATACTTTTAAGCTAACTATTAATTGTTAATCAGGGGAACTTAAACTGGATGCAATCTCGAGAAGCATCCTTAAAGTCATCAGTATGGCGGGATCGTGAAAATGAAATTCGTCCATTTGGCAACTCAAAGGCATCAGATTCAGCAAATCTTGATAGTGCGGCTGAAGTAAGAATATACATTATTGGTTAAAATGCATATCCAGGGAAATGGACAATATTTATTGTCTTATGTTTGATTTGATTATTTGCTATTTTGAACACATATTACTGGTAACTTTGCACGCTTGTGTATTTTATATAAATGCTTCAATAATTGCAAATTTGTGTTGAGTGTCATGAAAGTGGTCAGTTGTTTAGTTTGTTTCTTCATCTGACTGGAAGGGATTTGAAAGGGTATTATAATAAAATTCAATTTTGTTCTAGCATTACATTTTACCTGGACTTCTATGGGAGATGGGAGGTTATTCATGTCTTGGTGAGGAGGGCTTTGCTCCGGTTGAGATAAAATTAAATTGATAAATATTAAGTGGGTAAACTTACTTATTTTGTGTAATATTGTTTTAAGGTTGTTTCTTGGCCACAAAAAATATTGATGAAAGGTCAGATTTTTTTAGTTTTTGGTATTTTGTTTATCTTTATGTTTTTTATGGTGCTACTTATAATGTAAATTGTATTTCTGTGCAAGTGGGTGCCTTGTTCTGTTATACCTTATTGTCACTTTTATCGATATTTCTGCATTTCCTTAAATAATTGGTATGTTTCTCTTGAAGCCTGAAAGATAGATAAACTCTACTGGTTTATATATTCATCGTTATTTTCCTATATTTGACTAGTTATTTTCTACTTTTTTAGTTGTTAATAAGAAGTGGCCGTGCTCCTGAGGAGGCTCTCATGATCCTTGTTCCTGAGGCTTACAAGAACCATCCTACACTGACGATCAAATATCCTGAGGTACCATAGCTTTTGACCTAATCACTTTGTCATTCCATCTCTTTCTCCCTTCTTCCCTGTAATGTACTGTTTGCACACATTCCATACATCAAATTGAATCATAGAACGCTCTATCCATAAAATTAAGTTTATGGTACAAGTTAGATTCCATGAGGGTTTGGCTACTTTGGTTCTTTTCCTTGGGTTGGATTTCTATTTCATGGACTACATTTTCCCATTATGTTTCTATGTGCTTCTGTAAGTATGCATTCTTAATAGGTGTTTTTTTTTTTCTTGTTTTTTTTTTCCCGTTGCCCTTTTGTATAATTTTAACTTAATTTTTTAACTATCCTTTTCACCTATCATATTAGTTGCCTAATCAGATCAAAATTTCACTGGAGATGATTTTTTGTTGCTTTTTGAACGTTCTCTTAGGTTGTTGACTTTTATGACTATTACAAAGGTCAAATGGAGGCTTGGGATGGACCTGCTTTATTGTTGTTCAGGTAATATCCAAATATGGTTTCCATTATGTGTTGGTAGTTATGGTAATAAGAAGTGAGTGAATAAATTCAGTCCCGCCTTGTAGTCTAAGTTTTTTATGTTAATGCTAATTCAACATAGATGTATCCAAAAAATGGTTTCCAATGCTTTAATGTTTGCAAGTTACCAAACTTCTTAGGTATCATTTGGGAGGTTTGGTATGAATGGAATCAAATGAAAATTGTTTTGGATTGGAATGAGAGGGTGGATATTGTCGAACTTCATGCTTCTTGGCGTGCTTTATTCAGTTTCTTTTACAATTACCCTTGTAACATGATTAACTTAGTTGGGAGGCTTTCTTCTAACTCTTTTGATAGGCTGAAGATATGATTATTTTAATTATTCTTTTCAAATGTGAGGCATTATCAATGGAAAGACTTGTTACCTTCCCTGAAAAAATATAGGATCATGCTGATGTCCGATTGTTGTTATTGCATTTGATATTGTGCAGTGATGGAAAAACAGTCGGTGCCTGTCTTGACCGTAATGGATTGCGCCCAGCTCGGTATTGGAGGACATCAGATAATTTTGTTTATGTTGCATCTGAGGTGTGTTCATGTTCTATTTGTTTTATTTGCACAACTTTTAGACGCCAGGTTTCAATAGTTAAAACCAATTTCAGTATGATTAGATGTATGTTCCGTCCTGTTACTTGGCCTTGACGACAACCACATAATTTGGTTGTTTGGTAGTTTGGTTGATGTTTTGATAGAATCTGATTTGAAAGGTCATGTTATCTCATTTGAAGGTCATACTGTTTCATGTATTCATTTTTTAGTTCTTCCCACTGTGCATGGACGTCTTAGTTGCCAAATCCAAACACTTATATTCTATTAGGCATTTTCTTTGTGAAATAGTGAGAAGAACATGTTCTTACGAAGATTTGAAGGCACCATTGCTATTTCAACTTTGTATTGACTGCCGTCTTCTTTATCAGGTTGGCGTCTTACCAATGGATGAGTCTAAAGTTACAATGAAAGGCCGTCTTGGTCCAGGAATGATGATTACTGCTGATTTGCAGACTGGACAGGTTCGTTTTGAATTTCTTGCTGATTTTAATTTTTGCATTCAGAGTAGAGTTGCGAGGTTTTGTTTGTGAGTTGTGGCCATGTTTGTCCAGTGGTGTAGGATAAGAACAGCCAGACCTAGTTATTTCGTTGTACAGCAATTATCATGTTTAATATGTTAGCTTTCTTAAATTATGATTATTAATATTATTTTTTTTAACAAGAAACATGCTTTCTTAAAAATGTTCAAAGGCAATAAGCCCTCATAGGGAGTGGGAGAAAGGGAAAAATACAAGAATACAAAAAATAAAATCAAACTAATGAGAGAAAATCAAAGCCTTCCATTCATACACATATAGCTAGGAGAATAAGGAGTGCCCAAATTAGAAAGAGAGCGCCTTGGTTTTCCTTAGACAATTTTTTCATGCTTCTAATACCTTACTTTACAGAAGTAATAACTTCACCTCCACTAGATAGCGAGGACAAAGATTTTTGGTTTCAATATCATTGTGGTCTTGTATTTTGGTGTCCAAATTTTGTTCCCGTACTTTCAGTAAAGGCCATCCTCATTTGTTTTTCTCCTTACTGTATCCTAACTTAATCAAGCATCTAAAATCTCTCTCCTTATAGAAGAATACACTTCTTCACTCCTGAATGAACACCAATGAAAGTGAGATTCTACTACAGTCAACACCTTCCAATCTCCCTCCTCCTTCCCCCTCCAATTTCCAGTCCCTAACTAAATCTGTCTCCCGGATCTACCGACCCCTAAAGCACCAACCTGGAATCCAATACATTCTGTCTTTCTCCTCTCCTTAAACTCATCGTTCTTCTACTTTTTCTTGCACACAGAGGAATTCACCCCAAATAAATAACTGATGAAGAATAGTTTTTGAATTGATGATCTCCTTTGGAAGACTATATGAAGAACCAACAATACATTTTATCATATCATAACCATCTCCTGATGAGGAGCACTTTTTTTTCTCTCACTAAAATCTCTATTATTTCTTTGATCCCAAACTCCCAATGTAACACTTCTATTGAAATGATATCAATTTGCAGGTCTTTGAGAATACTGAAGTTAAAAAACGTGTAGCTTTGTCACATCCGTATGGAAAGTGGATTGAGGAAAATATGCGCTCATTGAAGTCTCAAAATTTTCTTGCATCAACAGTATTGGATACTGATGAATTGCTGAGAAGCCAGCAGTAAGTTTCTTTTCGATGTCTCTTTTAAGATGTATTATACATATTGTATAGCATGTCTTGTAAATAACATCTGTAAAGAATTTTTTTATTTACTGATCCTTGTACTGGAATCTAGATGAACTCTATGGTTTCCTAATAGTCTTCCAAAAGTTTAACTTTCTAGATTAATGTGGAAATGTACGAGTTGTTAAGCATGCCTCTCTACAGGGCATAATTTGGGCAATTGGCCACTGTAAGATATTGGCCTTCTTCTTGGGGTAATCCTTCTACTATTGGCAGCTTGTAATTGGTAAGATTTGATAGGTTAGATGGGATTTATTTAGTGTTTGATTTTGTTCCTCTGGTTGGACTATCTTTTTGTAGGCCCATATGTGTTCTCTCATTTTTCTTATAGAAAAAAGCTAGGTTAGAATAGGAATATTGGAATAAAAAAATTCTGCATAGAGAGAGGTTTGAAGGAAACTAAATCTACAATGTATGTTGTACAATTTTTACTTCCTTTTTGTAATTCTTGTTGCTCTTTTTCATGCTCATCTTTGTATGGCTTAGGGTTCTCTGAGTTCATCCATGAGTTCAGAGTTCTCAAGTCCTATACTTCTTTACGCCTACCAATTTTGTATGTTTTTTTTTTTTTTTTTTGGGGGGGGGGGGGGGGGGGGGGTTCTTAAAAAAATTAGACTCAGTTTCAAGTTTAGCTTTGGGAACAACTTGACCTACTCGTGTTTTATTGTATAAACTGATAATTTATTTTCTCTTAGTGTACTTTAGTTAGGTTAGACATAGTATGTCAAGACCCTTTCCTTCACTTATTGGGAAGCTTTGCTATCCCTATTCATTCTAATTAATTCATATTGTTGCATCAGGGCATTTGGCTACTCCAGTGAGGATGTCCAAATGATTATAGAGAGCATGGCTGCTCAAGGAAAGGAACCTACATTCTGCATGGGAGACGATATTCCACTGGCAATATTGTCTCAGAAGCCACACATGCTCTATGATTATTTTAAGCAACGATTTGCACAGGTTCTCTGGAAGTTTTCTTTTCCTGATTATATAAATACTTGTGGATGTCCTTTAATCTGTTGTGGGTTTGTTCCTTTGTACAACATATTTTGTTGTTCTGCTTACCTGTCGTGTCCAAACATTATTATACGGCAGCCGGCAGATGATTGCATGGCCAACCACAAAATTACTGAACCATGAAAACTGAAGATATTATTTTCAAGCTTTCAGACTGGTCAATGCTCTCTACTGAAAGAAATTTGAGTCTAAACAGCATGGACACTCCATTTCATTTTTTTACAAAATAGCCCAAACATGTTAACTAAATGCATTTGTTCTTGTTGGAATATTTAACTTTATGCAATGAATAACATCGAGGGATAATTTTATTTCTCAAGGATGCACCATTCTCCAACAAATATTTTATAACTGAGTCAAGTATTGCATAAATTAAATGAACATCTCCCAAACAAAAAGTTGTCTTCTCATGTGGTTTCTACAACTACATTTGAGCTAGATTTCTTCTCTCTTCATATAACTTTATGTGGTGTTTAATTTTCTGTTCACTTGCTTGTTCTTTCACTTATATGTTTTTTCTTCTTTTTGTTAAATTTATTTTTACGGCAGTCTGGTAACTAACTTATTCTTTTGATTATGAGTCTGATAACGTGTGTTTGAGCATACTTGAGTCATGTTCATGCTTACAATGAAATTTATCTTAACGTAGCGTTACTTGTCATAGAACAAGGTTGTTGAGAGGAAAGTTGAAAATGGCCTCTCTAGTAGTTCTATATATCATTGACGTGATAAAATTTAGAGTTCTGCCACCTGGCACCATCATTCCCTTCTCCTCCCAATTCGTAACAGATGCAAATTAAACCATCTATTATGATTTCTGTTTTCTATAGGTTGGTTGACTTCATTTTATTTAAAGCTACTGATTATAAAGATATTTTATGCACTTGGCTGCTTCTCTTAATTTTTTGGCCTTATGGTTTTACTAATTATTAATACTTCTCTCTATGCATAAACTCACCATGTTGTACCTTTAGGTGACAAATCCAGCAATTGACCCTCTTAGAGAAGGACTAGTCATGTCTCTTGAAGTCAATATTGGAAAGCGAGGCAATATATTAGACGTAGGACCTGAGAATGCTTCTCAGGTTGAGCCTTCTTTTTTCATTCATAGTGGTTTTATATTGTATGGATATCAGAGAGTTCTTTCACAGTTAAATTTTTCCAGTGTTTTCTAATAGCCTACTGAATATCGACCAGGTAACTTTGTCTAGCCCTGTTCTGAATGAAGGAGAGCTTGAATCATTGCTAAAGGATCCACACTTGAAGGCCCAAGTATTGCCAACATTTTTTGACATACGTAAGGGTGTTGATGGTTCTCTGGAAAAAATTCTAAATAGACTTTGTGAGGCTGCTGATGAGGCCGTTCGTAATGGTTCTCAACTGCTTGTTCTATCTGATCGTTCTGAAGATCTTGTAAGTGCCATTCTGGTTTTTATATGTATCTGGAAGATTTATTGTCTACATACTTTCCGACCTATAAAATAAAAATTAAAAAAATGCACTTGAACTATAGGAGAAACTTGAACTTTATTGATAAAATGAAATATACAATAAGGGATGGGTCTTCCAACCACCGAAGGTGGATTACAAAAAAACTATAATGCTCATGGGCTATTGAAGTAAACTAATGTTTTCAATTTTTATGTGATTTTGGTTTCTCTGTGAATTTGATGTACATGTGCATGGAACAAAAATTTAATATGCGCTGCTAATGTTGTGCTTAATTTTTTCCTACATGTTTAATATATTTATTTTTCTTGTTCATTAAGCACCACAAATTTTCTGTACTGGTCCCTTCCTTTTCATGTTTTTTTTTTTTAAATTTAAAAATTTAAAAATGATTTATTTATTAAGTGTTATTATTATTATTGTCGAAGATCTTTTCCTTATTTTGTGCTGTGTCCCTTCTTCTAGGAAGCAACTCGTCCAGCAATTCCAATTCTTCTTGCTGTTGGTGCTGTTCATCAGCATCTTATTCAGAATGGCTTGCGAATGTCAGCTACAATAGTAGCAGATACTGCTCAGTGCTTCAGTACTCATCACTTTGCTTGTTTAATTGGATATGGTGCGAGGTAAATTTCATTCCCTGGAAAATTTTAGATACATCAATATATTATTTTTCCTCTAAAGGTGGACAGAAATCTGTTGGATTTAGGATTGAATTAGGTGTAGAATGCAGCCTCAATAGTTTTCAAAGATAATGTGCATTAGTCAGGAAAACGAACTTCTTTTTGTTTTTTTTATTTATTATTATTTTGAACAAGAGATAACTTTTAATTGATGTAATGAAAAGAGACTAAACCTCAAAGATATGAACTCCAAAATGTGTGAAAGAGAGTAAAGAAAACAACAACAAAACCGAACTAAGAAACAAATACATCAAGGACCATGGATATTGATGGGATACTGGATGTTAAGTTTTCTTTATTTATCTGACTTCTATTTTGATAGGCTTGAGGGTAGAGAATTATGGAGTCTTGTGTATTGTTACATTTATTTTTGGTTGTGGTTTTGGCAATTTGATACGTAGATAAACTTCTGAATTGGTGCATGGTAGTTTGTTCACTGGATAGGGGAGTTGGTGGTTTCTCATCTTCAATTTATTGATGTTGAAGTTTTCTTCCACTTGCGGTACCTGAACAACTAGCAAAAGCTGTGAAAAAGACCTGTAGTTGTGAAACCATAACAAAAATTCCACCTGAAAGCTAGACAACACCGCAAGAAGCTTTACAAAGGCTTCAAACATAGGTTCCCAATAGTTAGCAATGAAAAGTTAAGACATTTTACAAGCCTCCAATAGTTTCCATGAGCCAAGTTTTTCTATTAGCCAAGCTTGGTATTTTATTTAGCCATCCCTTTTCGGAAACTTAATGTATTTAAAATGTTTGGTTCCATCCTGAAAGTGGGCAAGGAGGAACTACTTATATTTCATTCTAGTATTGGAGTGTTGCAAGTGATATAGTGTCTACCGAGCTGAGATTTTCCTTCACGTAGTTACCAAAATTGTGCATGTGTTAGGTTTCTTGTGCTGGATGCTAGAGATTGATTAAAATGCTAACAATAAAGCCATTGGATTAGTTGTTAATTCACCAAGCTAAGAGTTTAAGGTCAAACAAATGGTGGAATTAATTTTGGGAGAAAACTAATCCAATGGCTATCACTGGTATATTTTCTATTTGATATTGAAAATGATATACGGAAGTTTTTGGTTTTGCTTCTGAAAGATTTGTACTTGAAACATGGTTAAAGGAGATTATGAAGACTAGTTTGAAGGTCATATGATAATCTGGAACAGGTGAACGTTGTTGGTTTGCATCTTGACCAGAAAGCCTGAGTAGTTTCATTCTATTCGCTTATGGTTACTTATTGTAATTCAAATAGAAATCTTTTTGAAGCCTATATTTCTTATTTGGTAATTTAATAGTTTTAACAGAATTATTTCTTAAATAGTTACCATATTAAATGGTACGTGAGTAAATATGCAGCTTAATACAGCCTAAAATCATCTTTGTAGTGCAATATGCCCATACTTGGCTCTGGAAACCTGTCGGCATTGGCGTCTTAGTAACAAGACTGTTAATATGATGCGGAATGGAAAGATGCCTACTGTAACAATTGAACAGGCTCAAAAGAACTTCTGCAAGGTATGTTTTCTTGTATTACAAGACTTTGTATTATGTTTTAATCTAACCCTTGACTTAGTTTGGTTTTGATGACTCTGTTGAAATGTTGTCTTTGAAACTTAACGGTCTTGTTGCTATGCTTTGGATGCAATTGCTATATTAGGCAGTGAAGTCTGGTCTTCTCAAAATTCTTTCTAAAATGGGCATTTCTTTACTATCAAGGTATGCTAGTTATCCTTTTGCATTTTCCATCTATTTCTAAGAAGTTGTTTTCTTATTTTTTCTGGAAACCCTATTAAGTTTTGACAACTTTTCTTGTTTTATGTGCTTAGCTATTGCGGGGCACAAATATTTGAGATCTATGGATTAGGAAAGGAGGTTGTAGATTATGCATTTTGTGGGAGCATATCAAAAATTGGTGGTTTGACGTTTGATGAGGTAAGAAAGTATCATCTGAGGTGAACCTTAAATTTTCTTGGTATGAGGAAAGAATTTGTCTGAGTAGCCAATGAAATGCTAATCTAGAATTTAAATATATTTATGTTACATAAGTTGTAGTGGATGTCTGTGTATGTATAAACTAACTAGTGTGCTATTAGAGAATCTTGACTTTGGTTTGACAAACGACTACGTGCTACTATTCTTAACCTGCGCTCGACTAGCTTGAAATTGGTTGTGCACTTTTAGCTTGACCCAGTGTGACTACTGACTGGCATTATTAAACTCTTCATGTTGAATTTGAAATTTTCTGGCATTTTGTTCTCCTTTTTCTACTAAAATATTTTTCAATGCCCTGCTGCAGTTGGCCAGGGAGACTTTGTCTTTCTGGGTCAAGGCATTTTCCGAGGATACAGCTAAGAGACTAGAAAATTTTGGATTTATACAATTCAGACCAGGAGGTATGTACTAATTGTCAAACTTGATAAAACCGTATTCAAGATTTGTTTATTGAGTACGGATTACTTACGCGTAATTAATGCCTTATACTTTCTTCTTATGATAATGATACCTAGTGGTAGACAACTTAAATAGTTGTTGGTGTTAGACGAACACGACTCTCCACAATGGTATGATATTGTCCACTTTGAGCATAAGCTCTCATGGCTTTGCAAGGCTTCCCCAAAAGGCTTCATACCAATGGAGAGAGTATTCTTGTTTATAAACCCATGATCATTCCCTAAATTAGCCGATGTGGGACTTTCATCATCCAACACCTCCCCCTCGAACAAAGTACGCCTCCCCTTAATCGAGGCTGACTCCTTTGGAGTCGTAGTCATTTTTGACTGCCTTCGAGGAGGCCTGACTCCTTTTCTTTTGGAGTTCTCTATTCGACATTTGAGGATTTACCAATCTATTGGCACGACTAAGTTTAGGGCATGACTTTGATACCATGTTAGACGAACACGACTCTCCACAATGGTATGATATTGTCCACTTTGAGCATAAGCTCTCATGGCTTTGCTTTGGGCTTCCCCAAAAGGCCTCATACCAATGGAGAGAGTATTCTTGTTTATAAACCCATGATCATTTCCTAAATTAGCCGATGTGGGACTTTCATCATCCAACACCTGTTAGACGAACACGACTCTCCACAATGGTATGATATTGTCCACTTTGAGCATAAGCTCTCATGGCTTTGCTTTGGGCTTCCCCAAAAGGCCTCATCCCAATGGAGTTAGTATTCCTCACTTATAAACCCATGATCATTCCCTAAATTAGCCGATTTGGGACTTTGTTCATCCAACACCTCCCCTCGAACAAAGTGCGCCTCCCCTTAATCGAGGCTCAACTCCTTTGGAGTCTTAGTCATTTTTGACTGCCTTCGAGGAGGCTTGGCTCCTTTTTCTTTTGGAGTTCTTTGTTCGATACGCCCCCCCTTAATCGAGGCTCGACTCCTTTGGAGTCCTAGTTATTTTTTACTGCCTTCGAGGAGGCTTGGCTCCTTTTTCTTTTGGAGTTCTTTGTTCGATACTTGAGGATTTACCAATCTATTGGCATGACTAAGTTTAGGGCATGGCTCTGATACCATGTTAGACGAACACGACTCTCCACAATGGTATGATATTGTCCACTTTGAGCATAAGCTCTCATGGCTTTGCTTTGGGCTTCCCCAGAAGGCCTCATCCCAATGGAGTTAGTATTCCTCACTTATAAACCCATGATCATTCCCTAAATTAGCCGATGTGGGACTTTGTTCATCCAACAGTTGGAAGGTGTCGGAGTGCTTTTTATTATTATGATTAAAAGTTAATTCCAAGTTCAACAATTCCTTTCCTGTCTCATGTGTGTTGGCACATGGTTATAGTTCTTTATGGTTACTTGGAGGAAAAAATAGGTTCTTAAGAACTGTCTTTTTGTGTGATAAAGGGGAGTATCATGGAAACAACCCTGAGATGTCAAAGTTGCTCCATAAAGCTGTGCGCCAGAAAAATGAAAGTTCTTATGCAGTATATCAGCAGCATTTGGCTAATCGGCCTGTGAATGTAAGTGTTGATGATGCATTTTAGCCGTCCTTTGAAGATTTTAATAAATATTTATGAGATTAAAGCATTTATATTGAATTTAACTGGCGTGTAAATGTTCTCATTAAATCATACAGGTTCTTCGCGATCTTCTGGAGTTCAAAAGTGATCGTGCTCCAATTCCTGTGGGAAAGGTTGAACCAGCAACATCTATTGTTCAACGCTTTTGCACTGGTGGAATGTCACTTGGGGCTATTTCAAGGGAGACTCATGAAGCAATTGCTATTGCAATGAACAGAATTGGTGGTAAATCCAATTCGGGAGAAGGTGGTGAGGTAGTTTATTTTATGCTTTTGCGACAGTGTTTCATAAAAGTTACTGTGTTATTATCTACTCTTTTAACAGCATTAAAACTACAGGAAGTGTACTTCCAGACATAATGACTTTCCCATTATAATTACTATACAGGATCCTATTCGTTGGAGACCTCTATCAGATGTTGTTGATGGGTATTCCCCTACGCTGCCACATTTGAAAGGCCTTCAGAATGGCGATACTGCTACTAGTGCCATTAAGCAGGTAGCTCCTTTAAACTTCTCATTTATGATACTATAACTTGTATCAAGACCCTGATTGTGTAATATTTTTCTCAGCATATTAATACTATATTTCTTCTTTCAATTACTCCACCATGTCCTCATCATGTTGCATTCTAGTAAAGAACAAGAATGTACATTTTTATCCTATGTAGAGGTACATAGCTAATGTACGGTCGAAAATTGATTGATTGTTGATAAGGAAAATTTAGCTGTACTTTCTTTCTAAAATGTTGTTTTTTATTTTATCTTCTTCAGGTTGCTTCTGGACGTTTTGGTGTCACTCCGACATTCTTGGTCAATGCTGATCAATTGGAAATCAAAATTGCACAAGGTGCAAAGCCGGGAGAAGGTGGCCAATTACCTGGAAAGAAAGTTAGTGCTTACATTGCAAGGTTGAGAAATTCAAAACCTGGTGTTCCGCTCATATCTCCACCTCCACATCATGACATTTATTCTATAGAGGATCTTGCGCAGTTGATCTTTGACCTTCATCAGGTAGTTCTTTGTGGCTTGCTGAATGTACTCATTTTATATTAGTTAGTGATGGAAATGCTTCTGGAACTCTGATGAAAACCATCGTTCATTTCATTACATAAATAGGTGAACCCAAAGGCTAAGGTATCAGTAAAGCTTGTGGCTGAAGCTGGAATTGGAACAGTGGCTTCTGGGGTTGCTAAGGGTAATGCTGATATCATTCAGGTATCTATAATTCAAGTTTCCACCCGTTTATGGAGCAGTCTGTAATGTATGTGCTACAATATAAGTGAAGTTCTGTAACTTATTTGGTAATGTTATAGTTTTTTACTTCCAGAGATTCGAGATTAGTATCAATCATTTTGTTATATAATTCAGAACTTTGATGACTTGTGCATGCTAGACTTAAAACACTAATTATGTTGGGGACTAAATTGGATTCGATCATTTTGCTGTGTTTTGTCAACTACTTATTCTTGGTTTAAGGCAGTTAATTCTTTTACATACATTCTTTATCTTTTACTTTAGAAAGCTTAACCCCCTCTTCTCGGGTTGTATTGAAGTACAAAACAGAAGCCAGAAAGTTTCCTTTCATGTTGTCAAGCCGTAAGCAGGAAAAAATAAATAATTTGTAGAACAGGAAAAGAAGTATGCTATTTGTTTTAATGGTTATGCCTGCGACACCATTGATTTGGATGATTCATGTATTTGATATGCCTTGCAGATATCAGGGCATGATGGTGGAACAGGAGCTAGTCCTATAAGTTCTATTAAGCATGCTGGTGGCCCTTGGGAACTTGGAGTGACAGAAACACATCAGGTTGTCATGTACATTATTATCTTATTTGTAATCATTACTTTGTTCCTTTTGAAGATATGGTTTGTAATCATTGAACGACAATATGCAGACCCTCATTGAAAATGGACTTAGAGAAAGGGTCATTCTTAGAGTTGATGGTGGCTTTAAAAGTGGAGTTGATGTCTTAATGGCCGCAGCAATGGGTGCGGATGAATATGGTTTTGGTTCAGTTGCCATGATTGCTACTGGTTGTATAATGGCCCGCATATGCCATACTAACAACTGCCCAGTTGGTGTTGCCAGTCAGGTATTGAATACGGAGCTATGAAACTTAGAGACTGTCTTGAATCTGTTTCGAAGGAAACTTTCTATTTTTGTATGAAAACTTTGTATAATGACTCGTAAGAGTTAATGTTATTGTGGATGTTGAAACCATTCACACATTAGCAATTCAACCTCTGGTTCATATTTGTATGGAGTTCGATATGTGTCTGAATGCTACTATTTCTTTCCCTTTTCAGAGAGAGGAGCTACGTGCACGTTTTCCTGGTGTACCTGGGGATCTTGTTAACTATTTTCTTTATGTCGCTGAGGAGGTTATTTCTATTCCAGCCATTTTAGTCTTTCATTTGTTTATACTTTCATTTGGTAATCTTTCTAGTTCTTATCCTGCTCAGTTGATCCTATGGTGTGTGAATCAAATTTTATTGTTTGTTTCAGGTTAGGGGTACATTGGCCCAGCTGGGATATGAGAAGTTGGATGATATAATTGGAAGAACAGAATTATTAAGACCTCGGGATATCTCTTTGATGAAGACACAACATCTCGATCTCAATTATATTCTATCTGTATGTATTTAGATGGAACCACTTTAAATTTTGATTTTGCATTCTGGGTGTTATAATAGGATTATATCACCATGCAATTATGTTTTTATTTATTAGTGTTCTTATGTAACCATCTTAAACGTACTTACAGAGTGTTGGATTACCAAAAGAGAGCAGTACTGAAATACGCAATCAAGATGCTCACACAAATGGTCCTATTCTGGATGATATCATCCTCTCAGACCATCAGGTATGAATGGAGATGATAAATGATCCTCAGTTCAACGAGAATAGTGCAATATTTTTTCTTGATTTTTTTCTCTTATCATCTCTTTAGGACATGATTACCCATTTTTTTTAGAACCTAATTACTTATGCATAACTTTCACCAACTGTTATATGGATATCCCATTGATCGTACTGTAAAGATTTAAGCCGTACCTTCTTTTTCTTTAGTTTATAGCTTTGTATTTGTTTGGTGGCTCTAAACTATTCTTTTGCTCTATGGATAAAAGCGCATTAGGTTGTTTTTCTCTGACCTTAAGCTCACTGGTTTTTTTTTTTTTTTTTTTTTTCCCTTTTTCTTGACCGTTCTCTTTTGTTTGTAATCATTGTATGACTTGTTTGTTTTCTGGTTCTATTTCTTCTACTCTCGTTGGGCATTTGTATTCTTTGAACATTTTCCTTTTCATTCTTGTAAAAAATTTCCTGCAAGTTTTACGCAAGGATGGAGGGTTCCGGTTGTGGTCTAACATGTTGATGAGCCTGAAACAACCTACTATATTTCTTCCTGTCAATCTTTTGAGCTCTGACTTGACACTCAATGCTAAGCATAGTTACTTTATTGATCAAAACGTTTATAAGAACTAAAATGTCAATTCTGGTAATTAAACTTACGTAGTATAGGCGGAAAAGAACTTCTGAACTGAAATTTTACTTTTAATGTTTCTATGAGTGAGGAATATGTAGAAAGTAAAAATGTGGTGATCTGAGTTTTGTTCACTATTTGTTCTATTAGCAACACTTTTACTTCTAAAGAACATGTGACAAGAAAAAAAAGCTATTTTCTGGACTTATCTGACCATGTCCTGAATTCATTTTCTAAAATTGTTTTTTAATTTATGTATCCAGATATTAGATGCAATCGAGAATGAGAAAGTAGTACAAAAGACAGTAAAGATATACAACATTGATCGTGCTGTTTGTGGGCGTGTAGCTGGGGTGATTGCAAAGAAATATGGCGACACTGGTTTTGCTGGCCAACTAAACATTACGTATGATTCAAATTTTAATGAACTATTACTAATGTCACGAGAAGTAAATTGGAAGGCATAGTCATATGTTGGCGCACACCGTATAAGTTTTCTTTCATTTATTCAGGTTTACAGGTAGCGCTGGACAATCATTTGCATGCTTTCTTACACCCGGAATGAACATTCGGCTTATTGGAGAGGCCAATGATTATGTGGGAAAGGTATGGCGTAATGTCCAGTTCGGACATTACGAGCGATATTATTGTTTTATGTATTAATATTATATAAGTTCTTACTCTAATTGTTTATAATCCAAGGGTATGGCCGGAGGTGAACTAGTTGTAACTCCAACTGAAAACACCGGGTTTGTTCCTGAGGAAGCAGCCATAGTGGGGAATACATGTCTGTATGGAGCAACCGGCGGTCAAGTTTTTGTTAGAGGAAAAGCCGGGGAGAGGTTTGCTGTCAGAAATTCTCTGGCGGAGGCAGTGGTTGAAGGAACTGGTGACCATTGCTGTGAGTACATGACTGGTGGTTGTGTTGTTGTACTTGGCAAGTATGTAATTTCTCTTTATCCAAGTTATCCGCCATTATCTGGGTTGGTATTAGAGAGAACTATACTGAGACCATTTTTTGTGTCCAAATTATTAGAGTGGGAAGAAATGTAGCTGCTGGAATGACCGGAGGCTTGGCTTATATCCTTGATGAGGATGATACTCTTATTCCCAAGGTTTTTGTTCTTCATTCTAGCCATTCTTCACTTCTAATATCCATCCTCATGCTTTTTCCTTTACTTTTTATGTGAAGCTATATGCGTGAATTATGCTAGGCTCTGGATTATTGCTATAGTAATAGTCTGAGACGATAATCCTGTGAAATATGAGCAGGTCAACAAAGAAATTGTAAAAGTTCAGAGAGTAACAGCACCTGTGGGACAGATGCAGCTGAAGAGCCTTATTGAAGCTCATGTTGTAAGTATTTTCCAATTTACAGAAACTCTTAAACATTTGAAGATCGAACCGTTGATTCCATTTGAAACGCTATCGAAATATCTGTGAACTGAGATATGTATTTCTGACAAATAGGAAAAAACTGGTAGCACCAAAGGTTCCGTCATCCTGAGCGAGTGGGAGACTTATTTACCGCTTTTCTGGCAACTGGTTCCGCCTAGTGAGGAAGATACCCCAGAAGCTTGCGCTGAGTATGAGAGAACAGCTACTGGAGAAGTGACTTTCCAGTCCGCCTAAACGATCAAAGCAACAATTGCTATGATCGTGTGATGAATTTGCAAAAGCTGCAACTCTACAGCTTACGGGATTGGAATGGGAATTCTTGATCTGAAAAATGCTTCAGATCTCAGCAGCGAAGAGAAGCAGTAAGCCTTCTCTTGTTTCGTTCCCTCTGTAAATATGGTTTGCAGCAGAAACAGAATATTATGTAGATTTCATGTAGTTTAGACTTCATGATTCATGTTGAAGCAAAGCATCTGTTAGTTCTGTGATTAAAAATAAGTATAGCCTTGGCTCATTATTGTTGGCCATTGCTTTCTTTGCTTTCTTGCATTTCGGGGTACAAAATTCTCTGAGTATTTTGTATTCACCTTCTGGGAACATGAAGAACAATGTTTATTCTTATAAACTACCGAATGCTTTTATTTTGAAATGAAAGTTGTTTGTTTGACGTATGAGTTGCCTTGATTCTTGATTTCTGAAATAGGGGTGGATGTTTTTCAATGCTTAATGTTCATACCAGTTTGCTAGTGTCTTTACCATCTTCTATCATCTATTGTCCAACCCTTGTCGTATGTTGTAGCTTAGTGACAGCATTTAGAAATGTCAGTAGCTTGGTGAGGACTGATTGCCTAGGGCGTATTAAGGCAGCTTCCTTAGAGCTTGTTTTTCGTGAGTTTGGAAGAGGGAATCCGACTCTCACAACTCAAGCCCACCCACCATTAGCAGATATTGTCATCTTTTGGTTTTCCTTCTCGGACTTACCCTCAAGATATTGTCCTTGCTGGCACTCATTTCCCTCTCCAATCGATGTGGGATCTCACAATCCACTCTCCTTTAGGACTTAACGTCCTTGAAGATACACTGCTCAGTGTCTGGCTCTAATACTGTCTGTAACAGATATGGTCCTTTTTGGGTTTTTAATTTGTGCAAATATTGTAGAACACCTAAAAATAGGTTGAAAATCAAGTTCGATAATAACATTTTAGAACGATGAAGCTCCCAACCTACCTAGTTTGAAGCAGGTCGAGTTAAATGAGCATCGATGAAGTTTTGTTAATCGATTTCATTTGGATTGTTTTGATAAACTAACTCCAAACCCAGGGCTACATAATCCCAAATCTAAGCAGTTTTGGTGTCTTGACACCCATCCTTGGACAAGGTTGAAGAAGAAGGCTCCCCCTCATCGTCTTTCTCCTCTTCCAAAGGCTTATAAGTGTAGAACCAAGCACAGACCACATAGTAGACCAGGTTCAAAACCTGAATCCCACTCACAAGCCAATAGTAACGCTCCAACCTCCCTCTGTTAAGGTTCCTATCCGGCAACCAATTATGCTCTTTCCCACTGTACTTATGCACTAAAGACACCATCAAAGTCCCCACATAGTTCCCCATCGATATTGCCAGCCAGTACAGCGCCGTCGCCGTACTCCTCAAGCTCTCCGGCGACTGGTCGTACATGAACTCCAAATGCCCCACCGACATGAAAACCTCCGCGATCCCGTGCAGCCAAAACTGGGGCACCAACCAAAACACGCTGAAGGGGATGGTCGCCGTTGGGTCGTCGAGTAAATTGTGTTCGGCGGCGACTTTCTTTCGTCGGATCTCGATAAGGGAGGAGACGAGGGTGGCGAGGATGTTGATGGCGAAGCCGACGCCCATGCGCTGGAGGCAGGTGATGCCGGAGGGGTTTTTGGTGAACCTTCTGGCGAAGGGGACGAGGAGGCGCTCGTAGAGGACGAGGCCGGTGAGCATTGAGAGGATGCCGAAGATGGAGAGGCTGGCCGGAGGGATTTCGAATGTGGGTGTTAGGTGGCGGTTCATTGTGCGGGCTTGTTGGACTGTGAAGCTGTGTTGGTGGGAGGAGGCTGTCACCAGCAGGATTCCGGCCGCCCATATTGGAAGCATTCGGATTATGGATTTTAGCTCTTCGATTCGGTGGACGGTGGCGAGGCGCCACAGATTTGGTGGGTCGCTTGTTGATTCGTCGGTTGTTATGACGGCGGCCTTGTCCAGCCACCTGAAAATGTAGCCATCACAAGAAAATTAAAAATAAAAACTATCCATTTCAAAGAAAAAAAAAGATAACTTTTATTTCCAAATATAATTTCTATTAAAAACCTCATCGTAAATCTAATAATATTTTATTTAAAAAAAAAAAAAACCTGTCAAGCAATTGGACAAGGTCGAGGACGAAAAATAAAATTTCATCCCCGACCTCATTTAGCTAACAAGATTTTATTCAATTTTTCATTCTCGCCCTATTCAGGGGTTGAACTCTTGTGGGTTAAATGACATTGAGTAGTCTTATGGATTAAATGACGTCTGTACTTCTCATGATCAAAATCCATAAATAATCTTTGTGAGTTAAATTAAAGAAATTTATAATTAAACATAGTTAATTATGATAGCTTACTTGAATTGATCGGTGTGGACTAGCCTTCCCTGTATGGCAATGGCAGCATCAAGCTTATGGTTCCGATACAAGAGCCTCGGGTCCTCCGGAAGGGAAGCCTTTCTCTTCTTGACAGCCGCCACGACAACCTGAGTCAACCGAACCAACGGACTGCCACTGGGCTTGAGTTTGTTGTAGAGAGGCGAGCCAAGAACGAAGGCCACAACAGACAAGGCCATGGCAATGGTGGGAAGGCCAAAGCCCCAGCCCCATCCAACGTTGTCTTGAATATAGACCACCACAGTGAGAGCTGTGAGAGTGGCCAGTCCCATGCAGAAATAGTACCAGTTGAAGAAGTTCCATGTCCGGCCCGCCACGCCCACCTTTGTCATGTCAAACTGGTCGGCAGCAAAGGCAACGACGCAAGGCCGAATGCCACCCGCGCCAAGGGACGTGAGGAGGAGAGCAAGGTAAAGGACTGTTAGTTGCGTGGTGGAGGCTTGTATGCAATTGAGTTGGGTTGGACAGGGCGGTGGGTGGAGCCTTGGGATTATGGCAGAAATGGTAATCGTAGCCATTCCCTACGACAAAAAAAAAAAAAAAAAAAAAAAAAAAAAAAAAAAAAAAAAACAATATGAAAACTTTGAAAAATTTAGAGATTAAAATGAAACCGAACACAATATCAAAAAAAGGACGCATACGAGCTCATAAATGATGGAGGCAAAGGTGATGGTCCAGAAGCGGCCAGCGAACGAGTCAGCGATGAGAGCGCCAATGAGGGCAGTGAAGCTGGAAGTAGCAGCAAAATTGGTGAGAATGTTTGAGGCCGGAACAAGAGGCATGTTCAAATCTTGTGTCAAATATGTTATTATGTTGGCATGGAATCCGGTGCTTGCAAATCTATCGCATACTTCATTTCCTGCAAATAAAATATAAATTCTTAGTTATTCAACTAAATTAATTCCAATGGACTTCAATATTTATATTCATAATTCGATTAAATATTAACCCTAAACCCCATTTATTTAAAAAAAAATATATTTTAATTTATTTCATTCACGGGGGACAAATATTTTGCTCCCTATTATTATGGACAAAGAAAATGGCACAAACCCCAAGGCTTCATAAATATTTTAGTTAATTTCAATATACTCTATTACATTTCATATCATAAACTGTGTGCTCTTCTAATTGTATCAATTAGTAAATTTAATTACTTAGTTTATTCTACACATAATTATCAAAAAAAAAAAAAAAAAATCATAAAAGAAAAATATAGAATACGATTACCATTACGAGAATAGCTTTAGCAAAAGAGAGAAAGAAGGATACCGAGAATGAAAGGCATTGTCTTGACGCCACCGAGCTTCCTCTCCTCCTTGGTCTCCATCTCCTGTTTCTCGGCCATTCCCTTCTCAGCATCAGCACTCACACTCAAGGACTCCATCTCCATTTCTCTCCCCATTTTCACACCTCCCCTTCACCCCCCCCCCCTATTTATAAGGGCATCAGGACAAATACGGTGCGTTTTATAAGACCTTCTCATTATCTGAATGTGGGGTGGGGTCCTCCAAAACTCGACCCACTTTGGCCAATGGCATGTGACCCTCCCTGACACTGCCACTTTCTTTCTACTAATTTGGTCCAAATTATTGAGGGTTGGTTGTTCTTATTTGAACCCTTTGCATATGGATCTCACACACACACACACACCACCATTGTTTTGTTGTGAGCCTTGTAGCTTTAGGTGTTGGCTTTATCTCAAATTTGACTCAACTCAAATTTCTTTTACACTCTATACCATATGGTTGGTGTGAAAGGAATATGTTGCAATCATTTAGATTTCTTATCTATTACCTCCTTTTGATATCGTGTTAAATTGTAGTTCTCGGCTTAGAAGTTCAAGTTGCTTCGAATTATGGATACTTCAAATTATTAATCTTGAAAACTATCAATAAAAACATCATTGGAGGACGGAAATATTCTAATTTCTGGGTTGATAATACACGTTAGCTTTAGGTTAGATCTCATTTTGGTCCATAAGTAAATATATCAATTTCTATACCATTTAATGCGATCATGAATGGATATCTTTGGTTCATAACCATTCATCAAACCAACTATTACTTTTGCAACAAAATTGTGAAAACCATGCAAGAAGACAAGCATAAATGGAGCTCTAATAGGTAATGTTTTAATATAGCGGAGCTAGATAGCTATAACGTTGAAAATGATATTTTGAAAGTGATGCAACACCATTAAACTTAGAATATGAGGTCTATGTTCCACAAGATCCAAAACCTTTGGATGATTCTTGAGATTTTCTTGATTAGGGTTTCTACAAACCCTCTTTGTCATCTTGTTCTTCAGATTCCAAATGATTTCCATTCATCTTCACAACCCTTATCTTCTTTTATCCAATAATTCTTTTCTAAATCATATGTATTTTGCTTCCACACATTTTCTAAACTTGGTCGAAAGTTAGAGTTCCATCAAGAATTTTGACAAGTGAAGTTCGTATAAGTGAAAGATGTAAGTTCACCAAATATGGTGTCAATCAAATATGTGTTCGAATATAGTATGGGGGAGACTTAGTTCTAGATAGAGACGTAGTAGATATCGAAAACCTATAAAATGCTACGAGAATTAGCTCGAGAATTATCTGAGAATTTGCTCAGATAAAAGTCTCAATTCTAAAACTTAAAAGTCTCCAACTTTAAAACTTAGAAAAATTAAAGGAACATCATTCAACAATCATAAAGTATATATCCACGTTCACAGGATGATAAGATGGTAAGTTTATGGTCCAAATCTCATATATAAAAAAAATACAAGTTGGCTTTAAAAAAAAAATAGTTATGTCGTGAAGTGTTGATGGGTTTGTCTGAAACACAATCCAAAATGGATCACAGTGAGGCCACATAAGGCGAGAGAGAGAGAGAGAGAGAGCGAGAGAGAGAGAGAGAGAGATCCGGAGATCCGGAGACTCTTTATAAGTGTGTGAAAACCTTCCCTTGATTTCTTTTTATTGGCTGAGTTCAAATCATTTTTTACCTATTTTATGTTATTAATTTTTCTGTATCTGTCTTGATTCTTTCCTTTTAGTTTTTTCTTTTTCGTAGACAAAGATGGAGGAGGACTCATTTTAATTAAAAAATTAACAAGTTTTTTAATTCTAGTCAAATACTAAAATAAAGAATAATAGTAAGAAATGATAACACCTTAATTCTATATTATCTTTTTCTGTATCATAAGAATCAAATAATAAATCTTCATTCTTGTTTCGATTTTGGTTGTTTCAAAGAGATTTTGTGTTTTCAAATAAAATTAATAATTTTATTGAAAAAAAGGATGAAATAAAATAAATGAGAAAATGAGAGGTAACCAATGACGAAAATATGCTGCAAGGAGAACAGTGCCCACACAGCACGCATTTTTGCATCAAAGGTACAATGTCTACAAGTAGGGAGATCATTCAAATTTCAAGTAAATGTTGAAAACATGGTGGTAGAGTGAAGATTACGGAAAATAATTTGCTCTACTTCAAACTTACATGCTTGTTTGATAGCCAAAGAATAACCAATATTTAGTAGAGTTTCACCTATCCTTACTGACACATTTTCTTCCTGACTGTTATATAAACATTATGACACAAGATGAGGTTATGCAGAAAAGGGATCATGTGAAGGGCCAACATCATGACCTATGTGGCGCTGAACAAGCCGCTGAAGATCATCCATCACCTTCCTTTCGCGTTTAGCTCTTTCTTCATAGTTATACATTGCCAGAGCTCTTCTATCTTCAGCACTGTAAACTTGGTTTTCTTTTCTAATACGGATTGCATTCATTCTCTGATGCCTGCTACCACTCATCACATACCCAAGGGTCTCAAAGTTCTGAATTTCCTCAGCTGAAAGACCCACTTCACCACGCCGTGGAATACGCTTCCCTTGCTGAACATACTGTGCAATGGCGTCACCTTCCCCAGGCCTAAGCGCACCACCATAGCTAATATGGCCCTCAGCTCTTGGCAGTGGCATTGGTCCAACTGGCATCTCATTATCAAATGCAGGTTTCTTCTGTGCCTCCAAAATTTCATTAATCTTCAAAGCTTCAGCATTGATCTCCGCAATCTTCTCTCCATCAACCTTTAATTTACTGTTAGCATCAACATCTTCAGAACCAGAATTTTCCTCAGAAGAGGAACTTTTACTCTCCGTTGACGAGGCCTTCCGCTTCCTCAATTTTTCACCTTCACTTTCCTCAATCTCATTATCTGTGGCACTGTACTTCCACTTCACCGCTTAGTCCGACTCCTTTTCTTCGACCTGACACGGTCGCCATCATCAGAATCATCTGTCTCACTTCCTTCACTTCACTGTATCTACTTGTTAAAGATCATGTATTTGTTTAGATTGCTGTTTGTTAGTTAGTATCTAATTAAATCTCCTTCCTCTGATTCACTTTCCTCCTCACTCTCGGTGTTCGGTGTCGCTGTCCGACTCTGTTTCACTAAGTGACGATTTTCTACTTGTATGCCTGGAACCCGAAATCTTCAACCTCCTCCTCCTTCTTGATTTTGTATCAGGTAATTCGGAATCAGAGGCAGAGTCAGAATTCTTTGTTTTATCAGATACACATTTCTCTTCATGTTTCTTTCTTTCGCTAGAATCACTTAAATCTCCATCGTCGCCATATTTGTCCGAAATCTCATCAGCCCTGTCCTCATACTCGTCCTTCTCATTCCTAGGTGGACTAGGGGTCACTCTCCAAATACAATGCTTCAATGCCTTCCGGAGCTTCTGCCTCTTCAACCTCCTATATTCCTCATACTTCAACCCCTTCAGCTCCTCATCCGAATCCGACTCTTCAGATGCTCTTCCATTCCTGTCCAGATACGCCCGCCCTCCGGCACGCCCAAATCTCTTGGGTACACCGTTCTGGTCTCCATCAGCCCTAGGGCTCCGTCCAACGTCCGCGTAGCCAGGCGAGGAAGATCGACGACGATGATTGTAGCGATCGTAAATTTCGTAGCTAGGGCTACGACGGCGGCGGTAATCGCCACGGGAAGCATCGGAGTCCGGAGAGCAGCGATGACCGCCGTTTTCTCCATCGCATCGGTGTCTTCTATCTGGAATTTCCAGGATAGACCCTAACCTAGCCATCGAACTATCTTCGGTATCGCAAACTAAATGGGCGTTGAATTTATCTCCCGGCAGTCGGTTGTAGCACGATTGGACTCCAGAATTTTATCTCAGCTTCCGAAGTACGGGGTCTGAAGTTATTGAAAGGGTTCCAAATTGTTAATTAGCAGAAGAGAATAGGATGAGAGGATTCCAATGAGAAAAACGAAAAAACAAAAGGAAGCTCGTACCTGATAGCAAGAACACAGAAGGAGAGAGAATGTGAAGATGAAAGAGAGCGAGAATGGGCGCCAATATATATAGATATATTTATATTCATATTTATATTCATATTTGGAAGCAAAATATACAAAAGAATTTAAATATTTTTAATAAATTGAGAAAATCAAATTTGTTTGAATTACGGAAATAGTTGATTTGGTTCGATTAGGAAACTAAGATACAGATAGTCTATTTTTATTTTATCCAAATATATAATATTTATTATTATCGCTCTATATTTGAACAGACCAGATTTTTTCTCTAATGAATATATTTTTATGTACATTAAAAATTAATATATAATGCTTTCTTTACTATATTAAAAAAAATAAATTAGTTTTGCAAGTTAATTAGAAAATAGAAACTAAAGTTTATAAGTGGGCCAACATTTGGGCTTGTGCTTATTTGATTACACTAAGCCCTAATTCCAATTTCCTCTAAACTCCAAAACCTCCTTGTCCCATAATTTTAAAAAAAGAAAATTCCCCATTGGTACGTGTACTACACGCGCCACTACTATATTCCTAGTACTAGCAGCCGTTGTCCTCTCCTCGCCGGAACAAACCCTGAGGGATGCCCCCACAACCTTCAAATGATTGGTTATCTCAGCTCATCTCTTCCTTTTCCTTTTCCAATCTCACTCCTCTTCTTCCCACGTGTACTCCACGCGCTCCCTCAATCCTCACATCTTCTGATTTTTTTTTTTTTTTTTTTTTTTTTTCTCTCCAGCACCCTCAGATCCCGGAAAATAAAACCCAGATGAGAAAAAAACATCAGATAAGAGTACTTGATAAATGTTTTTAATAATTGTAACCTGAAAAAAAAAGAAAAGAAGAGCTTTACAAGATCCACCTCGAACCCCTCTCCCAAATTCCTCAGCTTTCTTCTTCATCATCTTCTTCCTTTTTCTCTGGTCTGAAAAATTTTCAGGTGTTCTGGTTCTGGTTTTGATCATAATTTGTGTCTTGTTCTTCTTGTTCGTTTACAAATTTAGAGCGAACCCAGTTGAAATTTTGGTGAAAACTAAAGTGGGTTGCTTTAGATTTGAAAAACAATGAGGGAAGATGATTCTAATTGGTTTTCAAAATGGGATCAGGAGCTTCCCTCTCCTGATGAATTGATGCCTCTTTCCCAAACCCTTATCACCCCTGATCTTGCTTTGGCATTTGATATCAGAAACCCAGATAGTTCCATCAACAACAACAACAACAACCACCACCACCCACCGCCTCCGCCGCCTCCGGTGCCAATCCAGCCGAGTTCGGCCGATTTTGGGGATTCTGGTGATTTTGTGTCTGGCGCCGGCGCTGGAGACGAACCTGCGCGGACCCTGAAGAGGCCGCGCCTGGTCTGGACTCCACAGCTCCACAAGCGATTTGTCGACGCGGTCGGCCATTTGGGAATAAAAAATGCTGTACCTAAAACCATAATGCAGTTGATGAGCGTGGATGGGTTAACTCGTGAGAACGTGGCTAGCCATTTGCAGAAATATCGCCTCTATTTGAAGCGTATGCAGGGGATTTCCGGCGGCAGTGGCGGCGGAGTTAGTGGCGGTGCTGGATTCGTTTCACCCGTTTCAGATCCTGCTACCGACCATTTGTTCGCCAGCTCTCCAGTTCCGCCGCATTTTCTTCACTCCTCTCGGGCTAATTCCGACCATTTCCTGCCGTTTGTGCCCGTCGGCGCTCTGCAGCACCACCACCAGATGGCCGCCGCCGCTGCCGCTCAATACCACCGACAAGTAGCCCATTTTGGGTCTCCGCCGAATGGGCAGTTTGAGCATCCGTTTTTAGCTCGGCCTGTTCACCGGATTGGGACCCCTGTGACTACCCCGGCGACGAATTACAGCGAGGATTTGGATTCGAGTAATGGAACAGGAGGGAGGAAGGTTCTCACTCTTTTCCCCACCGGAAACGATTAAACCTCTTTCCATTTTGAAATCTGCTCAGAACTGTCTGTATCTCCGTGACGTTGGTGTTGCCGTCGTCTTCTCCGGCGAAAACAAGGGCGGGCGTCAGTTGCAGAGTCGAAGGCAAAATGGATTATATATTATGCTAAAGAGGTAAGATTGTACATGAGTATTAAGAACAATTTGGGTGTGTTCGTCATTATCATCTCTAAATTCTAAATTCTAAATTCTAAATTCTAAATTCTAAATTCTAAATTATGGCACTAATGATAATTAGTGAATTGAATGGTGTTAAAGTTAAGCCCTTTCTGGGGTAATTAGAATGCTTATCCACAATAATTATATCCTAATCAACAAACATGGAAGCAGAGCATGTGAGGTTCATCACAGTGTTTAGCTGTAATGAAGCAGTGCCAAAACACAACACCCATTTGTTTAATAAACATCTTAAGCAACCAAAATGCATCCACGTGCCTCTGCTCCAAATTTTGATAAATTCACTATTCAATCCTATTTTAGTCTTAGCATTGCTTCATATATGGAATACCAACTATGTGTATTTTTGTTTTCCATACTTCAAACATAAAAATTCATATTTTATATACTAAAAACACTTTTATCAATTATGATCCATGTTTATCCAAAACACATTAACATTCTTCGATTGGAGAGGGGAGCGAGTATCAGTGAAGACGCTGGTTCTTGAGAGGAGGTAGATTGTGAAAACCCACAATTTTTTTATAAGAGTGTGAAAATCTCTCGCTAGTTAAAGCATTGAGGTGGGCTTTTGTAGATGACATCTAAGAATGAAGTAAATTAATTTTGTTGTCATTAGAAAGATTCCCAAAAAAAGAAAAGGACGGGTATAGATAGAAAGTGATGTTTTTTTAAGGGTAATCTAAAAAAAATGTGAACTAAACACAAAAGATTTTGTGGTGTGTGAGCAATCAAATCAAGTACTCTTTAATTCTTTTGTTTTCTTCCCTTTTTTTGGTGTATTACTTGTCTTATAAATCATTTACTCTACCATAATTACAAATTACATTCATTTTAGACTTTTTTTTTTTTTTAATAGAAAATTTTCTAATATTTAAAAGATTTTAATCTTTACAATTTGAGTGGAAACTGGAACATTTGGCATAACCGTTGAGTTATAATAAAAAGAAAATATAATTTTTAAACAGTATATATTCTTTAAATTAATAAAATGGACACGACCTCTCATAAAATTGAAAATATATTTATTGCAAAAAAAAGAAAAAGTTTGATTCGAGTGTATCACATGTTGGGCTAGAAAAGGTGAGCTTAAGGTTTGTTGGTTTGCAAAATTGAAGCTTTGGAAATAATGTGCTAAGATTCCCAACACACACTAACCTCCACCAACCTTGTAATCAACTTATGTCTCACCCAATTATTGGTTGTTTTTTGTTTTTTTGTTTTTTTTGTTTTTTTTCTTTCAAAATCACTTCCCAACCTCCTTCCTCACAAAATAAAATAAATCCAATTGAACCAATTTTTATATCAAACCTCAAATTTGAATCGATTTCGTAAGTAAATGGTCATACTGAGAAATCTGAACTAATTTATAATCACTTTTGAAATAATTAGACGGCCCGATAATCATTTTCTAAATTGCTAGTTCAAATCACTTTAACAACACAAAGATTTTTTTAATTAGTAGGCGTGTCAAGCTCTCTTGAATTTAGTTCACCACCGACATCTTTTCTTAAAAGGTCACAAGTATAAACCTTCACTCTACCGATATAAATGACTATTAAGTCGTTTAAGCGGTCTTGTCACTCAAGTGGACAGCACATTCTTTTGTTTCATTGATTTATGCTTTTTAGTGGGCAATTGGGAGTTGACATGTATCATCTTTTTTTGGGTGTTTTGGAATTAAGAACTAAAATTTTGAGTCATTGTTTATTCAATTAATTTTTGTGTCTGGCAAATGGGTTTGAGTTTATCCAATCAAAAAGGTATTGGTTCACCTTTTTAGAAATTATAATTAATAACTTAAACTTAAACAATAATTTTTTTTTTAACTTTTTCTTAATTAAAGTATAGGCCATTTGACATGTGTTCGCAAGTGGCTAGATTCTCTAACTTTGTTATTACTTGCCTATCTATTTTATAAACTATTCGTACTATTTCAACTAAATAATTAGAATTTAGATAGAGGAAGAGAAGCCAACAAACTTCAAAAAAACATCGTCATGGTAAATAATGCACACAAATCAACGTCCACATTTTATAGTACGGAAGGAAGACAACAAAAAAACGTGTCATTTTATAGTGGAGACTTTCACTATGGGTATGACGAAAGCGTGTAAAAAGGAAAAAAAGAACCAAACGAGAATAATCGAGGTGCACATAAATTGACACATACGTGTATAGCAGAGGAGAAGAATTGAAGTCCAATGGAAGAAATGGTATTAAAGAGAGATTGAATGCAGCAATACAAGCAAAAGTATGAGATGAAGAAATTCAGCTAATGGAATGATATCAGAAACTCCTCAATCCTTACAGATTCTTAGAATAAAGCTCCAAATGAAGAACAAAAGTGGCACAAACTAGAACTGAGTTCCAAGCAGTCAAAACAGAGTAAAAGGCAACCCCTACAGGTACAAAATCTAGTTGTAAACTTGTTTTTTTTTTTTTTTTTTTTTTTTCACCTAAACTCCTCATTGTCTAATGGTTTTGTGAATAGTCAAAGCTGAGGGGTTGCTGGATGAATGGGGCCTGCATTAACATACCACCACAACATAGTAATCAGTTCATGAATGTCAAGAATTGTATATAAATGATACTGCACTTAACACAACACAACTTAACACAACACAACACATTTACACATTTACTGTAACAGCTCAAGCTCAAGCCCACCGCTATCAGATATTGTCCTCTTTGGGCTTTCCCTCTCAAGATTTTAAAATGCGTCTATTAGAGAGAGGTTTCCACACACTTAAAAAAAGGGAATGTTTTGTTCCTCTCTCCAACCGATTGGGATCTCACAATCCACACCCCCCTTGAGGGCCACCATTCTCGCTAGCACACCGTCTGGTGTCGAGCTCTGATACCATTTGTAACAGCCCAAGCTTACCGCTAGCAAATACTGTCCTCTTTGGACTTTTCCTTATGGGCTTCCTCTCGAGGTTTTAAAACACATATGTTAGGGAGAGGTTTCCACACTCTTATAGGGAATGTTTTGTTCCCCTCTCCAACTGATGTGGGACCAGCTTTTTACAACGAACTCTGAGGAGTAAGCACGTGGTCTACACCTGACCCTGGGGATTCGATCCTACCCAATATGTTTATGACAATCCAAACTTCAGATACTGACAAGGGAAGCTCAAAGGAATTCCTTTGGCTGGAGTTGGGGGCCTCCAAACAAAGATATTAGAGACAAATATGATACCGTTCTCTTGGGGGGTTTTGGAAAATAATACTTGCAACCTTTTTGCAATGGGAAAAGCCTCGTTATTAAATAGTACCTGAAAAGCAGAATGCCTGAGCTGGTTGTACGAATGGGCATACATCATTGCAGCACTCTGCCAATGTTCATAAGATGCATCTCTAGATGTTTGGTTTAAACCCACTGTGCAGAAAGGGCTTACAGCAGGACTCGGATGAGGCCCATAGCTAACTGAAGCTTGAGTTCCAGGTATATGACCCATGAGAGAATAACCCGAATCGTATTGCACAAATGGAGGCTGAATTTTAGGCATAACAAAGGGCGCCAAGCTAAAGTTTTGATTGATTGGAAGGTTCCTAATATACCTGTATCAAAAAAGAATCAAAGAAAATGTCTCCATTGGCATAACAAAAACGTCGGACTAAATTTTCATGGACACATACCTATCGTAATTGCGATCATAATCAGGGTCGCTACGATCCTTTTCCCTATCTTTGAAAATGGCAACCCGAGAAGTCATGGCATCCCTGCCATTAAAATTTTCCAAATCAATACCCAAAGTTCTACAGCCTTCAGTCTCATCCCTGTTCGAGCAAACGTACTTTCCTTCAGATGGGGCCTGAGATGTTGTATCATCTAATTCAGGGCTACTTGGGGAGCTGAAGATTCGAGCTCGTGCCCTATCATATTCCTCCTTTCTCTCTTCCACGCTCCTGACAGAACTTTGTTTGAGACCTCCATCATTGGCAGAAATTTCAGACATTTTGTTAGGCCTAGGTCTGATAACAATTTTGACCTGCTCATGTTTCTCATTGTCCAATTGCTTTGCAGGTATTTCAGATAAATGCACAGAAGGGAGTCTGCTTTCCGCTGTTTTACGAACCAAGATCCTATTTCCAAAACCATCTACACCAGAGTCCTGAACCATGGTCTGAAGGCCATAGTGTTGAGCAACACGGTGAGCAGCAAGTCGAAGGTATGAAGTAGGAAAATGCTGGAACTCAAAATGCTGCTGATCCGGATTATGCAGAAACTTCTGGATATCAAGCTCCATTCGTAAAACTGAAAGGAAATTGTAAATTACTAAGAAAAATCACATTTTATTAAAAGAATTCAATGTTTAAATGAAGAAATATGAGAAATGCACATTTATATCAATGGGACATAGGAAGGAAGATTGAACATCAACAGGGAAATCCCTGCCTATCATGAACTACCCTATGCGCTTAGCTGAAGGAAAGACATACCAATTCCAAAAGACAATAAAAAAAAGTGACAACTTGAGGCCTCTAAAAATAACTTGTTTGCTCAATATCCATTTACGCAATGCTACCTTACATTA
Source organism: Cucurbita pepo subsp. pepo (assembly GCF_057944985.1). Classification (NCBI taxonomy): domain Eukaryota; kingdom Viridiplantae; phylum Streptophyta; class Magnoliopsida; order Cucurbitales; family Cucurbitaceae; genus Cucurbita; species Cucurbita pepo. The sequence continues at coordinate 12,758,757 of NC_141805.1, read as the reverse complement.
TCTGTAAGAATGAACAAAATGGAAGTGTTCCTTTGGATCTTTGCCGTTGAGAAACTAAATACATGCTGTAGGATTCAGAAATGAATGCCTACAGCTTCAGCAGCTCCCAGTTGGTGTGTCTTGTGTAGGAAGGACATGGAGGACAGACTTCACTTGTTCATTTACTGCCCTTTCGCCGTCTCTTGTTGGAATAGATTGTTTAAATCTTTAAATCTCTGTTGGGTTAAGCCTAAGAGTTGTGGAGAGGCCTTTTATGGAAATTTGGCACGAAAGGAACAAGAGAATTTTCCAGGGAAGTGATTCTTGGGGTGATGTTCTTTGGGTCCAAGTCAGGCTGATTTCTTCTATTAGGTGCTCACTTCAGCGTGAATTTTTTTTGTAATCCCCTTGAAGGGTTGGGGATACCTCTTCATAATGAAATCATTTTGTTTCCTATAAGAAAAAGGTGCATTTGTATTATTAAATTCAAAGAGATATGAATTTTTTTTATCAGTTGTTGCTTTTGTACGCTTGTTCTGTTGTTCAATATACAATTGGCACTTGCAGGAACCTCACGAAGAAAGAACAGATCTTACCCAACAACAAGCTTACAGAACAACCAAATCAAATAAAATGAAATCATTCACCAGATTTCAAACAACAAGAACACAAATCGGACAGCAAGAAAACTCGAAAATTGCAATGAATTGATCCCAGAAACAGATTCAAGATTGGGGGAAACAACAAAGGGGAATTGGGAATTCAACCCCTTCTTTTAAAAGGAAAAAAAAAAAAAAAAAAGAACTCACTGGTGAGACGATGTCGAGGATTCTGGAGAGCCTCCACCAAGAAGGGGTCGACCATTGAGTCTATGCCGTTGAACCCTTGTGGGGCGACATCAAAGGAAGCTGTGTCCATGGAAGAAGAGAGGTCTCTATATTATTAAACGCACAGGACTCTGAAACTGCTGGGTTTTTTAGAGGCGTTTCTTCTTCCCCTTCTGGGTCAGAGAAGAAGAAGAAGAAAGGGAAGAGGGAAGGAAGAGGAAAAGGGTTTAATCCTTAGCATCAGAGGAGGAGGAAGATTGAGAGAGAGAGAGAGAGAGGAAAAGAAACCCTCTTTCGTATCCCACCGAGCAGATGGGGGGGGAAAGGGGGGAAAGGAGAGACAGAAATGGAATTTGGGAATGATTTTATATTACAAAAAAAAAAAAGAAAAAAAAAATGGTCAATAATTTGTTCGCCAAGAAATCCCTTTGTTCTTCCCGCAAAGCAAAGCGGAGTATGAAAAGAGCTAATATCCATAGCTTCCTATTTTCTTCCTTTATACGCGCGCATACCACCGCCTCCACCAATTACATATAGAATATGCCTATTTTTACTATATTTCTTTTTTCTTTTTCTTAATTACAAAATTGTGTTTATTTACTCCCTCCCTCTCTCCCTCTCTCCCTCTCTCTCTTCATTCACCGGCGTCAGGAGCGGCGGCGAGCCCACACATTGGAATGGCGCCAACCAGGCTTCAAGAACACCGTCATTTCTTCCTATCTTCTCTGATGGGCTTTCTTTTTCTATGGCGGCCCGGCACATCAAAACCTGCAACCCCTCCAAGTAGGCGCCTAATCGCCGACCAATCAACCCGACCGCCGACCGCCGACCACCGACCGCCTTCCTCCACGTGATCTCTTCTTTTGACTATGATTTGCGCCACCTCCCACTCCATCTTGGGTTAGATCTTAGTGGACAACAACACCCTTAAATATGGGCCTTAGTTGGCTCCATTTTACAATACCCAATCTATCCCACATCACACTTGGGCCTCTTATATAGAGCATGAGTAAATATTATCACCAATAAATAGATTTTTTATTATATTAAATTAAAAGTAATTTATGAATAATTTGTATTATTAAGAAATATGAGGAATTGAGGATGCCGATCGGAGAGGGACAAAACAAGTGTACGGGTTAGGGAAGAAAGGACAAAACGTAGCGGCTAAGGGACTCAACACGTGCCCGCTCCACCGGTCCGCCACTACTTTGGCATTTTCTTTATTTTATTACTTTTTTATAAATAAAAGATAATAATAATTTACTACTCCCATCTCCCCCCACGCGCGCCAACTCTTGGTTTTTCTTCACGTGCTTACCCTACTTTGACCCAGTCATACCTTCCATTAATTAAAAATTTTGTGGTCAAATATGAAACTATACCATTTATTTTTGTTTTTAATTTTTCAATTATTTTCGCCAATAGAATCACTCAATTCTATTTCATCCGTTTAGTTTCTGTGTAATAAAAAAAATGTATATATTTTTCATTTAATTTGTCACCTAACATAAATTAAATTATAAAACTAATGGTGATTTTTTTAGGTACAATTATGCATGGTTGTCCTTTCTTTTTCTTAGTCTCACTCAATGAAATATGACTAGGTCAACCAAAGTGACACTAGTGATTGAGAGGTTTAGGGAAAGACCTACTTGGGGAGACTTGTATTTTGTTCTCGAGTTTAGTCTGGGTAGAATTTCGTTCTTAAGCTTGGTCATCTTGTCCCTTCATATACTTGTTTAGTCAGTTGTAAATCGGTTAACATGATTGTAGCAAGACCTCTGAGTGAAGTTTCTAACTATATATATCATAAGAATTACTTATTATTTTTAATTTTTAACACCATAAATACTAATTTCTAATTATTGATTTTTTATTTTTGCTTTATTAATTAATTTGAGGATATAAATTATAGTGAAGAGATTAAAAAAAAAAAAAGAATTTGATAGTGTGACTGAATCACTACAGAATATGATAAATAATATATACTTATAAACTATAAAGAAATGTGGTAATTATTAATTAATTTATGAACGTGTTTTATGGAATAATTTTGGTAGGAACATTTTATTTTAATTACAATTTAGGATGATATTTGAATAAAATTGAGATTTATGTACATTTTTGTTTTCCTTCTTGTAGCTGCACGGAGGCGATTGACGACACGCGCTTGACTGAGAAAACGGGGAGCAGTTTCGTTAGTCCTCAAATGATCAATTAAATCTAAGATCCCATTTTCTTCCTTCTTCGTCTTCGTCAATCTTCCCTTAATAAATCCAACCCAATAATTCCCTCTGGATTTTCAGAATCAATTCTCATCTCCAAAACCCTAACAATGGCTGACCCAGTTGCGGAACTTTGGCCTTCTGATCAAAACCCTAATTCCACTACTTACGCTTCCCAATTTGATTCCCTCCAAATTCCGCCTCTCGACTCTCTTTTCTTCTCCGATGCCAATTCTGCCGCCCCTGCTGACCCCTTTGTTTATTCCACGCCTTCCAATTTCGGATTCGAGGAAAATGACGATTTTGAGCTCACTTTTGATGATCTTGACGACCTTTACCTCCCATCTGAGGCTGACGATTTCCTCATCTTGGAGAATTTGGATCAAACTACCAATTCGCAGGATTCGGCTACTCATGTTCCGCCCCAGCCTGCCCGGGATGCTGCTGCTGACGGCGCTGCTGTTCGCGTTTGCAGTTCTGAAGCGTCCCCGGGATCGGGGAGCTCTGCGGTTTCTTGTGAGCAGTCTCCCAATGACTGTAAGTTTATTAACTCTCAATCTTCGAAAATACCAACTGCGGACAGCTGTTGCTTTTCGACTGATTCCGGGGGTTGGGACTCGAAGGATCCGAGGATTGTGAATTGTCCCTCTCCGGAGCATGGTGGTGGTAGTGAACAGGAGTTCTCAGGCGAGCCGGCGTCGTCTCAAGGCTCGGGTTCTGGAAATTGCGGTTCCGGCGTCTCTGAAGGGATAACTTGCCCATCTTCCAATGGGGAGTATTACGATGTCATTGTCGATCAGAAGATTAAATCAGAGGAAATAGGGAAAATTTGCATGCCGAAGAGGAAGAAGGACCTGGAGGAAGGAAACCCGGATTTGAGATCTGCCAAGTATCGAAGGTCATCTGAACCTGTAGAAAGTTCCAATCCCCAATTGAGTTCCTGTGCTCTAAATGAGGATGAAGAGAAGAGGAAGGCGAGGTTGATGAGGAATAGAGAGAGTGCGCAGCTTTCCAGGCAGAGGAAGAAGCATTATGTGGAGGAGTTGGAGGATAAATTGAGAGCTATGCATTCAACCATTGCTGAATTGAATAGTAAGATATCATATGTGATGGCTGAGAATGCAGGGCTGAGACAGCAGCTGAGTGGTAGTGGTATGTGTCAGCCTCCTCCTCCTGGTATGTATCCTCATCCCTCAATGGCCCCAATGTCTTATCCGTGGATGCCATGTCCTCCGTATGTTGTTAAACCGCAAGGGTCTCAGGTCCCTCTGGTTCCAATTCCGAGATTAAAGCCCCAACAGCCGGCCCCTGCAGCAAAGGGGAAAAGGAATGTGAGTAAGAAGGCTGAGGGAAGAACTAAGAAGGTTGCGAGTGTTAGTTTTCTGGGTCTGTTGTTCTTTATTATGCTTTTTGGTGGTCTAGTTCCTATAGTGAATCTCAGATTTAGAAATGTTGGAGGAGTTCCTGGCACGTTAGCATTTGTTGGTGATAGGTATTACAATCAAAACCGTGGAAGGGTTTTGAGAGTCGATAAGTATTCGAATTTATCTAATGGTGTGAATGTAGGAACTCCTTGCGGGAAATCTGATACTTTGAACCTCTTACAATGTGAGGAAATTCATAGGAAAGGGCGAGACTTGAAATTCGATCAACAACGAAAAGGATCGCAGCATATGCATGATTCAGATGAGTCTAGTAAGCTTGGAAATGCTAGTGAACCTCTTGTTGCTTCTTTATACGTCCCAAGGAATGACAAGTTAGTGAAGATTGATGGAAACTTAATAATCCATTCTTTCCTGGCAAGCGAGAAAGCTATGGCCTCCAGCAGGGCTTCTGATAAGGACAAGAGTAGGGAGACTGGACTTGCGATTCCTAGAGATCTTAGTCCAGCCATCACCATCCCCAACATCAGGGAAAGTGGTGGTAAACATCCTCATCCGTATAGAAATCCTGCCGAACAGCCAAAGGCACTTACTTCAGGTTCAGCCAACAATTTAAAGGACCATATCAAGGCGACCGTAGCTGATGGTAAACTCCAACAGTGGTTCCGAGAAGGTCTTGCAGGTAATACGCAGCATATTAACTTTTATTTATATACAATTTTTGTACTTGGGAATGATGATATTTGGAAGTTTTATTTGTTGCATGAGACTCGAATTATAACCTCTTCAATCGGGATTTAGAATTCTAATGGTATCAGATCGCTGTTGAAACAAGATATTTGACTCTGGATTATATAGTTTGAAATGTGGATATGAAAATTGACTCACTGTTTCTCGTTTAGAAGTCTTCCATAATTCCTACCTGTTACTTATGGGAAAACTTGGGCTATGATGCCTCCCAATCCTACAAAAGAAGGGATGGGGACATATTAATTGAAACTAATGAACTGATGGGTTTCCATGTAGTCATGAATCCTTAGACTGAGTTTTTCGTTTTCTGATTTATGTACAAAGTCATTGGCGGTGAATTGATTTTGGGAAACATGGTTACTCGTACGATGATTTGGTCAATGCTTATGTGATGTCAAACGTTAATATGGCTTGATCAATGGTTTAGGCCAATGATTGAGGTGTAGGTTCGACATCATTTTATAGATACTTACGGTCTTCCTTCTCCATCTGCAGGACCGATGTTGAGTTCTGGCTTGTGCACCGAAGTGTTCCAGTTCGACGTTTCCTCAACATCTCCAGGAGCAATGATTCCAGCATCGTCAATTGCCAATACTTCTGGAACGCATCGTAAGAATGCGACTCAACTGAATAAGGGAAGGAATAGGAGAATCCTGGGTGGTCTTCCAGTTCCCCTAGGTGGATCAAGTTTCAACATCACAGAAGAACCTGTTGGAAACCCACGCAAAGACAGCTTTCCAGGTAACAACAAAACAGCTTCGTCTGTCGTAGTTTCTGTGCTCATTGATCCAAGGGAAGCTGGGGACAGTGAAGTTGACGGTGTGATAACGCCGAAGTCGATTTCGAGAATATTTGTCGTTGTGTTGCTGGATAGTGTCAAGTATGTCACGTATTCATGCGTCCTCCCACGCTCGGGTCCTCACCTTGTGTCTACTTAAAACTTGGAAACCATTTGGGGGCCGTAGGAAGTTCTGCCAATTGATCTGTATACCACACATTTTTGTACATAAACAGTGCAATTTGGCGGGCTTAAAAGAGTAACAACTTTGCGATCATGACTTCGAATTTCCCTTGTAATGCTTAACTCTTAGGATTAGTTTAGTTAGAGTGAAGTACGTAGGTTTTGTTTCAATCCTCAGTCATGTATAGGCATGGGGGAGAGCGTATCATTTTGTGGATCGGAAACAGAAGTGGTAGAAACTCGAATATTTGAATGAATACTATTTAACTATCTACATACATTATACTTCTTTTCCCCCGCTTTTTAATTCCCTTGTTCCTTGATTTCTAATCTTTGATTTGGAAAGATGAAAGGTTAAAGGAGAATTATGGTAAGAGTATTTGAAAGAAGAAGAAGAAGAAGAAGATGAAAGATGTAGGAGCCAAAATTGGCATATAATTACAAACAGGTTATGAAATATAAATATTATTGATAGATTATAATAAAGAGATGAAAAGGTGAGTGGCCCCATGATGCTCCCTCCCCTCACAGCAGAGCAGGGCAGAGCAGGGCAGAGCAGGGCAGAGCAGAGTCCCAAAAGGTACAGTTTTGAGAGACGAACACACAGTACAAAACGTTGAAAAAGAAGGTTGGCTTTTGGAATTGGATTTGGTTGATTAATTAGGTTCGGCTTTGGGTGGGGTCATAATAGCCAAAAGGACCATCACAACCAGAAGCTCCTCAGTTCCTAGCAAGCAAGCAAGAGAAGAGAAGAGAAGAGAAGAGAAGAGAAGAGAAGAGAAGAGAGAGAGAATAGCTTGCAAAATTTGAAACCAAAATAAATGAGGGGGTTCTATACAGTCATTATGATGTAAGAAGAGAGATATAACCATGTCAACACTCCCTGAGCAACCACCGATAAGAGCTATATAATTTTGCCTCCCAAATTCCATAAGAAATTCTCTATACTTCAAAATGTACTTCAACTACGAAATCGTTCTTTCTTTTTTTTTTTTTTTTTTTCCCATCTCCGATTCTCCTTTGAATCGGAATCGCCTTCTCTGGCACAACACAGTGAAACCAAGTTTCTTGTTGTTTACCTTGAAGCAGGTAGAGTAGGTCAAGACACCGTTTGCCAGGGAGCTTTTAGTATGATCTTCCACCTGATTCTGGGTGGAAAGTCACCAGGAAAGTATCCTGGAAGTATCAGTCTTGTTCCTCACTATCGTTTCATCCTAACGCCGCCCGTTTGTCCAATGCCGATTGTGGCCTCCAGATTTTAGGTGCACATTTCTGTGGCCCATTCCCTGCTTCGGAATATCGTGTAGTTCCATAACCTGTATCGTCCGCTGCTTTTTGGCTGTTCAATAAACACCACCATGAATCAGCACTTATGTAGTTAGTTATATTCAACAACTTCATAAATGTGTTTAAAAGAGCTCCCATTTTGGTCATATACACCTTAACCAGTTAAACTATGCTTATGCTCGGGTGCAAATATTTAGCTAAAGTTGCTTTGATTGATACTTAAAATATTCAGCAAGAAAGCTTTTAGACTGCCTATGAAACTGGTATCAGAATGGATAAAAGCATAGATGGAAAACAAAACAAAACAAAGCAAATACCGTTTTCAGCTTGTTGGTAACTCTCTTGCAGTTTCCTCTTAGTGGCTTCTAGTTTCACTTGAACTGCAACCTCATCCGAACACTTGAACTTCTGGTACACACAAATCGAAAAAATCAGGTACAAGGACAAAGGACAAACCCCCAAATAACTTTACAATCTTCAGCTACTTACATCTTGCAGGCTCCTCTTTGGGATCGTAGGCTTCTCCACTTTACGCTGCAACTTCTCATGATTGTCCTTCTGCACGCTGCTCGGCTTCTGCGGCCTCGAAAGCCCAGAATTTGCATTTGACGGTGGCTTGTTTGGCTTCACAACTTGTTCTTTCATTTGACTCTTATTGTCCTTAGCAACCACATTAACCTCTCGAGTGGTTTGTTGTTTACACCTCATAGGGTTTTGACTGCCATTCGATGTTTTTCTTCCATTATCGCGCTTCTTGACGAACTCCCCACTGTTTCGAGGATCTGAAACATATATCCCCATTGGTAATCATGAATCTAAGAAATGGAGAGTCTAAAAAAGTGATTGAGAAAAGCATAGGATATTGCATAATGAACTCACTTCCATCATCGTCCATGCCATCAAAGAACTTCGCCAAGGAAGGGAATGGAATGGCAAGTAAAATACAGTCGATTAGAACCCACCAATGCAACATAAAGTAGATAACTTTTCTTGAGAATACAAACTCAATTCAACTCGAAAATAGAGACATACTTGTGAGAGCTCCATTGATGTGGGCTGAGTGGTAAAAAATGCAGCTTCATCTAAAGGAGGAGAGGGAAGCCCATCTTCATAATCATCTTCTTCTTGTTCAGATGCAGGCATACTTTTCGAATCCGGTGTGACTTCTGAACCTTTTTTGTCAGGAAAACAAAAACATTCCTCAGTAAATAAATCTCGAAAGTTGGCATGAAACGATATAGATGCACGTGTAGCTAAAATGAACTCTACCATGAACAGCAGCTGTAGCTTTTACCCACATGTCCACCATTTCTTTCCACTCTCTGCAACCAATAAAGTAGATCTTTTACCCTCAAGCAAAGTAAACTGAGAACAAGCAGCCATTTATAATGATATCAAAGACGAGGTTTCCTTATATGCTATGCAAAACAGAGAACTCCCTGAGTGAGCAACAAGTTGTAAAGGCAATAGATGAGCTACAAAAGCTCTCCACTCACTCAAAAAACAAAATAATGGACGCTGCATGGTCGAAGAAGACGATTCTTTGTTCATTAAAACTCAGTCAAAAGAGAGAACAAACACTGATTCTTATATGTTCAAAATGAAATGAGTAAGTTTTAAAGAACAAATCCAGAGGAAGATGACATATAGAGTGTCAACAACAAATTTAGTTGGGGCACTCATCATAGAACATGTATACTTGGTATTGAGCTTTGAAGGCAAGATTTAGTACGTGATAAGAAATCGAACAAGATGGCGAATGCGCTTCGATCCATGCTTTCGAAGACCATTAACAGCCTTGCCAATCTCAGTTGCCTGATAAAGAGAGAAAAATCCTCAATCAGAAACAAGAACAAGAACCAACAAAACTTAACTTGCCCCGAAGTTGCAAGAGCAAACAGAAGAATTCAAAGCATCACCTGCAGGGCATCAACTGATAGGGCCATCAATTCAAGTCTTCTAAGGGATTCAAACAACACTGAATCAGACTGCACATGAAACACACAACATGAGAAACAAAGGAACATCCCAGAAAATGTAAAGACCCAAAACAATGATTCATTACCTCTTCTTCAAAATTATTGAGAATCTCTTTGATCCTCAAAACCTCCCCAACAATCTCAGATTCTTGTTCAATTTCATCAGTCAATGCTTCAGCTTCACCAAAGCTATAATTGCTAACCTGATTGAAATTCATCTCCCCTCCATCATCTCTACTGCTGTAAACCTTGCTCTCTTTGCTCCCACCGCCCTCAAACGCACGCCCATCTCCGGCAGAATCGCTCTTGAAACCCGTTTCGCCGTCCACATCGCCGGCCACCGCCAGCTCCACTCGGTCGCAACCCAAACAGCGAGTCAGTCGGCATGAAAACAACTGCTCTGCAATTCGATCTCTCCTCAATCTGAACTCCTTGGGACAATCGGAAGCCGCCACCAAGATTGCGTAATCGATTAAGCTAAAAATATCCGAATTCGCATTCCGGAAGTAATCCCTCCAGTAATCCAAGGACCCAGACTTGGCGGACATGATCGGAATCTGAAGAAACCAAACTCGGATCGAACACGGACGGAATTCAAACAACCACTCAGAATCGAAGTGGGAATTCCATCACCGTGAGAGTTCCAAAGAAGAAAAACCTAAATACGAAGAAAAACAAACAAAGATTGGAGGTGGGTATTGACGAAATCCCCCAAAATGAACAACACCCAGAAAAGAAAACCCCTCCCCAACACTAATCCAGCACCACAAGAATCAGATTCCCAGAAAAATAAAAATGGTTAGCAACAAAGTCGCAAACACTCAAACTTGCATCCGTTCGGAAGCGAATGAAAGTGAGTAGTGGTGTGAAGATATTCGTTTTGTGAAAAGAAAGGATCGGATCAAAAACAGAAGAAGGGGATTGATAAAACCCAAGCCCTGCAATGAGGGGTTGTTCAAAATTGGAAGGTTGGAACAGAGAAACTTCTTGAGTTTTTTTTTTTTTTTTTTTTTTTTTTTTTTTTTTTTTTTTGTATTCGTATTTGTTTAATCCCGGAAAAGTTCCGGGATTTCCTGGTAGGAGAAATATCGAGAATATGGGAAATGGAAGAGAAGAGAAAATAGGAACAAAACCTTAATCTTTTCTTTCTCTTCAATGGAATTGGGAATTGGGAATTGAAATTGAAATTGAAATTGGAATTGGGAATTGGGAATTGGGAATTGGGAATTGAAGGGTTCCTTCGATTTGTTTCTCTCTCTAGAAATTAGAAAGAAATTAGAAAGAAATTAAAAGAATAAACCTGGGGTTTAGGCTCCCTTCAACATTCATAAAAATCTTTCCTTTTTTTTTTTTCTTTTGTTTTTTGCTCCAAACCCACGAAACTCCCCTCTCTCTCTCCCCCTTCCTCTCACGCTACACCTTCTTTTTTCTTTTTCTTTTTTTTCTTTTTTTCTTTTTCAAAAATAAAAAACATATTTAAGTTTTGAATTTTTTATTTTAATATCTGAAATCTAGAATAGTAATACAAAAAAGGTTTTTATTATTCACTAATAATAATATAAATTACAATATTTTAAATTCTATCTAAAGTCTTCATTTTTACTTTAAAATTATTAAATACTTAACTAAATACATAATTTAATAAAAAAAGGACGAGTTGGGTAAAATTTTGACTCAGTAACACCGAGTATTTTGAAAACAGCGTGTTGAGTTTGTGCGAGTCAACAGTTTTTTTTAAGTTTCAACCCTTTTTAGTCAAATTAAAATTAAAATTTAAAAATTAAAAAAAAAAAAAAGAAAAAAAAAAAAAAAAGAAAAAAAAGAAAAATCGTGAAGGTTCGCTCAAACTCGGCGTCTCGACCGAATGCTAAACCCACACGGCTGTGAGGGATAGACTAGACAGTGATAACCTGACGGTTTCCGGTTCCACGTGGTCCCGACGGCGTCCAGCCGTCACCTACTCCCTATGATTTATTTATACATTATACATATATATATCCCAATACCATATTATATAATTGTATAATCTATGGTCCATTGAAAATGTTTTGTGCATTTTTTTAATGTTCAGTATCGTTACTTCAAATCATGTAATGGTAAACGTTTTATTTTTCCTTCTTCTTTGTCTTTTAGTGAAGCGAGTCAAATTTAATAAACATTGATTGCGTAAAAGATTGAAGTCGAGCCATCTATAAAGAAGTGACAGATGGTAGGTTGATTTACGGTGATTGGGCGTTTAAGATTTAGTTTCCGTTTTTGCTGGGTGACCGACATGATCTTTTTGTCTGGTATATACTTTTTGTAGTTGAGTTGAACCGTTTCGTGACTAAACTAATTTTGAGTGATTAAATTTCTTAATTCAAGAGTCTAGCACTTAGCGAGTTATAATGACCAATCCTTGACCGTTGACTCGAAAAAAGCGAAAAGAGAACTTCTGGAGGTATTCGATTAAAATTAGATTTTCTAAAATTATTTGCATTTAATTGAATTTTGTTTTTTTCGAAAGAGAGTTTATACGTTTCTACTTTTGGTTGCTATTCTCGGATCATTCGTCCATTCCTTTTCCTTTGTTCGATGTGGTGAGATTGGTTGAAATCAGATTTCTCGAGCGAATGAGTAGAAGACAACTGGCAGATGATCTCTATTTATTGCACATTGTTGTGTAGATTGGAGAAACGGAAGTGTGCTCCCGTGCAACAATGGTTAGAAAGATCTTTAGCATAAAGATACCCTTCGTATTAGAGAAAAGTGTCGGACAAGCCAAAATTAACTCCTAAAAAGTTATTGGATCCGAGTATTCGGAATACTTTCCATTTGCCTGCTAATTAATTGCAAAAGATCCTATACTTTAAATTCAATTTGAATTTTTTTAATATAAATTTTATACCAAATGAAAAATTAGGGCTTAAGATGATATCTAATGAGTTTCGAGTGTTTGAATACAAAAATTAGGGTTTGTATACATGTAAAAAAAAAAACTAGGCAAATAATAATAGTTTCTTTAGTATTTTATTATTATTATTACTATTTTTATTAGAAAAATGTATTGCATAAATACTTAATGTAATTAAAAGACGTTACATAGATCTTCTATCTCCAAATTATATTCGGTTCAGATTTGAAATCACATCTTTATGTCTTTAGAACACATTTTTCTTTAAAAATATATATTTTTTAATCTTTAAACGATTAATTTGAATTCAACTCGAGAATATCAATCTAAAGTAATAATAAGCGTTTTATTTAATTAAAAATGTCTTATTATCGTCGAGATTCCATATAATCTCTCTGTACTCAATTAGATCACCTCATCCTAAGTGATCTTCTAAACTCGCGTAATAATACAATTTTATAATTTAATCTGGGAGTAAAATTTTATCCATTTATTTTTAAATTTATCCAACATTTATAAAAATCTTTTTTGAAATTATAAATAGTTTTTGGAAGGATTTTTTCATTTTTTAATTTAACGTGATAAATAGGAAGATTTCTCGTGAACGAAACTCGCATTAGGAGCATAATTTATCGGCGTCAAATAAAAGCAGAGTGTTTTGATTCGGAGGCAATTTGGTCTCTAGCGTTGACTTTCGTTCATAGCCCTTTGATCGTCGACGTACTTTTTCACCATGACGTGGCCTCTTCTTTACCACACGATTTCCAAATCTGTTTAATTTTATCCTAAAAATACATTTTCCATTTCATATTTTAAAGAATAAAAATAAAATAGCTTTTATTCCTATCCTAAAATAAAATTTCCATTTTTATATTTATTTTCATATAATATTTTCGCTATCGATATACATAATTGATAGAATTACTACGTAGAAAATTAATCAACTTAAAGTAAGAGAGGCATAAATGTAGTTCGATCTCGTGGTGTCTTTGTATGTAGTGAGTAGGATTCGTGGGTCCAACCTACCTCGAGTTCATAACTCTCTCATTTGTACTTCGAACTCTGAAGGTTTAGATGTCAAAATTGATGCTAGTACATTTGGGAGATTAAAACTTAAGGAGCTGAAAATTTCATTACATTGTTCTAGTAGCCGTTAAATATTTTTTGGGTACCTAAATTAGAAGAAGATCTTTTGATCGAGTATATGTCGACAATTTTAATAACCGTTCAAAGAAAAATAAAATAAATGTAGATAAAATCGAGCATGGTTTAGAAGATGCACACGAGCATACAAAAAAAATTTAAAGATAAGATTATATTCTCTGAGAAAATAAAATAAAATAACCGTAAGAGGGGGAGGAGGGGTGGGACTGCGACACACGTGTGAATCACGTTTCAAAAAGCACGGTGACACGTGTCAAAAGCAGAGTTGAGGAGCAAAGCTGCGTCGGCTAAGGTCGATGACGTGTACAATCTTATCTAACTTTTGCGGTTTATTAAAAGCTCCGTATCTCACGCGTTGTAATTTGTACGTGACAACAGCGAATACTCGCAAATTCTTGACAGTCCAATGTATACGCGCCACGTGTCCCATCTATCTCCATCTCTTCTCGTGATTCTATCATATCCTTACCAACCCTAAGCACTTCGTTATTGGTTGCCCCTTTGGGCTTTGCAAACCCAATTCTATTCACAATTTGTTTCTTTCTTTAAAAAATAATAATAATAAATTATTTAGCATTAAATTACCAATTTCATTGCCTTAAAAGGTAACCTTTCAAAATACCCACAACTTACCAACTCGAGCGAACGGTCAAATATCTGTCCTACATTTATTCGCGAGAGTTCATGAAGTTAAGAAGCGATTCTCGGTAGACCAGTGAATGTTATGAATTATGAATAAAACAAGGAAAATAGGACATATATGCACGTTTTAAGAACCAAACTAAAATTAGTTTACTATTTATAAAAATATTACCTTTTTAAGCTAAATTAATAAAAAGAAAATTAGAATTTTTTTTTTTTATGAATTTAAAACATATAAAAGAATTTGGTTGTAATTAGAGAGACGATTTGAAATGTATTAAATATTTTTTAATGTTGGATTTATTTGACATAAATAATTACACAGCTAATTAACGATATTCTAATTGAAAAAATAATAAATCCACATAATTTTGTAAGAAATAAAATAATTAAATTGACAATTCTGTTACCGAACGGTCTCTAAGAATGTTGGGCTGGATGATGGACTTAACAAGGCTTCCAAAGCCTCCCATCCAGAGTTCGAGGCCTGGTAGGTGAAGAAGGAAAGAGAAGAAGATAAAGCCCTTTACAGAATTAATCTTTAAGGTATTCTAAAATACCTTTTCCCTCTTTTCTTTTCTTTTCTTTTCTTTTTTTTTTTTTTGGAAAAAAAAAAAAGATCAGGGACCTCAAAAAGCAGCTCGGCCTAACCTTTACAATGTTAAATTTGGCACGATGTATATTAACATAATTGATTAGATTAAGATAATAAGCTAATAATGAAGGGCGTTTTCCTTTAAACAAGAACAAAAGATTTTCTGACGATGTATATTAACATAATTGATTAGATTAAGATAATAAGCTAAAAATGAAGGGCGTTTTCCTTTAAACAAGAACAAAAGATTTTCTGACGGGATAAAGGTGAATCTAATGCAATTGATGTTTAGCTTACTTATCTACTTCAACACAATCATTTGAGTGAAAAGAAGATTATAGAAGCATTATGTGACAATCGAGCCACCATCGAGTAGCTAGGAAGTACATGTAATTAAGGCAACAACGTTGAATCATGTATACCTCTAACCACATGTCCAAAGTCGAGGACTTTGATTTGGATAGGAATTCACCAACTAAAATTGATAGCTTTGCTTAGTCATGCATGATCTATAAATGCTCTTTCAAAAGGGTTCCAAAACCAACCATTTGGCTCAACTTCATCTCCCAAGATAAGGAATATTGATGCACCCTTCATCATGATCAACAATATTTAAGGTTCCATTCACAATATTGTGTGAGTGTACAGTCCTTTCGTACCTAATTTTCTATTCTTTTAGTATGGATTAACGATAACATTTTCATTTTTGCAGTCCACGTCTTCCTATTCAACAAAAAAAGTAAAATGGTCTTCGAGCTCGCCTGGGACCTAAGTGGACTAAAGTTAAGAAACGACACTCTTCATAGAGCTGTGTATTGTAAGTGATCCAAACCTGCCCTGAAACCACTGAAAACAAAGTCATTTAAGCTAGTTAAGAAGAGTTTGAAAAAGAACTCACAAGAAGCCTTTCGTACAAGGACGCTCTGCCTTATCTACAAAAGTAGTGAAGTGAGTTCTAAATAACAAACCTCTTCATAATTTTATAATAATATGGTATCAATTGCCCTGAATCCATCTTCAATCTTGTTATTGTTCACTTCGATGAAACTCCAATCCCAGATCTCAAACGCTCATTCAAACATCCTATCTTACGAAAATTATGTTTGACTCATTATTGTAGAATATGATGATGAGGTAAGCGTGTTGACTCAGAAGTATAATAAATGGAGAGGGTGGTGGGTGGAAACAGATGAAAGGGGAGGCAAAATTCACAAATGGTTCAGTGCCAGGTACCCATACCCATCTCAGATTGATGACCTCCAACTTTCCAAGTTTGTAGCATTATGAGTGTCCAAATCAGAACAAAAACAAAAAGGCCGCGCCTACAAAAACATGAACCCAGTTTGACGAAGTTGGAAGGCGTTCAAACCAGACACACAACGCCACCAACAACACCTACCACTTGGCGCTCGCTCTCACCCTTGTGCGCTTATCCCCACGACACAAAGCCCCACACCCACCAACGCGCGACACGTTCGCTCCTCTCAATTTAATGTCGTGTTTTTGTGTGTCCTTTCCATTTCTTTTATGTTCAACTCCACGAGTATAGTAATTCTCATCACGATATCGTTATTGACTAAACACGAATACACAATTCCACGTTATTTTAGGGTACAACATAATTATCGACTTATCTCCCACAGTCTTCTCTATTTACATAAGAGGAAAACTCGTAATGTTGCACACCATGTCTCATGCTCATAAAATGTCACAAAACATCTAATTCTTCCACTCTAATTATACGAGGATCAAATTCTTCCATTAATAAAATATAAGAAATTGTTACCATTAAATCCTCCCATGACTTTTTGTATGTTGTTTAGGGGACCAAAAATATATGATGTTTTTGTCCAATTTACTTTTGTCTTTTGTAAATTGAAGTCAAAAAGCCCTCACTACCTTGTCAGGGCATTGGGAGAAAAAGAAACAAAAGACAAAGTTTACCATCATAACCCTCCCTTACTAATTCATTCTAATTTCAACAATTTTATATAAGTTATTAATTAAAACATATATTTATATTAACAGATAATAAATTTAAATATTTACTCACTCACACGTTCTTAAACTAATAAAATAATATTAAATTTAAAAAAAAAAATCATAATTATGGATTATTATTTAGCTTAGCCTTCATAATTTCCTTTACAAAGCCAACAAATATTACAATCTTTTTAGAAAAGAAAAAAAAAAAGGTGTGGGATCCATTGCACGTGCGGGTGCTGAGAATTAAAAGTCAAAATTAAATAGTAAAAAATCAATGAAAGAAAAAAGTGACTATATTTGGCCATGAAAACATCCTTTTATCGTCATCATAAATAGAAATATAATTTATATAAAAAGAAAAAATATGTGGGAAAATTATTTTTATTAATAATAATAATAAAGTAATTAAAATAAAAAAAAAAAAAAAATTAGGGCATGGGGAGGCGCGTTTTAACGCGTGGAGAAGGACGCGGGTTGACCTTAACTCGACAGAACCGCCACTGTCTCCGACACAGCCCCCACGCTAACCCAGTACTACACGTCCTCCAATGCCTCTATTTTAATTAATATCTTTATTTTTTTTTATATAGTTAAAAAAAAAAAAAAAAAAACCCCCTCTCTCCGGCTCCCTATAGTACGGAACAAAAGAAAAAAAAAAAAAAAAAAAAAAAAAAAAAAAGGAAGAAATGGTGACGCGTGTTCCCCCTTGAACAACGCGTTTTCTTGGTCCTTGAGGGCGCAACCGCCCTATTTAAGCTCCCCTCTCCCTACCCTTTCCCTCTATCTACCATTTCATTTCCCCCTTTCACTCCAATATTCTTCCAATATTCCAATTAGTCCAATGGCCTCCTCTGATAATCTCACAACCATCCTGGATCCATGGGCCTTCCGCCCCTCATTTCAAGACCCATGGATTTCCGATGTCTTCTCCAGAGAAACAGACGCACTCTCCAACCCCATTCACACCTCCCACTCCGACCTCTTCTCTTCCTTTTTCGACTTAATTGCCCCTGATTCTACTCCCACTCCCACGCCCACTGCTTCAGGAATCTCCGCCGACCCCCAAATCCCCTCCCCCAACCGACCCATCTCTTCCATCCCCCCCACCGGACGCAAGATCACCAAGAGGAAGTCCAGAGCCTCCAAGCGGAACCACACCACATTCATCACGGCCGACCCGGCTAACTTCCGCCACATGGTCCAGCAGGTCACCGGAGTCAGATTTGGCAACTCCCACCTTCAGATTCCTCCGCTTTTGAACCCGGAGCCGCAGAGGCCGGCTGGGCGCTTCACTGTCTGCAGCGCGGATGCGGATGCGGATGCTGGACTGCCTACTCTCGACACGTCGGCTTATTTGCTGAACCACCACCAGCAGAACTCCGGGAGTGGATCCGAGATAACTGGGCCGGGTCTTATCGGGTCGGATTTTGATACATTTTCGTCTTTTCCCACTCTCGAGTCGTGGAAGGCGGTCATGTGATGGATAATCACTTGTTTTTTCTTTTTTCATTTTTGGAAATTAATATTTAGTCATTCAAAAAAAACAAAAAAAACAAACAAAATTAGCGGAGGATAGTAAGATGCTAGGGTGGACATATTTTTTTCTTTTTCTTTTTTTTTTTTTTGCTTCTGGAAATCTATGTAATGGTAAAATATTTATAAATGCTATTTTTCTTCCAAAAAATTCAAAAGATTTATTCTCAGTTGTTTCCAGAACGGCGTCGCATTCTTCTTTTTGACTTGGCTTGGATTTCAAAATTGCTAGGAACCTTCATATCTTTCCCATAATGTATTGAATTGCTTTTTCTTCAATCTTTTTTTTAGTAACTATTTCCCAAGTTTTAGCATAATTGTAATGACTATATATATATTATAACAATCAATTCAATCCACTTAATATCAACCATACAATAAAAGAATGAACTTAATTTGTGACCCCTAAATCTCCAAATTATAGTGGAGTAAGCTGAAAACATTATAATAAATAATAATATAAAATTTTATAATTACATCTAAATTACGGTGAAAAGATGAATACTAATTTGAATTCGTGATATCTAATCTTATTAATTAGCAGTGTACGTAAATTACGATGATATTGACGAAATCCTCTCTCTTCTTTTTAAGAAAGAAGTAAATATTTTTAGACAATTAAAAATGAAACCTAAAAGTATAGTTTATTGTATTTGGATGATAAATATAATATATATTTTTTTTCTTTTTGAAAATTTCCACTATTTTGGTTCCTATTTTCAAACTAATTTTGGATTGTTTGGATAAAGTTGCTTCATAAAGTAAAGCATAGAAGCTCACATGACCAATTCTAGTGAAGGTTCATGAACTAAGATAAATAAATATGTATTATAATAATCATTTCAATTCTTTTATGTCATTACAAAAAAGTGACAAATACCTAAACTCTTCAAAACTTAATTATATATCATAACCTATTTTTTTATAATTAAATTCACTTATTTTTTAGCTAAATTTTATAATCTATTTGGGTTCATTAACAAAATATTCACTTAAAACTTTAATATTGATTTCGAGAGGGAAGAAGAAAAGATATGGATAAAAAAAAGAAGCAAATAGGGACGGTTCCGCTCTAATATATAAAATATCTAAAAAATACAAATCTATAGATTGAACGAAAAATGTTGATTTAGACATATCAAGGTAACAAAACTAAGAAAGCTTTCCCATCCCGCCCTGTCCCACAAACATCTTTAACGATAACCACGTCTACATGGTGTTTATTGAAGAAATCGACTAATTAGATGAGTGAGAATAAAATGTGTAGTAGTCGAGAACATCTATCTTTATAGATAAGTGATGTATTAGAGGACCAAATTGAATAGAGCAAGAAACGATGACACGATATCCTATGTCAGTCATATCTAAGTTAAAAGTTGAAATGGTATGAAAATGTAAATCCTTGAGGTGTCACATCAAGTAAGTAGAGAGGCATATATTAAGTAATTAATGGTCTAAAGGTACAAATTGTTATGTGAATAAATAATAATAAATAAATAAAATTATTGATTTAGAGCAAATGTGTTCACTTAAAAGTCAAAAAGTTAAATTAAAGAAATGAGTAGCCAACGTGTTAGGTAGATGTGCAGGCTGACTTTGGTCTACAAAAATATTATTTTATTTATTTTATTTAATTTTTTAATTTTCAAAATATTTAAATATTTGTTGTTTTGAAGGTTTGAAGGTTTGAAGATGCCGAGAGGCCACCTTGGGCAATCTCCAAACAGACTCAAATGCACATGGGCTCGCTTCTCATCCTTTGACCATTTTTTTTTCCAACATGGTTTTATTATTCTATTTTCCTATAAAATAAAATATGCGTCAAACACGATCAAAGTTAAGGGTAAAAATGGAATATAATTTTCATCTTCGATTTCATTTCGTTTAGTTAATGGAAAGAAATCTCTCTCCATTCTTTCATTCTCTAGAATATATATATTTACGAAGTCTCACCTTTCGAGAATGGTTATTTCAAGATCGAGACTCGCTGTTGACCAAACGGAACTGAAAAATTAAAAAATAGAAAGAATGGTAAGTGGGATATATTTTTTATTTGATGAAAAAGAAAAATGATGGAAGGATGTGGGGGAAATTACACATATCAAGGTCTATAGGGAAGAGTCGTGTTAAGGTCAATGTCAAGCGGTTGTAAATGGACAGAATACCATACATTACCCATAGAAAATTGAATCAAATAATTATATAATATAGTTTTTATAAATATCTTTTCTTAGGGGGGGGGGGGGGGGGAATATTTTCTGTGACACAAATGTAACGTATGGGTAACATGGGGTTTTAAAGAATTTTTTTAAAAACAATTAAATAAGCTTTGTTTTGCAGCGAAGACTTGACTGATCAAGTAAACGGTGCCGTTGCTATCTCTCTCTTTCCGTGGGTCCTAAAACGCACCGCATTGATTGATGCTTTTGATTTTTGTTTATTTTATTATTATTTCTTTTGGCATTTGCTTAATTGGTTTATCTTCATCAAAATAATATTTTTCCAACTCTGAATTGCATTGCAATCCAAATCATTCAACACTACTTACTTTACAAGTCACAATTGCTTCTTAATAAAATATTCTTTTTTTTTTTTTTTAATTACAAAAATAATATTATATTTCTATCTTATTTTACGAATCACAATTGCTTAAATTAATAATGGATAGATTTATATATTTAATGTCACATTTTCATTCATTGTTTAATATAAATCTAAATACTTTATATAAGATCACTATTGGTATAAAGCTTATTAAATGGAATTAAAAGTAAATATATATAAAAAAATGAAACTCTTTTTGGTCCATACATATATATTTAATTTTTTTTATTAATTAACTTGATTATTTACTTTTCTTAACCAAATGGGTCTCCAGTTATCGAATTGATTAGGTAAAAAAAAAAAATTACTTAAAAAAGGGTTAAGTTATTTAAATTAGTGTTGAAGTTTGAGATTAGTTTAATTACAGTCCTATATTTTACCTTTAAATTTGGAAATAATTTTACCATTAAAAGTGGTAACAAAAATTGAATGTGGATGAAGCAAGAATTAGTTGACAGTAAAGAATAATAAAAAAAAAAAAAGAGAGAGAAAAGGAAGAAAGTCAAAGTTTGCGGGCTGTACTTGATTGTACAGTCTCAGCCTTTTCTTTTCACTTAATAAAAATTATAATATTATGAGAATATTATTTTTGTTCACATTATCCTTTCGAATTTTATAAATCATTTTTTTAATAATATATTCCACGTCATTTTAAAATACCAATCGGTTTCAGCGGGCTTTATACTGCCCACTCACCTCACGCCACGTTTATCCATCTCATCTGTCTATCCTAAATCACTTTATATAACCAGGAGTTATCCTCTGCGGTCGTGCTCATTTCAGATGCGTGGACTCCTTCGTCACTGCTTACGTGAGAGAGAGAGAAAGAGAGGAATTTTCAATATGGGTCCTACTTGAAAGGATGACGTGTCAATTAGTTCTTTGTATGTCGTTGTCGAGCTGTCACTTCATCGCGAAGAACGGACTTACAGTTTAGATTCTTGATGACGTCATACTTGCGTTTAGACTACGTCTTTTTTATTTGTATTTTCGATTTTATTAAGAAGGAAGTTCCTTTTGTTTTTTATTCGGTTAAAAGGCTTTTAATTGACAGCCAATTTTACATTTAACTAATAAGTTTGTTTTTTTATTTTTTTTTTTATAATTATTTCTTAAGAGGGTAAATAAAAATAAAAATAAGAAACACATTATTATTATTATTATTACCATCATCTCCTTAATAACCATTTAACTTTATTTTTAATTTTTCAAAATTATATTCATTTTTCAACCATGTTAACAATATATTTGAATTCTTAATAAAATTCTAAAAATGAATAATGAGTTTTAAGAAGTTATTGCATTAATGTTCCAGTTGACTTTGAACTTCATAAGAGGGGAATTCAATAATAATTATATTTCTTTTATTTACATTTTTTCAATGGTCAACGCTCAAACTTGGCATATGAACACTTAATTGTATGAACACTTAATTGTATCAATTTTGTTGACTAACAAGTAGGAATATATACACTCCCAAGTACCCTGAGATGGTAAGCTTTTGTAACGATTCAGTTTCAGAGAGATTTGAGTCATGGTTTGTTACTTACCGACGTAGAATATTTAAAAAAATACACATAAATTTAAAGCTTTTAATACGTGGATGCAATGACGGATAGGCCATTTAACGATCAAAACCAAGTTCATAAAGCTTAAGAATACAGAAAGAGAGAGTAGGCAACTATCTAATCCAATCTCCATATTGCATTTTTTGTGTTCCAAGAGCAAATGACATTTTCCAACCGAAAACATATTCGGCAAAAAAATGAATGTATAACAAATTATCATAGATTGACCAAAATACGGACTTCGGGCCGGCTATAGGTTCGAATCCTACCACCTTTCTTGTGGATCATCATGTGGTTATTGGATGATGGGAATAAGAAAGCAGAAATTAGGAAATTAAGCACGGAATGTCAATATATGAATTGTTTCATTATTCGTTATTTCCAAGTCTTTTCGTTGCATGACCCCACGACAAATGAAGCTTTTTACCTATCATGTAACGATCTCTCTGTGAGCTTTGAAGGAGAGGATGACATTCCATGCCAAGGCAAGGACATTAGCTGCAAGGACCTGAAATAAAGACGAGTGCTGTGTTTGAAAGGCATGGTTTTCAATACGTATCGAGATATTGTTGTTGTGTTTACAAAAAATCGTTACGCACCAAAGCCCAAAGGGAGGTGTGGAGTTTGACAAAGGATCAAACCTCCTCCCACAAACTTTCGAACTCCTAAAATCCTATCGTTTCATAAAACGGCACGACAACTGGCATGCCGAAGAAACCGGGCCGTATCCCGAAATGGTGCAAGAAGAACAGAACAGAAACAGGATAAAATGTAAATAAGACATACCTGGAATTGCTGGGGAACAAATCTGAAGTTGAGAAACTGGAAAGGTATCCAGAGTTTCCAATTAGCCACAACAGAAGAAAACCATTCCTACAAAGCAAAAAAAACAAGTTTGAGGCTGAAATTAATAAAAGATTGCTTCTCTCTTGTTGGAGCAGAAGATGTTCAATTGGAACCTGTTGAAGCTTGGGAATAATATGCGACGGTCGCCCTTCCAATGTTAGTAATCCAGCTAGAAACGCTCCAAGGAACACCGGAGTAAACACGAACTGCCATCGTTAAATTCCATTAACAAACAGGACGTCGAGTTAAATTACGTACTAAGAACTGTCTTCTAATAGCTGGATTACCTGATCAAGAAGAAGGCGCAAGAATGCACCTGAAGCTCCTGGCAGGGTCACCAATTGACTTAGATACAAATACCTATAAGTGTTCATCCATTAAACAAACAAGTATCTAAAGATAGTTCATGAAGCATTACAATTGAGTCTTCATTTTTAAAAGATAATTCACACATGCTTCAAGATTTTAGTTTGGATTAATACCAGAAGTGCAAGGCAGGACCGACTAACGCAAGCCCCAACAGAGAAAATCTAAACGTTCTTTTCAGATCTGCCGACGGTGCGTCTTCAAAAACAAGCTATGTGAATATGTTCAAACATTTAGTACAATAGTCCTTACCAGAAAAACGGTGCACCAGCTGAAAGTAAGGCCAAAGATAGAGAAAAAGATACATTCATAGCAAATCATATATCTCCAAGATGGTCATTCAGCATGCCCCTAACTATCGGAACGTTCGGAAAGTCCTATGAAACATACACCAATGAAGTACTAGAGGATGGATATAATTGAAGTTGGTGCAGATAAGGAGGCAAACCTGACAAATAAAATCTCCCAGAGCATTTAGTATCCCAGATGTTACAGATTTCACCAAAACAGGGTATTTTGCAAGAAGAGACAAATACCTGGAATAACACAAAATCAAGTTTGTAAGGCAAGAAAAAGAATGGCGAACTTATTTCTGATTCAAGCTTGTAAACAGAAGCTAAGAGGAAAGGTAGAGGTTCAATAAGAAACACTACCTCACATGCATTCCGCTGAAAATCAAACAAAATACCAACAGGAACTTAATTTATTTTTTAGAATAGAAACATGGCAGCAGATGACAAGAAAGTATAGTGAAGTCGGCCACCATTTTTGTCACGGGCGATGGACTACATATGAACAAGGACGAGTGTTGTACGTCAAATGACAATTGACGCAGACTAACACGGTACGGTGGGATCAATGTTTTCCTTCGGCCATACTTGATAGCTCAAATTTAAAGTTCATGTCGGAACTACACTCCCTTTCTGAGGTGGTCCATCATCAATTGCACTAGACATCTCTCTAATCAATTTAGTTATCTCAGAGTAAAGGCCAAACTTGGGTAACATCTGTAGGTATGTTATGTTAATTCCTTTCATAAATGGAAGATATAGGAGGCTCCATTTGTAGCCTTGAATCTTGAGCCTTCTTTCAGTCGCAAGAGGTTTATACTACCATGAGAACACACCAAAATAGTTTGCAACTTGCAGAAGGACTAGAACAATAATATCAGTTTGTTTCAAATATATAAAGTTCTCTTAAGTATTTAGAGGGAGTTACGCATCAATTTTCTGGATTAGCCCCTACCCAAAAGACTTTATCGAATGTACCATCTATAACTCTAACTTCACTATTGAAAACTTGGTTGTTAATTTTCATTCAAAGGAGCCAAAAGGAAGCCCTCAAGTAGATATCCAATCATTAGGAACAAAAATTGTGTCTGACCAACAAAGCATCACGTTTCCCCTTACATTTTTCCTACTATAACACTTGTTTGATGAAGGGATTCTAGTCACCAACCGATCAGAGAAGCATTTGTTAAGGTTACCTCCCTCCAGTACTTCTCAAAGGTCCACCAAAGTAATAAATAACATGAAAAGGTGAGCAAGTTGCAAAACTTGGAGCTTTTGGGCTGTGGAATCAGTGAAGAAAAAATTGGAATGGTCGACATTTTTAGGATCTTGGTAGATCAGTGTTTCGTGGACAAAGGTTCCATAATCAGTCTGGATCATGACACTTGCTTAGTTTCAATGGACCAACAGGAGGCAACTAGTTTCAGATATGGCGAAGCTCAAGTCACTCATAAATTAGTGCATCTCAAGAAAGTATGCCGTAAGAAAAACATTAGAAGGCACCTTAGATAAATAATTCAAAGGCTTAATGCATGTAAAGATGAAAAGGGAGATGGAACTAATCTGTACTGAAATTTATTACCAAGACAAGAAGGACCAGTTATCCCCGCCTTTGCCACTATCCCCTTCACCGCCTCCAGAATCTTCACGACCATAACCTCCATATCCATCACCGCCACCTCCAGAGCCAAAACCATCGCCAGAGCCATCGCCAGAGGATGCCGAAATCCGGAAATTCGTAAATCTCAGCGACCCACATTGCATTTGACGCCGACCCACAACCTTAAACTCCAATCGGTGACTATGGGAGAAAGAACAGGCATGAGTACCCTTGATTTGAACTGGGGTTTCAAGGCTTCGGGTTTGGAGGCCGAAGCGTAAGGAGGGTCCCCCATTAAAGGTGGAGCGAGTACAAAGGGGAGGATGTTGAAGAGAAAGAGTGGCGCCACGGAGAAGCATCTCTGTCGTGGACGATCAGAAAGCTTAGACAGTGAAGGAAGGTGATTTTGAGAAGCTTTGAGAGGTCAACACTAGGTTTTGCAGTGATGCAAATGCAACAGAGGAAGATGAGGATTGTTTAATTCTGCTGTTCCAGGCGAGAATCAAAGCAGCATTTTTCACATTGGCCAATGTAGGCGATAACTGGTCTACCTGTTCATTGTTCATCTGCGTTTTGTTCTTTTCCCTTTTTCTTTTCATATTTCCCTTTTAGAAAAATAAACCATTTAAAAATTAAGATTCTCTGTGGGTTAGAAATTATAACGAAAATCGAAATAAAACCAATTAATATAAAAAATGCAAAATAAATATAAATTTTAAATTCAATGTCAGATAAAATACAATAATATATTAGTATAATTTTTATTAGAGGAGAATTATTACTAGTATAAATAAGAGAGAGAGAGAAAAATTAAAATAATTAATAAAAATATGAGGTCCGATCCAATGAGAATTTAGAAAGAAATAAAATTACACTTTTTTTTTTTTTTTTTTAAATTTTTATAATTTTATTTTTAAAAATAGGGAGAAAATGTGTGCAAGTATAGTAATCTAGGCATGTACCACGCATGATTATAAATAAAATAATTCAATTGAAAACAATCTATCAAAAACCATAGCTAAATTTTAAATCATTGATTATGGGTTTTCCAAAATAATAATAATAATAATTATATTCAACCAGAGAACCAATGAGTTTGAATCTAATGAGTTTGAATCTATGTTTGGCTATGCAACATGGTGGAGATGCAATTGTGCTTTTACCGTAGTCTTTCTATTTGATTGTTGTGGTTGTGTGTTTCGAGATTGAATTGCTGCTGCGATTCCAAGAACTAATTATGCGGGAATCCCTCCCACTCAACCACAACATAGAAAGGAAATTATAGTCAAAGTTGATGAAAAATCTGAAACATCAAACATACAGTGCAAGTGAAAAGAAGAGACAAAGGAGCATGCCCTTTTCTTATGATCCTCTTAGTAAATGTCTTGGATTCAAGCCAATAAGATGGAAGTGTTGAGGGAGGCAAGCTAAAGAAACTTTGACACGATTCCTGCTTCTACAAATTCATCCATGTTGTCTCAATCAAAATAATCAAATTTCTTAGAGAGAAGAAAGACTTTTTGTCCACTTACAATCATGTTATGCCTTCACCCATATAGCCCTTCATCCATCCAAAAGTTCACTTTCATTGACATTCATGGTATGCCAGCTCGTAATCTAACATGACCTGAAGCTCATTGCATAAAGATGAACTCAAAGGAGTCTCGGATCTTTGTCGTCCAATTGCCTATCGGTTTGATGCTTCATAATACGCATCAAGTTAGGCGTTCCCAACGCTTGTCTCTTGACCTGGCAACGACATCTGTTGATATCACAACTTATGTTAGCAGAGATAAAACTAGGAAGGCATCCACTCATTTGTGGGCTAATGAAAGAAATAAAAGACAGAAGCAGAACCGCAGTCTTCTAAAAAGTTAATTAAAAACAACGTCCACCTATTAGGAGTGTGTTTGGGAATACTTTAAAAGAGTGTTTTTAACCACCTAAAAGTACTTTTTCTGTAGTTAGAAGAGCTACCGTCTTCAACTGTAGGATGACAAGAAACACCACAAGCTCTCCTGCCCGTGGAGATATCAAAAAGGATGCAGAAAAGAGGATACACATGAGCAAAATGTCTGGAGTTCGTACCATAAATAGTTAATCAACAAAGCAAGAAAGGAGCAAAATCAGGTCTTAACTTAAGGATGGATAGTTATGAGAGCTCAAACAGTAGAAAAATGAACTTGACAAAAAATAAAGAAATAAGAAAGCATGACTTCATTTTGCTGAGGAGTCGGAGAAAACGTGGCCTCGGAGGTCTTCCATGCTATAAAATGAAGGCCAAAGTAAGAGACCTGGGAAGGCAACCCGATTGGGAATTAGAGGATCCATAGTACTTGCAGCCCCACGGACTGAATATTCATCATTTTAGAAAGCGGGGGGAAGGGATCTCTTTTCTGCAACGGAAAAAAACGGAGCTGACTTGACTCGGCACAACCTAACGTCAAATGCCCTTAAACATTGAGAGTAGTTTCAATTATATCCCTATCATCTCAAAAGTTTCACTCCTCAAAATTGGTTCAAATATACCCCCATAAAATTTTGCCGTTAAAACCAGCGACTAAAATTGGTGTGGTTTTTGAATTGTAAATGTAGTAGTAGACGAGACTTAAAAATAAACGGCGTATGTGACAAGTAAGATAACCACTATGTAATCACTTTTCATGTCGTAGTTGTTCATTTTTTTTTTAACTTAATCTCCCACATCAGTGATTGCCTCATGGCTAAAGCTACATGTCATGTTTGCCATGTCTACTAGTGCCCCATTTACAACTCCGCAGTCATATCAGTTTCTACCCCTTGTTTCAACAATAAAGTTTTCAAGGGCATAATTGAATGTAATTCCAAAGCCTTCGGTATCAAACCAACCGGACCCCTAAGAAGTTGATAAATGAAATTCCAAAATCATTAAAGAAGATCCATCTCAATTTATAGGAGCATTTAAAGAAGAGATGATCTCAGTCTACAGAATCCCTTAGACATAGAGCTCAAACAGAGGGCTGCATTTAACAACAAGAAGGCAGTTTCTTTTGTAGAACTTCAGCTTTATTTGCCGCGTTGTTTAACAATTTCCACATAAGCACATTCACTTTTCTGGGACATTTAGATTTCCAAATGGCATAATGCAAATCATTAGGCACAGAAGAAGAAAGTGAAAGATGATTAACCAATAAGTTAACTAAGAATAGTCCTGAAAATACGATATTCCAATAGTTCATATCTTTCTAGCATTGGAAGTGAAATCATTCAGAATCCCCAATAGAGGAGAAAAATCATTAAACTTGTCATCCTTCATACTTGCTCTAGTAATTATTTTCCAAGAACAAGCAACACGATCCCAACACTATATATGCAATGTAAGTATTGTATGGAGTCCTCTTGTACTCGTCACTCAAGGAAAGAAGGATCTCTAAGTATTAAGACAAATACATCCAATTTTCTTTATAGATTGGAACAAAGTATGGAAGAACTAGAGAAAGAAGGAAGCTAGATAAATATATGAGAAACAAAATAATAATAGTAATTATAGTTCCTTTTATCATTAAACAAAAGATAATGATTTAAGGTAACTTTGACATGAATCTTAGAATAGTAAAAGTGTGTTTAGTTCATCAATGACATATGATTTTGTACTTCTCCTTAAGATGCTTACAAAAAATGTGTTTCCTTTAAAAGCACAATTTTCAAACATTCAAAATTCACTTCAAACTGATTCCTAAACAGATAGTTAAAAAATAAACAATGGGAGTTTGAAGGAATAGCGTAGCCAGTACCTTTGTCCCTCTTGAGTGGGTGAAATTCAAACATCATCAGATGATCAACTTGATTCCGCCATGAACAAAGTTCCACCTTCACAGCTACCCCGACCAATGGACAAACCATCAACTTTACCAGACATTTGAACTTTATCCTTCAATTAAAGCCCTGTAATATCGGCAAAACCCAGCTTCCTTCACTTTTAGATAACCAGTCTCCATTATCGGCTGCACTGACATGTTCCTTGATTTCCATGGATGATTCCAACTGCTTGGTGTGTCTACGTCCCAACAGAAGAAGGTCCTGCATCTTCCTTCTAACAATGTATATTGGATTGGGCTCAACCAAGAACCCTTTAGCATAAGCCTCTCTAAGGAAAACGATTTGGGTGTTCCCCTTGGTTGATATGTAGAATATCCCCGGGTGTTTCAGTAGAAGCTCACGGATATTGACTTCAATGGCGAAATCTCGCCTAAAATGGACAAGCCGTTCCACATCAACCAGCTTTTCCACTGTCAAGCTCAAAAGCTCATGAAGAACAGCCACAGCTCGCTTCTCATGGCGATGCATCCCCCCACAAGAACGAACACCAAAGCCTTGTCTCTTCTCATATGGCTTTGCATATGGAAGCCTCTGCCAATTCCTCAGTTTCTCTCTAAAACCACCCTTTATTTTAAACCCAGTTGGGAAATTGATGGGAAACGCAAATTTGACATCGAATTCGCTTAGCCATTTCTCTCTAAACTCTCTCTCCCTCCATTGTTCAACCTCGGCCACAGCTACATTCTCATGTTTATCAACTAACTCAACAATCTCCAAATCAACCAATCGGAAATCATCTGAATACTTCCCAAGAATCGATTCCCTAAACCCATCGGGCAACCCTAATTCCTTGCTGATTAGCCTCAACGCATGAATATGGAGAGTGCCATTAACAGACATCATTAGCAACTTCTTCAATCGCTGTACGGTCTCTAATTCGGAATCGTTAATAACATTCTCTTCTTGTTTCATCAAGGCGGCCATCTTCCCGGTAATTCTACAGCATAAATTCCTCCTCAGCGGATGCGGAAATACGTCGAACACATGGGGATACTTATGAACGAAGTCCCCAATGCCGATTCTGAGTCCAACAAAGTTCCGCCATCGAGACATGATTTGTAATGAGACGAAAGGGCCGCGTTTCCGATCGATCATGAGCTCGCGGAGTTTGAAGATTATTCTGAGTTTTCTGATTTGGGTAGCGAGTTTGTCGAGCTTAAGGTCCCTTGTTCTGTCTTGTAAACGAGTTTGAGCAGTCACCGCTGGCTTTCCCCATCTCCTTTGACAGAAATGATTGAAGGGACCGAATCGGAGTCTGGAAAAATCAGTTGTTGAAAGAGAAAACGCGGATTCAAACAATTTCATACCTTGTTGATTACAGTAGCACGAATGAAATTGGACATCAATGGAGGTTACCTAGAACTTGAAGAACAGTACACAGAAGAAGGGAAGAGCTAAGAGAGCATGGTAGGAGTGGAAAGCGAACCGCCGAACAACTCGATCAGGTATTTAGTAAGTGCCATTTGGCGGCATAATTTTTATTTTATTTTTTAATAAATAAAAAATCGAAAAAACCACGAAAATTATAACGCATAGCTAAATTTTAATCCATAGAAAATGTCCATTTTAATAAAGTTTTCAATTGATAATTATTTATTTTATTTTATTTAATTTTTAAATTTTGGGATTAGGGTTTAAAAATAAAAATTTTAAATAAATTGAAGGATGGCATTGGCGGCTAATAAATTAGGAAAATTCCATTTTTTTAATTTTTTATGGTCAACATCGTTGCTTAGAAATCGTATATATTAATACGGCGACGTTTCGATCTCCCCCCCCCCCCCCCCCCATCCCCGTCACCGCCACCAGAAAGCAAAAGCCATCGCTGTAGCTCACCAGTTGCCACCCGCCTCAGCTCCCACATTCTCTTTCTCTCTCTACACAACTACTTCACCAGCACCCATTCTCTCTCTCTCTCTCTCTCCCGAATTCTCTCTCAACTGGAGGCGGAGGTCATAATGGAAGAAGAGCGAGCACTCAGACGCAGCGCCAATGGCGGTTCTTCTGTTCTTCGCTACCCCACTGTCAGCACCACTTTTACAATCCCTTTAACTCGCTACACTACCCGTTTGATTACCTCCGACCGCCACCGCGTCCTTTTGGCTGATTGCGCCGACCCTCGACCGGACGCTGAAGAAGATGATGATGACGAAGACGGCTCCAACGGATTCAATCACCGCTCCTTCTCCTACTCTATGCCCATTTTGGTTCTCGACGTTCTCTGGAATTTGGCCTTTGTTCTTGTCTCGATTGTTGTCCTCTTGTCCACGTTTCGTGAGCGCCCTTCCACCCCTTTGCGCCTTTGGATTTCTGGGTATGCCTTCCAATGTCTTCTGCACATTGGGTTTGTCTTCTTTGAGTACCAGAGGAGTATCCTGCATCATGGCTTTGAGGACCCTGCGGCTCATCGCAGGTAGGGAAAACAGTCTATTATGATTTCATTTCAGTGTTAGGGGAGGTTTTGTGCTCTTTGTTGGCTGTGGCTGTCTACATTGTTGACCTTTTTCCAATCCCCCCTGAATTTTGAGCTTGAAATTTGAAGATTGAGCCACTAATTTTTGCTCGTATGGTTTTTTGATGTGATGAGGGGATGGATAATTGAGCATGCATGTTCTAAGAAATAGATGGAAAGGGGAAAATGTAAATTCTTTATTCGGTGTTTATTTTCTTGATTTCATGTTTCATTCGACCTGTAATTAACTTCGCATCATCTTCTCAAATTTAGTCTTCAACTTACTTGACGAACACATAACAATATACAGATCTATAAGCTGTACCAGCAAGCTTTGGACTAATTTGTTTTATCTTTGTCCTTCTAGCATAATGAAAAGGTTGGAGTCAATGAATACAATGACATCGTCGGTCTGGTGGGTCTTCGGATTCTATTGGATTGTCATGGGTGGCCACGCACTTCTCCAAGATTCTCCCCGGCTTTATTGGTAAGGACTTTGCCTTTTGACATGTTTTCTGATGGAGAAATGGTGTCACTGGCAAACTTCATCTTCTTTGAAAGTTGTTTCAACTGCTATCTTTTGGTTGGTTTTGCCTTTGAATTAACTGAATGTGTTCACACTCTTCAATCTGGACTTTACTTTTTTCTTTTTAGCAAACTTTCAACAATGTCCTACAGAAACTGGTACTTTAAGTCATGGCTTTTCTAAATTAGGTTTCTTGTAATAATTGCATATCAGACTAAGCTGATGAGAGTTCGATCTCAAACAATTATACAAATGGCTATGCAAAACTTAAGGTATATCTTTAATATTCTGGTTCCAATCTCGATCATTCGGTTTTTTGTGGGTCGGTGGGTGGGTTCTAGATCCTTTTATTCTCCTCTCTCGTATGTGAGAGATATCTTACAAGACCGGTGTCAATTCGAAGAACGTTCTTGTTTTGCTACAAAAAGAACAGTGAAAAGGTACCAATGGTCCCTTTAGAAGTTGATAATGTTTCCAATACAATAATTGAACCTAAATCCTGTAAATAATAACCAGTGGATAGCAAGACAAGGAAAACTAAGTAAATGCATTAAATTTTGTTACATCTGCTTTCTTGATCCAATCTGATACTTTGTCAACAAATGTATTTGAATCTCTTTCAAACCGTTATTTTGAAACTTTTAGCTTTAATTGTGTTCACCTAAAGAAATCTTAGCTTTGATTTATTGTTGTTCGGATCATTTAGCCTCATTTGGAGCTTTGATGCTGAATATTTTTTGGGTCAATTGCAGGTTAACCGTGGTCTTTCTAGCATTTGACTTGTTCTTTATTCTCTTTTGTGTTGGGATGGCATTTGTTGTTTGCTTCTCTCTTTGTTGCTGCATTCCAATTGTAGCATTTGCATATGCCATGACTACCAGAGAAGGCGCCTCAGATGAGGATATCAGGACTCTTCCCAAATATACATTTCGTCAAGCTCCGGTATTTGGGACATTTAACAAAGAACAAAAACCTGTCGGAGCAAGATTGGAGTTGGATAATGATCACCACATCAAAGAACTTGTTCTTCATCCAGAGGATTCGGTCAGCTACTTATCTTTTATTTCAAATCGTTAATATTTATATTCTATCTGGTTGATTGTTTATGATTCTATTACATCATTATTATCTCCTGTGAGAAGTCCCGGAAATTGCACGATTCAGATCTGCATGTGCATTACATATTATGTGCATGCAGTAGTTGATGATCATTCTAAAATTTGTGCGTATTTTGATTCTGTTCTCAGCTAGAATGAAGAGTATGTATTCCTTCTTGAACCATGAAAGATCCATGGAACTTTAAAAAAGGCCAATCTGGGTTCAATAATTGGGAATCTTGGTTATAATAACTCGCCCAAGCTCATGCTAGCAGATAATGTCCTCTTTGGGCTTTTCCTTTGGGCATCCCCTCAAAGTTTTTAAAATGCGTCTGCTAGAGAGAGGTTTCCACACCCTTATAAAGAATGCTTCGTTCTCCTCTCCAACCGATATGGGATTTGACAATCCACCACCCTTTGGGGCCCAACATCCTTGAACCCTTATAAAAAATGCTTCATTCTCCTCTCGAACCAACCTGGGATGTCAAACTTTTCTTGCTTATAGTAATGAGTAAAAATGTATATCAATATGGTTCTCTGTGTGCGTAATAGTTAGTGATTCTATGACAGGATGTACTTTCTTCACGGTGTGCAAATTTTTGTTTCGTTTCTCTCACTGGAATGTTCATCCTGTCATTGCTTTTGAATCATGGTAGTCTTTTTCTTGTTGCATTTATGCTGTGTTTAGTTGAGAGTTTTCCCTAATTTGAAGCTGAGTATTCAAATATTTACTTTTGTGTAGGAATGTTGCATTTGCCTTTCACAATATGAAGACGGGACGGAGCTCTATACTCTTCCCTGCAACCACCATTTCCATTGTGGGTGCATTGGCAAATGGCTTCGGATAAAGGCAACCTGCCCGCTCTGCAAGTCTAATATCCATTGGGGCGATACATTGGTTTAACCATCGGAACGAGCAACAAATCCAGCTGAGAATTTGAAAGTTAGGATTTTCAATTTCAGGTCAGATGCTTGTTGATCTCTGTCAACTAATGCTTTTAGAAACAGGGAGGATGGAGAGTAGGAATTTAGCTGATTCCAACCTTAGGGAGATGTTTAGTTTCCTTAAACCCCATCTGTGGACACAATTTAATCTGAAAATTTAACTTTATTTGTATGTAAATTGATAGGAAAAGGTCCTTGTGCCTCTAATTTAATCTGCTATATGTGAATTCTTCTGTGTCAGTTTACTGGCTACTCTGTTTTCAAGCCTCTCGTCATAATTGAAGAGGGAAAACATAGCAGTGTGGAGAAAAGTAACCATTTAAACCCACCTTTGCCCTCTCATAAACACTTGAAGTAGAAATCCTCTAGAATGTTGGCCAAAAAATTAAAATGGCGATGATTTAGAACGCAGCAGTGATCAGATTAAGCCTAAGAAAGCAACATTCAGAAAAGTTTGAACGATGATGACACAAAACCGTGGGATGATAGAATTGACTCTTAACAGCTTAAGGCTATTAGGGTGGATAGTTGTTGCAATATCAAATCGACACAGCAAGTGGAAGACAGGATTGAAACAGATGCGTAAATAGCAACAGCTCTAGACAAGATCAAGCAGTATCTTTTAGCGGCGTTTTGGATATTGTCTTGCTTGGTAGGCCATGTTTTTCAAGAACTGGCATGATTCATGCCGCTTGGGAATTCCTCTTCTGGTTTGTTTTCAATGGACTGTATGTTAAAAACAATCCTTATACATTGTTTTAAAAGTTTTAATTTAATTTCTTGTGTTAAGATAGGTTAGTGTTAGGTTTAGCATGGTTGACAGCTGAATTTATTCGACTCTACAACCAACATGATCAAGCAAAGTGTTTTGGTCTTGAAAGATCAGCATGTTTTCAAACTAAATCATTGTCAAACGATACAAACAATCATCAAACGATATAAACAATCAGATGTTGTATTATGTAATTAGTATACTTATGTACAAGACGCTGTTATTGATATTAAATCATAGGTCACTGACCCCGACCCCAGGACTCTGTACAATGAGAGCATGCTACATGCTTATTTCACTTTGGATTAAACTGCAAGGATAATAACACAGATCTCTTAACCTGTTCCATACATATGCATTCACTGTTTTGCTTATCAGCTTCATATGCAACTTCAGATAGCAGATGTTGAGAACTGATGATGGCTTCCAGGCATCCTGATAGTGTTGGATTCAATCAACAAGTCAAATGAAGTTATAGAATGTGATACGATAACAACGTCCATGTTTTCGGCAGCAGTGTTAAGCGAAGCTTTTAAGGGAAGGACCTGCCATTCAGAAACGCCACAAGTTAAAGCTTGAAGTGATAAGAGTGTCACCAAAGAATATGCTAATTAGCTATCTGAGTGTTAAAAATTGACATCCTAATTAGCTATCTGAGTGTTAAAAATGGACATCCTAATTAGCTATCTGAGTGTTAAAAATTGACAACCTGAGATCCCACCTCGCCTTGGAAGGAGAAAGAAACATTCTTTATAAGAGTGTAGAAACCTCTCCGTAGCAGACGCATTTTAAAACCTTGAGGAGAAGCTCGAAAGGAAAGGGAAAGTCCAAAGAGGACAATATTTGCAAAATCAGTTTCCTATCATGAAGCCAAGGGTCTTTGGTAGATACGCTACTGATGCATTAAACCTGACAACCTCCCACCCTTTCTCCAACAACTTCTTTGTAACGACCTAAGCCCACTGCTAACAAATATTGTCCTATTTGGGCTTCCCTTCCGAGCTTCTCCTCATGATTTTTAAAACGCGTATGCTAAGGAGAGGTTTTCACACCCTTATAAAGAACCAATCGATATGGGATCTCACATTCTCATCCCTAAAAATACTTGCAGGATCTCACATTCTCATCCCTAAAAAACATGCAAGTATGTAGGTGTCAAATTTAGTACTGTCAACATCAAAAGGGTATATGAGTTACCTTCTTTGGGTTATTCAAGGAATTCTCATCCATTAAATTAGCAGAAGTAAGAACAGTCTGGGACGACCCAGATTTCCTAATGGAGTAGCCATTCAAATTATTTACAGATATCTTGAGATTCACGTTGTTGCTTCCAAAGTTAACAACCTGCAAAAGATCGATGTTTCACAATGATTACTTTTTAGTATGCCATGAAATACAAGTGAAAGCCCATATGGATATGCATACATACATACCTTGATTCTAAGATAGTAATTGTTATCATCCGCATTTTTCCATATAATGGAAGATGCGATTAGGGAAGAAGAATTAGCACCCAGTGTTGTATCAAGAAGAGTTGCTCCACTTGATGCGGCAAAAAATTGCTGCATCCAGTAGCTAGGAGTTCCATAAAGGTGCGATGAATTGAAGACAATAGCATCCGGATTCCACCTTTTGAAACAAAGTTTTCCATTTTAATGTATCAATCAATGATCATAATACTCATCACAGATGATGAGGCAAGACAAAGTGATACCTTCTGTCATTAGTGTTCACGAAAAGTGGTGCATAGCTAGCCATTTCAACAATATCACTGCAAAAAAAGAACAAAAACAAAATCTCAAAGTTTCTTTCCACCTAGTTTTTCGGAGCATCCATAGAAACATTTCAAGATCTACCAAAACCTGTTCTTCTCAAGGCCGATGAGAAATCCAGCTTCAGCGATGGCTGCAAGGAGACTGCCTGTGCCAGCGTCTGAACCCGTCACCGCATACTCGCTCACAAAAGCCTGCAGAGAAACCGCAGAAGTTGGTTTGTATTCTCTTCTATATTTAGAGACAAAACGGAGAGAGGCATACCTTCGGACCAGTACGTGATGTTTTATCGAACTTATGAGCCATTGAAAACATTTGGTTGGCTGAGGTATATATCTAATCAAGGGAAAATTAGTATGATATCAATTTGTACATCCAGTCTGATTCAAACAATAACAATATGAAATCATAAAGAAAAAATTACATGAAAGTCATAGTAATCAGCTGGGTGATCCAACTTCACAGAAGATCCATCACAGTTTGAAATTATTTTGATGTCAGGATAGGCTCGTTTTAGAGCATTGTAGATCTTGACATAGTTTCCTGCTCAAACTAAACTTGTTTACAAAAAAGGAAAAATTAAAACCTGTGAAGAAACTGAAGTTGTTAAAAGAAACCTCTGTAGTTCTTTTTGCCACAGTCCTCATTTCCAAGGGCGACATACTTTAAGTCGAAAGGTTGTGGATGTCCCATTGCAGCCCGAACAGAACCCCAAGTGGAATTAGGATCTCCTCTTGCAAACTCGATACTGTCGAGGGCTTCCTAAAATCATTACAACATGGTTAGAAAATCATTAAAATAGCTGCTCATAATTTAGGAGAAAATGAAATGATTGTGAGCTTACCTGCACAAACGGTGCGATATTGGAAGTGTCTACCTGATCTTGGTGGCTGATTCCTAAGAACATCAAACTAGATAATGAGCAGAAGAAAATAAATGAAAGGAGAAAGAAGATAAGGAAGATAACCATCATGGATTACCATTATTGAACACCCAAACTGGCGCAGCACCAAGATCTTCTGCCAGCTGCAAAGATGAGCTTAAGATATGATGAAATACACAACCAGTATTGAGGATGAGTATCAATACTAAAATTAAATACGACACTCACTTGGAGAAATTCAAAATAGCCGAGCCCATCATCAGTCCAGTACATCCAAACATCACCAAAGTGTCCAGGTCTCTGTTCCCATGGTCCAATGGTTTCTTTCCAGCGAAATGCATTTCTTAACCATTCACCTTCCACAAAGCATCCACCTGGAAATCTAATGAATCGGGGTTTCAAATCAGCCATCATTTGGACTAGATCATTTCGGAAGCCATGACCCTGCATAATGAGTGGTTACAACAGTAAGGAAAACCAATGTCGAAGAGTAATGCATATGAACCAATGTAAATGCATATGGACCATTTTGAATTGAGTTTCCAAATGGGGCAGTCGTGTTTATATCATCCTCAAAAGATACAAACTAATTAATGCAGTGTCTAAAGCCATAACCAAAAAACTATAGAGAAAATTATGCAAAGACCCAAACTCATGCAGTCCCATCAACTTGGTGAATAGTGTTGGATCAAACATTGTAATTCTCAACTTCAATCTTGAGTAACTTCTTTTAATAGAAAACCAAGAA
This sequence comes from Cucurbita pepo subsp. pepo, assembly GCF_057944985.1. Lineage (NCBI taxonomy): Eukaryota > Viridiplantae > Streptophyta > Magnoliopsida > Cucurbitales > Cucurbitaceae > Cucurbita > Cucurbita pepo. The sequence continues at coordinate 12,720,224 of NC_141805.1, read as the reverse complement.
GATAAAACACTTCCCGAAACCAAGAAGATTCACGATTCATAATAATTTCTCATCTGCTACTTAACCAAAAAAAAAAAAAAAAAAAAAAAACATTCTGATCGACCAGAAGTGTAACAACTCAAGTCCATCGCTAGCAGATATTGTCCTTCTTAAGCTTTCTCTCTCGGACTTTCCCTCAAAGTTTTTAAAACGTATCTGCTAGGGAGAGGATTCCACACCCTTATAAAGCATGCTTCGTTCCCCTCTCCAATCGATGTGAGATCTCACAATTTACCCCTTTTCGGGGCCTAGCGTCCTCGCTAGCACTCGCTCCTCTCTCCAATCGATGTGGGATCTCAGAATCCACCCCCTTTTGGGGCCCAACATCTTCACTGGCACACCGCCCGGAACCTGGCTTTAATACCATTTGTAACAGCCTAAGTCCATCGCTAGCAGATTTTGTCCTCTTGGACTTTCCCTTCCGGGTTTCCCCTCAAGGTTTTTAAAACGCATTTGCTAGGGAGAGGTTTCCACACTCTCCCTCATAAAGCAGGCTCCATTCTCCTCTCCAACTGATATGGGATCTCACGAAAAGTTTATATAACTAAGTAAAATTAAAATTTACTTGTTAAAAAAAAGTTGTAGATTTAGCTAACTGATGCCTGATTTAACTACATAGACATATAGAGACAAAATACCTTATATGTTTCCACAGGCATGGCAGATATTTGGTCAAACCATATTACTCCTTTTTTCGACGTTGTCAACTGAAGACGTGAATTATGATTAGTTTCTGTGGCAATCAATAGAACCTCCATCTTTGACCAGTTCGACACATCAGAAGATCTATAAAGACAAGTAATCTATATTAAATTTTCATTCCAACAAGGAATTCTTTTGAAAAGTTCAGATAAGCTCACATGATGGATGCTGTTGCCAACTTTTTCAGCCCTCTTGAATCCGTGAGTGAAACGGACACATCAATTTCTCCCAAGGACCGAACAAAAAGAGTCACTTTGTATGCCTTTCCTTCTTCAATATTCTGAAAGAGAGAAAAATTTTAGAGTTAGAAAAGCAACCTCCCTAGTTTCCAGCAATTCTCAAGCATAAAAGGATGAAAAAGAAACTTCTTGTAACGGCCTAAACCCACCGCTAGCAGATATTGTCCTCTTTAGGCTTTCCCTCAAGGTTTTTAAAACACGTCTACTAGGAAGAGGTTTCCACACCCTTATAAAGGGTGCTTCGTTCTCCGCCCCAACCGATGTGGGATCTCACATTTCTTCTGAAAGAGAACTTACCATGCCCCAGAATCCAGGGTTGTAGATACCAACTTCTCCGGTTGGACAGACATTGTTATCCCTACTGTCACACAACACCTCCATACGCAGTGCCACCTTATTCCGATCAAAGCAGGATGATCGATCCGTTGAAACACTTATACTCGACTCATCTCCAATGATTGACCAAGGATAAATATTAGACGGAGTGTTTGGACCCCCAGCTTCAAATCCTGTGGATGAAAGATCATGATTATATCATCAGCAAAGCCTTCATCCATAAGGGCCATAACATATACAGAATGGGATTCCACAGTTTCTTTATGCTATGTTCATCAATGAGTAAAAAGAAAAAGGAATTGGGTTATCAGAGCTGACCTCTGTTGCTCACAAGCTCTGCCCATATTCCACCAGCGCCTGCATGATTAATTTCCTGTGAAACAAAACATAATATAGTGATTTCAGAAAGAAGACCTTGCAATTCAGAAAAAATATTCCAACCAACCTCAAAAAAGATTCCAAAAAGCGTGTCTGGAATCTGCCGTGCTGATGCTTCTGAAGCATTAACAACTAGCCGGATAGGCTGGACAGTGTCATCTCCAATGGCAAAGAATGTACTAACAGAGACAGCCACAATACCGAAGCATAGCAAAACATAATATGAGACTTTACTAGAAGCCATTAACATTGCTGCATCCAACGTTATCAAAACCAAAAAAGGAAAATCAGAGAAGACTCATTACAAGTCAATAAGGGACAAAATCAATAGAGGACAACAAAACGAACAGTTTGTCCCTCCATCCATAGCTATACAAACACGTTGCCATTAAACAACAAACAGGATAAATTATAGTATCTATTTTGGCAAAAAGAAAATAACAGTAACAAACAGGACCGATAGTGATAGATTAAGCGACTAGCTAATGAGACTTGATAGAACTGAAATCAGAGAAGACCCATTTCAAGGAAAATGCAAAACCCAATTCACAAGCAAACCCTATTCTCAACACGATCAGACGAACAGCCAACATAATCAGTTCAAATTCAACAGGAAAGAGTAATGAACCTGCTGGAGTTTTTCAGGACATGAAATTGAGTTCAATTTGATAAACTCGAGATGGGTTACCTCCTTAAAAAGGCTTTGATCATCCCAACTGAGAGAGTACCCTGTGTTTCCTTGCTTTCACGCAAAAATTTCGAAAGAGAGAGAAAACCCATCAGGGTGTGGAGTACAAGTAGAGCCCATCACCACTCCTACCAAGAATTGCTTCAATGGGCCCCCAACTCCGTGCAGTGACCTTGTGTAACGCAGGACGCAACTGTAATTTGTGGGTTAAATTAGGAGAAGGATGAAGGGCTTGTGTATCAGTGTAGAGAGAAAATGGCATTTAATTTGACCCCAACTTTTGCTTAAAGAAACAAAGATGAAAATGATGATTCTACCATTTTCGTTGAAGATGATGGTGTCAGCGATAACATTCCTATCCAAATGTCGCCATTTCTTTCGTTTTTATTTGCTTCAACGCCACGTCCCGTTCAGCATCAATAGTTTGGATCAAAGTGGATAAAACGCTTCCTGGTTTGGAATTGAGTGTAGATGGAAGATAGGGAAAGATTTGGGTTTTCACTGAAATCCGCCTCCTTTCATTGCAGTCATACTGTAACGCTCAAATCATTTCTAGAAAAGTTGTTTTTTTTTTTTTTTACGGGAAGTTTATCCAATCCAACCTTAAATTTTGAACTTTCATCAACGCATATATAGAAATTTTGTTTTGGCTATTAACCTAAAACGAGCTCAATTGATTTTATTTTAGATTTTAAGAATTAAACTGAAAAAATTAAATTTATCATGAGCATTACTGTAGGATGTATTTGCTAGAAATTTTTTAAGCTGAAAAGGTATTTAATTATTCATCCAAATATATAATTTTGTTAATATGGTTTAGAGGTTTTTAATATCAGTCAACTTAAAAGAATAATTTAATAGGTAAATAATAATAAATGGGTGGATCCTACATTTTCAACCTACCCATAATAAATATTGTGTTTAATAAATTTGCATGGTGGGAAGAATCAACTAGATATGAGTTCGAGTGACACTTCACTCCTAACCATAAATCATTCACTGATTCTTCAACATCAGTCGGTTCGAACCCGTTTACAAGGTGAAGGAGAAGGTGTAACCGTTTACAAGGTGAAGGAGAAGGTGTGCGACCGAGAGGAAGAAGAATGAAAGAAGCAAGACGTCTACAGCCCAAGTGGTAAAAGAAATAGAAGAATAGATGGATCAGTGTGTGAATAGAATCTGAAAGTGGCATGTGGAATTTGAGCTTTATTTTAAAGCCACTTTGGATACATGAAAACGTAAAGCAACCAACATGTTTAACAACGAAACAAAAAATTCCTCACCCACCACAATAAGCTTCTGATATCCCCTACACTTCGCTTACCTAATCTACAGCCCAATCTTTCTTAACCCAATATTCCTCCCTGCTTCTAATGACAACAGGAAGCGTTTACAGCTGCATGTTGCTCTTCTCTGCCTCCCCAGAAAAATGGGACCTGTTCCACCAAAATTTTTGTACACAACTTTCATGAACATATAGACATGTACGTGTTAGATGAAGTCCAGGAAATGTCTAAACAATGATCATGTGCATATATAAGTTGAATCATATAAAATGATTTCGACTACTGCTTTTAATTCTGTCAAAAGATGACTTAACAATAGAGTAAATGAAGCCAAGTTGAGCTAAAGCATATAACTTTAATGCCCAAGATTTGGATTAGGATTTGGAATCCAGATTCAGCACCCAATTGCCTCAACATTCTCCTGCATCCCTTACAAAATAACCACATTACCTACTCATCTTAAACTAATTCTAATAGTAAAGACTTAGTATGTTTTGTCCTCATTCACACACTTAACTTTGGTTTCTTATAATTGAGTCAGTGAAGCTGCGTCTATCGTAATTATCAATTCTTTTAAACCTTTCTTAAACATAACTTCATATCCTTTGGATCATTCTCAATCAGATTTGGTCTCAGTCCATTCATGCATTCCTTCTCACATACATCTTGGTGATGGTCTAAATGATCATAGAAAAAATGACACAAGGAACCTCATGATTAATGTGTTCAATAGTATACCTTTTTAACGCCTAAAACTTGGAAGCTTCAACTTGAGGTGAGTCATTGGCATCCTTCGTCTCATCTGTGTTAACCCCACCAGGGATGGAACTTTCTACGGCTACTTCATCACTATCTTCCATTGATAATTCTAGCTGAGGATCAGGTATTCCATCACTGCCACCTTCTTCAAGTTCCTCTGCCTCTCGGTCAAGACGAAACAGTGGATCAACATGAGGTCTTTCTCCTTCTACCATCATTTTCAGATCATCTTCCAGGTCGTCCACGTATTCGAATCTCCTCAATATGTCAGGAGTTGGGAACGTCTCATCCTCCAAATATTTAGTACCCCTTTCCATATCAAGTTTCTCCTTCGAGCTAAAAATACCTTCTTCAAAATAAGGAGTAACGCCCATCATCATGTCATCCTCCTCAACAATGGATCGGAACTTATGCGATGACGGTGGAATTTTCGAGAAAAATACTTCTCCGACGTTCTTCATCGTTCCTTTATTATATGGATTCTCCTTCTTGTCGTACCGATACCGGAAATTCTCATAGGTAGTCTGCATTAGAATGACTTTATTAGGATAAGCAAGCAAGTATAGTATTAAACACTAAACTACTATTTGTATGTATAAATTGTGAATTGAAGTGGGTGAGTATAAGAAACCTACCTGATTTGTGAGTACAAGATAAGAATGGAATACGGAAAGGCCACCAACGAACCAAAAGGCAATGAAACAATACACTACTAGAATATCTGAAAGGATGTCTTTGGACACAGCCTTGAAAAAGGCTTCTTGATGATGAATAAGGATGGACAACGAAAACGACAACACGTATAAACACAAGATTGTCGAGGTCGTTATGAACATGAAGAAGAACCGATAATTACGCTGCAACAGTAACAACAATGGATCTAATAGTTAGAATTCAACAAAATAAGTGAAATGACATGAAACCTCTAAGTGCTTTCAGAATTATGCTAACAAAATTTGAGGCAAAGTTTAATAAGATTGGTTTAAGTATATGAATATCTTACTATTCCAATGCACTGCCCAACCCATGGGCAGTGATGATCAAATCTCTGAACACAATTGTTGCATATGGAACAATGAGATGCACGAGGAGGGCGATAAAATAAACAAGTGTCACAGTACTTGACTTTTACTGTATGACCATTTATAGTCACATCTTTAATCCGAGGGATTTTTAGATGTGGGGTTCTTCCATTGATCCATTCCATGGATGGTGTATTCATGTCATCTAATTCATCTGACTCAAGAGGCCTTGAATTTCGAGGCAGTATTCCAGGATCTCTACTAGAAGTCACGAACAGAAATATCAAATCCTGCACATAGTTTACTTCCCATGTGATTTTCTGATTCAAACAAAAACTGCATTAAGGATAATGAAAATGCACTGATTTTATCCTAAATTTCTCATCAGCCTTTAGTGTGAGTTTAGAATGACTAGTAAGTGAAAAATGAAGCACGCTTTCAATAAGCATTTTGAGAATACTTTGAGAAGAGTGTTAATCAAGAGTAGCCGATATACATCGCTCAGCTTTAGAGTTTATTATGCTGTCAATAATGATGGAACTCTAACCGCCCAAGCCCACCTCTAGCCAATATTGTCCGCTTTGGTCTGTTACGTATCGTCGTCAGCCTCACAATTTTAGAACGCGTCTGCTAGGGAGAGGTTTCCACACCCTTAAAAGGAATGTTTCGTTCCTTCTCCAATTGATATGGGATCTCACAATCCACTTCCGTTGGGTGCCTGCTCTGATACCATTAGTAAAACCTCAAGCCCACCACTAGCAAATATTGTCCGCTTTAGCCCGTTACGTATCGCCGTCAGCCTTACGGTTATAAAACATGTATGCTAGGGAAAGGTTTCCACACCCTTATAAGGAATGTTTTGTTCCCCTCTCAACCAATGTGGGAAAATCCACCCCTTGGAAGCCAGTGTACTCGCTAGCACACCGCTCGATGCTTGGCTCTGATACCATTAGTAACAGCTTAAGCCCACCACTAACAAATATTGTCCGCTTTGACCCGTTACATATCGCCGTCAACCTCACAATTCTAAAACGCGTCTGCTAGGGAGCGGTTTCCACACCTTTATCATGATGGATCTCACAAAAAAACTTGAAGGATGAACTACAGATAACCATGGAAGGAAATATTCTATACAGTCTCATCTCTATAGTTTTCTTTCGTTCTTTCAAGCTCTTACACACTAATTGCATAGACCACCTTACTAAGAAGACGGGCACAAACAAATTAAAACTCACCAGAAAAGTGAGGGCGAGACCTCCAAATAATACAGGATACCAACGAGCGTTCCCAGGTGGTTCAACATCATGGATCTTCAAATATATCTTTACGCAGAAAGCAACTGCAGGACCAGCAATAAGACATATGGAGAGAATCAGAGATGATACGTCAGGGCCAAATATCAATCTCCCACCACAGAAAAATCTCTGAGAAGACACAAGAAACGAAGTATCATCCATTTGAGTAATATTACATGAATAAACAAACAATGTATGATATGATATCTATTCACGAAATACAGAAGAATTCTACTAGTTCTTTATATTCAGATGAATATCATACAAAGCAGAAACACTCACAGATACAACTTAGATTTTCCTTCAACGATCTAAGCTCATAAACAGAGTCATCAAGTTGAACTTGAACAAAATGAATCGATCGTAAACAAAGAAAGAAACAATGGCACTGATAGATACATCAAACACTATCTCAAATCCCAAATGTTGAATCAAATGAATTCAAAACAAACCCATCAAGCAAAACAAAAGGGTAAGAACGCACATTACTTCCCCTCCAAACTTGGTAAAGTCTTAAGAGGTTGTTTGGCGTGGCCATACCGAGTCCGGTGAACGATCCACCCAACTCGGAGAATCCTGTACCCAAAACACAGTAAGAACAAAACACAAACCCTTATTCGTTCACCAAAAAAGCCATCGATTAAAACAGACGAACCCCCAAATCAAGAACCGATTCAAAAGACGATTCAAGAAATCAGAAACATCCCCTTCAACGGTAAGATCTTTTTCAACACACAAAACGAAACTAAACTACGTGCGTACACATGAGAAGAAAAATAAACGTTGAATCTTAAAGCGCAGAAACGATGGAGGAAGGTTCGGAGGGTTTTCGATCAAAAGCCAGCTGAGGCTCTCTGGGTCTGCTCGTGGAAAAAATGGGTTGCAGAAATTGGAAGAAGAAGAAGGAGTAACCCAAGAGAAAGGTTCGTCTCTGTGTGTTGTGAAAACGATGAAATGGGTTTGATGGCATTGATGTGTTAGGCGGCAGTTTCAATTTCCCGCGGCATTCGCGCCCGACGCACCCAACATTCTTTGTCGATTGGAAATGGAAAGTGCGTAAAAATAATAATGGAAATTTTGGGAGCTTTCAACTTCGCTACCTCCAATCCAACTCCATCGTTCTATCCATGAAACGTGCTGTCACATACTCGACCTCCTTTCTTTCTTTAATGTCTTTCCAATCAAATTCTTATTTCACGGGATTAACTTCATGTTGGTTGCTTCATTGTCAAGTCATCTCAAATTCCATATATATATTTTTTTTCTAATTATGAAACAAATACATTAATCTGTACTGGTTCTAGTTTTTATTTTCACATATATATTTTTTTTTTCATATCTCATTAGAATTAGATGGTCAATTATAATGGAAGTATACGATATAATTACCATAGTAAACGAAAATTTTGACCTAAGTGTAAAAAATGCTTAATCGTCAGCTAGTTCTTCCCCTTTTTCGGCTCATTCATTATGCAAGCAAGCAGTGGTTCAACGCTACACACCTTTTGCATCAATTTCTTCCCTGTTTCGGGTCTCACTCCAACCTATTCCTACCGTCGAACGATAGAGAGCATATAGTTATTTGTTCATCCCTAGATCATATGGTTTCTTACTAAATTAGCTTATGATAAAAATGGGTCGCTTCATGCATGTTCCAGATTGTGGCTACAAACAACGCATGAACATGAAATCATAACCCTACTGTTTGTTTATGGTTATATCAAGATATAATATGTCCCAGACCAACACGAGTCCTTTTAATGTCTTTTTAGGAAGTGCATTTCTTTGGTACAAATAGTAAGCTACCAATTCTTTTAAGTTTTTCTCAACCATTAATTCATATATTCAATAATACTTTCATTTAAATGTAATATCGATTCATTAATGTAGTCCTCTTTCATAGGAGCATCATATGACTAAGAAGATCGGATAGGATCTGATACATTAGTAAGAGTGTCAACTTTTCTTGCCACGACAGGGCACCATGGAGACCTACCCGACCTACTTCACGATGTTCAATTATTCAGATTTCTTTTTTGTGTTCACTTTCTCCTCGTTCGGTTGTCGAAATAGTAACTTAAACGTCCACACCGCAAGTATGGTTCCTTGAATTGGAGCAATCCAGTATACAAAAAGGTGTTCTTTGGTTATATGTTCCCCACGAGCATACGCCCATCCTATTACCTATGGAGAAAAGTTGAAAAGGATTAATGCGTGATATTGTTTGAATGAAATACGAGTATTGAGACTTACAGAGGCAGGGTTCATGCAGCCACCGGTTAAGTCAGAACCAAGAATCTGAAGAGTTAACTTGGAGCAGCTGGAGATCCATGTCTTCATGAAGAAATTTCCTGGGAGTGTCGTGGACAGTCCAAGCGAGATTAGGACAATGCCGTATGTTAACAATCCTTCTGTGAGAGCACCGTGATGGATGCCAACGTTCAAATGAGGCCCTCGTCCTGCTTCAGGGATTGTCTGGATAATCAGCCTAACACCACTAATGGCTCCAAGTACCTGAAGAGGTAAGCCAGAAACATCATCATCTGTTATTCTTCTTCACATTTCCATCCATTCTAATGTACAAACCGTTAGTTGATATTGTCCGTTTTGGCCTACTATGTACTACCATCAGTTTCATGGTTCTAAAACGTGTCTGTTAGGGAGAAGTTTTCACACCCTTCTAAAGAATGTTTTGTTCTCCTCTTCAACCGCTCACAACCCACCTCCCTTCGGTGCCTAACGTCCTTGGTGGCACACCGTCCGGTGCGTGGCTCTAATACTAGATGTAACAGCCCAAGCAGCCTACTGCAAGCACATATTGTCCTCTCTGAGCTTTTTCCTTTCGGGCTTCCCTTCAAGGTTTTTAAAACGCGTCTGTCATTGGACGGTGCGAAACACTGGTTGGAGTAGAGTTAGATAGTAGACGCGTTTTAAAACCGTGAGACTAACGACAATATGTAATAGGGCAAAATAGTGGGCTTGAGTTCTTATGAATGGTATCAGAGACAAACAAGCCGGTGTGCCAGCAAGGATGCTGGGCCCTGAAGAGGGTGGATTGTGAGGTCCCACATCGGTTGGAGAGGAGAATGATGAAAACCTCTCCCTAGCATACGCGTTTTAAAACTGTGAGGCTAACAGCAATACGTAACGGACCAAAACAAACAATATCAACTAGCGGTAGTCTTAGGGTGTGCAAGATCTTTCAAAGAACAGGGGTGATAAAGACAAGGGAAAGGGGACTATTCCCCTCCCAACCATCCTCCCACACAGAAGAAAAACGACCAAACCATTCCCAAAATCTTGGAGAACATCAGGTAACCAGATCATGTTTTTTTTTCATGCAATGCAAATGCAAATGCAGTAAGTTTAAACCTGTGAGAATAATCAAGATAACCACCATAGAACCCAGACAAAGTTTAACAGATACAAAACGCAAGGGGAAAAGAACCTGAGCAGGGATTCTGGCACCAGCAACGAAGAGAAAGCTACTGGAATCCCCAGAAAAAGCATCAGACAAGATGTTAAGAGGATTATAAGAAGCCCCATTCCAAATTTTCGACAAAAACGCAAACACAAACATGTTGAGAATCGAAAAGGAAGCCTTCACAATCTCACCGACCGGATCATTTCCAAATCCCAATGTCCCAAAAACAAAGATCTTAATCAAAGTTCCCGACCATACCCACATAAAAGCCAGCACAAAATCCAACACAAGCAATCGAGCCCCACAAGTCATCCTTCAAAATGAGATCTTTTGGTGTTTTTTCTTTGACCCTTCCCTCCATCCCTCCTCTGGATCGATATAAAAGCGCTCAAGGGTCAAGAGGAAGGAACATTGGTCGATGATGTTTGATTGGACATGGCCGATTTTAGTAATGTCTGAACGTCCTACGTTCTATTTTAATGACATGTTATTTTTGAAATGACATTGTTTATGATCTTGTTAAAAATATCATTTTTATGGAGAGACGTTTGTATCATAGTTTTAACAAAATAATGAGGATGAACATGAATGATTTGAAGATGGTTTTTTTCTCATAAGGTTATGGTTTGAATTTGACCAAAAAAAGCTCCACACAGATCATGTGCTCTGGTCTTGCAAGCCTTAAGAAGCCAGCACGTCCGTTTGTCTGTTCTGTCAACCGAAACAATTACTTTAAAATGTCTTCTCTCGCTTCGCCTTTAAACGGCCATCGAAGCTCTCGTATGATCCAGCAATGGCGATGCCTTCAGAATCAACCATCCTTGCATTGTGGACCCACAGACAACCTTGCCGTTGAAAAAGTTGGGGATTCTTTCTTGTATGTTTTCAGGTTCTCACTCATAATTGGCTTCGCAGCCCCCCAAACGGATAGTTTCATCATTTTCTCGAGACGAAATCGATATTCCGGGTACGTTTTGATTTCTTTACAGCTTTAGAGGAATTCCGGCCACTGCTCGGCTGTTTCAGAGAAGGATCGTAGGTACTTTTCATTGGAATTTTGATCATAAACTTGTAAGTTCTTCATTTGGGGGTTTATGTTTTCGATCTGGACTGGTTTAGGGTTTTGGTGTTTCGTTTCAATAGTAGTGACCAGAATCTTCCAATTTAGGCTTGAAGTGGTGCGTAATTGAGCTTCATCTTTTCTTTCCCTTCTCGGCCTCGGAATTTGAGTATTGATTTGTTCAGAAGGGAAAGAAAATGAGCGTTGTTTCGGGTGTGGTTTCTCGGCAAGTCTTGCCTGTATGCGGCAGTCTTTGTTTCTTCTGTCCAGGATTGAGGGCACGGTCTAGACAGCCCGTGAAGAGGTACAAGAAGCTCATCGCCGATATATTTCCTCGTAATCAGGTCAGTTCTTTTGATGTTTATAGCATTACTTCGTTTCCTGTTCCATCAATGGGGTTTTGGGTTTAGGGTTTATAAAATCTCGACCAGTTCATCAACTCATAGTTCATCCCTCATGACTCAAAACTTACTTCACATTGAGTTGTTCATCACTTTTATGCAATTATCTTCATAATTGACTGAGAATATTCCCTATATTACGCTAGGAAGAAGGACCGAATGATCGAAAGATATCGAAATTATGCGAATATGCTGCTAAAAATCCTCTTCGAATTCCAAAGGTAATGTTTATTAAGCCTTACCATTGTGGTCTGCCATGTATTCATGTTAAACTTCCTAATTTCATGATCAGATAACAACTTCCCTTGAGCAAAGGTGTTACAAAGAACTGCGGAACGAGAATTTTCATGCCGTTAAAATTGTAATGTCGATCTACAGAAAACTTGTGGTTTCATGTAAGGAGCAAATGTGAGTAAACCATCTTTTGTTTTCTGGATCTGTTTTCTGTACATCTTCTCTGTCATTCTCAACTTTAGTGGTTGGAAAACATAACTATTGATTCATGTGGATGAGTGAACTACTTGTAGGTCTCTGTTTACGAGTAGCTTAATAAGTATTATCCAATCTCTAATGGACCAAACACGACAGAAGGAAATGCAAATTATAGGATGTCAGACTCTATTTAGTTTTGTGAATAGTCAGGTAAGTGAAAAATATAGCTTTAGTTCTTGCTTTCATTATGTTAATATGTTTTATTGGTTTAATATTCGAACTTCTGATGATCCAGATTGATGGGACTTACATGTTTAACTTAGAAGCCTTTGTTCCAAAACTGTGTCAATTAGCTCAAGATAGTGGAGAGGATGAAGGGGCTGAAGGCCTGCGTTCGGCTGGCTTGCAAGGCCTTTCCTCAATGGTATGCCTTTCTATTTCTACTATTTACATTTACATTAAGCTAGTGAGTGATAATGTGAAATCCCACATCAGTTGGAGAGAGGAACGAAGCATTCCTTATAAGAGTTAGACACGTTTTAAAATCATGAGGCTAATGGTATTACGTAACGGGCCGAAACAGACAATATCTACTAGCAGTGGGCTTGGGCTGTTATAGATAGTATCAGAGCTAGACACGGGGCGATGTGCTAGCGAGGACGCTGTGCTCCCAAGGGGGGTGGATTGTGAAATCCAACATCGGTTGGAGAGGGGAATGAAGCATTCCTTATAAGAGTTAGACGCGTTTTAAAACCGTAAGGGTGATGGCGATACGTAACGGGCCAAAACGGACAATATCTGCTAACAGTGGGCTTGGGCTGTTACAAATGGTATCAGAGCTAGTCACCGAGCACTATGCCAACGAAGACGTTGTGCTCCCAAGGGAGGTGGATTGTGAAATCCCACATCAGTTGGAAAGGGGAACGGAGCATTCCTTATAAGGGTTAGACGCGTTTTAAAACCGTGAGGCTGATGACGATATGTGACGGGCAAAAGCGGACAATATCTGCTAGCGGTAGACTTGGTTTGTTACAGATAATGCAAAACCTAAATAATGAAATAATCTATTGCTCGAAAATGCAAAACCTAGGAGTGATAAAAGCAAAGCAGGAAGAAAAATTACAGAGAAAGAGTAATAGCCATACCGATTAAAACTAATATAAAAAAGTAAGAAATCAACAAAAGGCTTGGAGAGAGAAGGCTCAGAGAGAGAGAGAACACCATAAAGAAACCTTCAGTATAGCAAATGCGAATCGATCGGACCAAGGAAGATGCTTGTCTTCAAAAATTGTTGGTCCTATATTCTTCCTAGTGTTCTTATTATGGTTCCTTATCATGATGATGCTACTAATAATAAATTAATGACATGAATAAGCCACCTATGAACTCATGAAATTGCAAAGAGATTACATTTGCATAGCATATTCCTATCTATTTTCATGTACTTCAGTAAATGGGTCGTTCGAATAGCTTGCCAAAACTAATTTGGTTCATTGTTTTTTTTTTCTTCCAGGTGTGGTTTATGGGTGAACACTCTCATATTTCTGTCGAATTTGATAATGTAAGTTGCTTCCCTCAAACTTGTACCTTCGACAGAAAAATAAACATTATTTCTATTGACTTGTATTATCATTGAACAGATTGTTTCAGTGATCCTAGAAAACTATGGGGCTCCTGCAAAAGATCCAGACAAGTTAAATGATCAATGGGTGCAAGAAGTGGTACGGGACAAGGGTCATATCTCTTCATCGTCAGTTGTCATGACGAGCACACCATCTTGGAGGGAAATCGTGACTGAAGGAGGTGAACTGAACTTGATAGGGTAATAATCATTCATCTCTGGTGAAGTCCCCATGCAATAATCTTGCTGATATAAATATTTCATTATAAATAACTATCTTTGCTTGATAGGGAGGATGTCCGAAACCCTTGCTTTTGGTCTAGAGTTTGCCTACACAACATGGCCAAACTAGCCAAAGAAGCTACAACCATGAGGCGTATATTAGAATCTTTGTTTCGTTACTTCGATAATGGAAATCTGTGGTCTATTGAACATGGCATTGCAGCTCCAGTTCTGAAAGATTTGCAGTTCCTAATGGACAAATGTGGTGTGTTCTTTCAATCCTATTCCTGTTTGTACCTCATGTTTGCTTGTGTTTCTGGTTCATCAATTATGTTTTGATTTTGACAGGTCAAAATACCCATGTTTTGCTTTCCATATTGATTAAACATCTTGACCATAAAAATGTCCTGAAGCTGCCTAAGATGCAGCTTGACATTGTTGCTGTGGCTACTGCCCTTGCTCAAGAGGCAAAAGTTGAACCTTCTATTGCAATAATTAGTTCAGTTAGTGACTGCATGAGGCATTTGAGGAAGAGCATACACTGCTCACTCGACGATGCAAATTTAGGGGATGAAGTGAAAAATTGGAATAAAAGCTTAAATCAAGCAGTAGATCAGTGTCTGATACAGCTAATATATAAGGTGATGAAAATTTAAACCGCTTAACTTTTATTATTGCTGTGCATATTTTAAGATTTTAAATAAGAACTGGAAAACAGGTTGGAGAACCAGGCCCAGTTCTTGATGCTATGGCTGTGATGTTGGAGAGCCTTTCTTCTGTTACAGTCATAGCCAGAACTGCAATTTCTGCTGTTTATCGTGCTGCTCAAATTGTTGCCTCCTTGCCTAATTTATCATATCAAAACAAGGCAAGAAACAATCTTCTGCTTTTGAGTCTGATTCATTCTCTCCAGCAAAGTTTAGCCTTATGATTTTAATAAATTCAGTGTTTTATGGCATAGGCATTCCCTGAGGCTTTGTTTCATCAATTATTACTGGCTATGGTCCATCCCGATCATGAAACACGAGTTGCAGCTCATCATATTTTTTCAGTTGTCCTTGTGCCATCTTCTGTTTGTCCTCGTCTACGCTCTTCAGATGTCGAGTCAAGGATGACTTCTGACATTCCTAGGACATTCTCAAGAACTGTCTCTGTTTTTTCTTCTTCAGCTGCCCTTTTCCAGAAGCTAAGGAATGAAAAATTGTCCTTGCTGGAAAATGGTCATCCAGATATGAAAGATAGCTCTCTTGCCGATGGCAAACAGGAAAACGCAAGCAATGGAATGCAAAGTAGCTTGAAGTCATCCTACAGTCGGGCATATAGCACAAGAAACTCCGGACCTTTGAGAACTGATGCGACTGCGACTACTATGAACAACTTGAGCAAAGAACCAGTATGTTGTGTGAAAATCGTTTCATGTTCTAAGTCGTTTATTTTAATAATTGTCTAGTGTTGAGAGAAGATAGCTCAGTCTGCATTATCGATCCTCGGTAACCGGGGTCGCTTACTTTTTCTTTTATGAATCAAATTTCAGGAAACTCATTCTCTCCGACTCAGTAGCCACCAAATTACACTTCTGCTCTCATCAATCTTTGCACAATCCATATCTCCTGCTAATGTTCCAGAAAATTATGTAGGAATTGCCCATACATACAGCTTGATCATGCTGTTTTCTCGAGCTAAGGTAAAACAACGCTTTTCAGATTTGATTTTTCTTTTTACTGGGATGAACTGTCAATATATGTTTCTTTCCTTGCAGAATTCAAGTCATGAGGCCCTAATACGAAGTTTTCAGTTGGCGTTTACATTGCGAGACCTTTCTCTCAGTAAACGAGGTGAATCTTTAAAACATTAGCACAAATTTGGTCTTTAATCAAATCTGTTGGACGAAATGTTGATGAAATCTGTTACTGTGAGACTTTTCATGCATCTGTCACCATAAAGATTATACTGGATGGTACTGTACTGAGGCTTGGTTTGTGCTCGAATTGCAGGATCAGTGCCACCATCACGATGTCGATCCTTATTTACTCTAGCCACATCGATGATCCTCTTTTCATCTAAAGCTTTTAATATCCGTCCCCTTGTTGATCAAATGCAGACTATATTCCGGGGCAGAATGGTATGTTGATCAAGAACTAATGCTTACAGAAATTAGAGTTCCCAAGTCTATGCTTAAATCTGAAGCTGCTATCAAAATTTCAATTATGACTTGTTTTTAAACATGGTTAGGTCGATCCCTTCCTAGAATTGGTAGAAGGCTGCAAGTTACAAGCTGTTACCATACAGTCTGACAAAACGAGTTGTCCTTATGGATCCAAGGAAGATGACGATTCGGCCTCGAAGTTTCTGTCCGAAGTAGAGATAACCAAAGATCAAACTAGAGAATCCCTTGTTACCGAGATCGTGAAGAGTTTGGATACACTTTCAGATGTAAAGCACTAGACCACTCATTTCTGGATTGGTTCGTTTTTATTGTTAAACACTATAAATTTTTACATCTATGTTGCAGTCTCAATTCTCCAGCATAAAGAAGCAACTTCTCAGGGAGTTTGTACCTGATGTTATGTGTCCTCTCGGAAATCATCGGTTAGAGGATACGTCGAATAACGTGCATCAGGTTATACTGAGAACTCTGATAAATTCATTAAAGAGGCAATAAGCGTATGTAGCATGAGTTTTCCTTGTGGTTCTTGACTTTTGTTCTTCCTCTTTGCAGTCTGCTCCATTTTTTAACATTGATGAAGATTCCTTTGGCGATGCGTTTGAAAGCCAAACTAAAGATAATCAGGAGTTCATTGTGATTCCAGTTTTGAGTGTGAATCAGCTTTTAGAATCAGTATGTCAGCTACTTCAATATCTCATTATTTGATGAATTGACCAAAATTGGGAACTGATTTTTCAATGATCACTTACGCTATCATGTTTCGTTTAAATCAGGTACTCGAAACAGCAAATCAAGTCGGAAGTATCTCCATCTCGACCACAGATTATGTGCCTTACAAGGAAATGGCCCAGCATTGTGAGCTACTTCTGATGGGAAAGCAGCAGAAGATGTCAGCTTTGACGTCTTTCCACCTGAAACAGGAGGAGGTTATGATCTTATCTCTGCAAACCTAACCTTTTTTGTTAATATTTGGATCATTTGGGAAATTTGTTTGGATATGAACTATAGCTATTCCACAGGTAGAGTAACAACACAAGTACACCGCTAGCAGATATGGTCTTTTTTGGGCTTTTCTTTTCGGACTTCCTCTTAAGATTTTAAAACGCGTCCACTAGGGAGAAGTTTCCACACTCCTCTCTTCAACCGATATGGGATCTCACAACCACCCCCTTGAGGGCCCAACGTCCTCTTTGGCGCATTGTCCGGTTTCTAGCTTTGATATCATTTGTAATAGCTCAAGCCCACCACTAGCAGATATGGGCCTTTTTGGGCTTTTCCTTCCGAGCTTTCCCTCAAGGTTTTAAAACACGTCCACTAGAGAGAGGTTTTCACACTCTTCCAAGAAATGCTTTGTTCCCCTCTTAAACCGAATGTAGAATTCTGCCAAAATAGATTCCACTTGAATGATCTAAATTGATGAGAGAGAGAATCCTTAAGTTCTATGAATAATGTTTAGTGGCAAACATAAACAGTTTTCTTAATTTATGTTTTCAGGATGCAAGTTCCTCACATGTAGAAGAAACATAAACATTCACAAACTTCTAACACATTTCTGAAATTGCAGGTTAGCAATCCATTCATTGAACACTCATCAGCTAACCCATTTCAACCTCCCTCTGGACCCATTGTGATGCCGTGCATGGCTGAATACGAGTATCATTCACACTCGTTAAGATTACCAGCTTCAAGTCCATATGACAACTTCCTCAAAGCTGCAGGCTGCTGATCAATTGAACCAGAAATATTAGCTACCTGAGCGATTTCAACGAGCGAGATGACTGACGACTAAGCAACTGGAGTACATTTTGTAAGTAGCTACTACAGACACAGACAAAATCTATGCGTCACATTGAAAGCTTTCAATCTTTTCTTCAAGCTTTCTCTTCATAACTATGGACTCATTCAGGAAGATTTGGTGTTTTGCTCCCTGCTCTAGAAGTCGTCTTTTGTTCTTGGTGGAGTTCCATCATAATTTAATTGATTGTATATTTTGTTCTTCCATTGTTGTCTGTAAACTCTATACCAGCGTTCAAAGTTATGCAATGGAACAGCATAACCTTGTATTACAGAAAAATATTAGAGGGAAGTTATATTCAATGAAGCCAATTTAATTTCCTGTTCATATACTTATGGGACAAAAGAACTAGTTGAATACAATTTCTTTCTTACAACAAATGGTGAGAACACACAAACTCTACAAAAGAAAACAAGTGTTGGGGAGGATGGGGTCAAAGAAATGTTATTTTCCTTCACTCCGAACCAAAAAGAGAAGAAAAATAGCAGTTTTGTATAACAGATGGCTTAGTATACATGGTCTCCCCTAACTCCCAAGGTATCAATTCAAAGTCTCTTTTCTTTTCCTTTTATCCCCTCAAACTAACTCTGCTAGAAGTGGGTCGCCTTCTGCCATTATTCTGACCAACTTTATGAAATCTTGTTCACTTGACACATTCCATGGGTGAACAGCAGGCACATGAACTGAATAAATAGTTGATGAATTTGTGGCAGGTGCTTTCTCTCTATACCTCATTGTATTCAAAACCGGATCAAAGTTCTGAACCGAATCCATTGCTGTAAAGAACAAGGGGATTGCAACCTTGTGATGGATTTCTAAATCACCCACTAAACCGAGAAGATCAAGAAAGTCTGCTACGAGGCGCCGAGGAATGTAAAAGACCTCGGAATTGCATATTGTGAGGCTTTGCTCATTTGCTACAGACTGCTTATGACTGACTTGGAAATGAACTGGCATCATGCTCACTATCTTCTTTACCATGTTTGATTGTTTAGTAAACCAGTCTGAGCTTTCAACTGACACAGTAGTCCAAGATTTGGGTACCTGAATTCATTGATACAATGATAGACTAAATTGAGAGCTTTTAAAGGTCTCAGATTTGCAGTCATCCAAATTCACTAGGATCAACAAGCATTCAAGCAGTTAAATATTGTTTGGAGTGTAAAAAGATATTTTCTCGCAAGTTTTTTCCTACTTTCTACTAATTTACCACAAAATTTTCAACCTCAGTAAGAAGAATTAGTTAGTGCCATCTTAAGGACGAAATTCAAGTAAAGAACACAGGCGCTAAACACAATTAACTCAGCTAAATATAGTTCAAGTGGTACCTTATTAGTTATCCAGAGTTTTGATTTGTCCGCCTGTAGCAGATTCCAATAGTTAAGAATAGTATTGTCTTGCAGGAATAGAAACCCTTCTGCACCACTATACGTGTCGAAAATTTTGGGCAGGTACCTGTTAACATAATTAACAACATATTTAGAAGAACATATAATTTTGAAAGCTTAATCAACTGGAGCAAGTAGCAGGCCGAAGACTATTTGAGAATGCAGGTTGAAACAGAACACAGTTTCATTCTCTTGACAGCCAACAATTCCAAGTTTGCAACAAAAAAAAATTGTAAACTGTGCTGCTACGATTCTCTATTGAAATTGTGTAATTGATAATAAACTTATCTCAACAGTTTCAAATCCTGATACCATGACAACCAAGTAAAAAGATAAAGCTAGTGAGAACCTTTTCAATGAATTATGAGCAATTTTTTGTCACTTGTAAAATTGAATGCAACTCGAACGCGTATTTTCTGAGCTCAGAATGCCAAGACAAAACGAGGTAAACTTCCAATGTTATCATTTTTGTAGAATACTAATAATTATATTTACATTCTAGGCAGCATGAAAAGAGAACTCAAAATATTCTGTCTAGCAAATTACTACTTCGGCTTCGAACTCACACAAAATTTTCAATCGTGTACTTAAAAAAGTGACTTACTTGTATGCATGGTCCAGTCTGCCTTCTTCCACAACAAGATCTAAATTCTTAGTCTCTGAAAGAATTATCACCGTCTTGAATATCCGCCCATATAGCAACCTCCACTCGAGAGCTGTTCGTTCGACAGGGCCATTACAAAACATGATTAGCACAACATTGCCAAAATACTTTCTCCACCTTATCAAGTTCCCTATCTCATAGCTCACGGTCCCAGTTTCCTCAACCCCTAGGTGTATGGATGGTAGTTTCTGTGGAACAAACTCCTTCCGATCCCCATGACCAATAGTCGCTCGTGGACGATCCAATTCCAGAGACATTAGCCTTGGCTGCTGGTACCCAACAGCAATTAAATCTTGTAGCCAAGCTGCTGTAAACTTCACATCCTTCTCAGTCCAAAACCCTTCCTCTGCCATTACAAAACTCAACTCCAAAATCTTTTCAAAAAGCCTATGTTTACCTGATCTCCATGAATTCAAAAAATTAACTAAACGACCCACATTCACATGTAGATCTCTTTCTTCTGAAAAAGGGTATGCTTCAATCCTATCGTATCGATGAACGGTTGGAGGATAAACTACAACATAACCACCAATTTCCCATAGAAGCCTCTGGCCCCAATATCCTCTCAAGATATCAGAAGCCATTGTGCTAATGGAAACAGGAAGCATTAAAGCCCAGAAGGCTGAGGTATGATAAAGTGTGTTGAAGGAGTTAATAGGAACCATCATACCCTGCGGCAATGCCACTTTTGGGGCACGTTCATCAAATCTAATATCAAAAGCTTCCAATCCAGATTTTCGAGTGAAGTAAAATACCGAATCGACATCAGGGAGACCGTTGGAAATTCCCTGTTGGATGAACTGCTTTCCACCAAAAACTTCGGTATAAAATTCTTCATGAGCAATTTCACCCACATGTTCCAGTGGCAAGCCCCTAGGCCAGACTGATCTTTGCCCAAAATGAATATATGGATTTACAACAGTTCTATTGGGATTTTCATGGCTATACTGTAATATAATCTCCTGCCTCGCTCCCTCTCCAACCAATTCTACATCGAAATGTTTACCCAAATCCCCATCGATAACTTCCCCTCGATCATCCACATCGAAGATCTTCTTCGCGCCATGTTGAATTGCGAAGAGGTACCCAACAGTTTTCCTCACGAAAGAATCATAGGGAAGAAATTCAATCACACGAAACCCTAATTTAGACTGTTCTTCTAAGGAAAGGAAAATCGCACCTTTAAGAGCCCAATCCGCCGGCGTCAGTGAATTGCCGATCGCCAACACCTGCCAGCCCTTCATTTTCACAAGCTTGCGCAGCGAATCGCTAGGATAAGTAGACACCGAGACTACGATCCATTGCTCAGAGCGAAATTCCGGATAGAGAGAAGAGGTAGCCGGGATCGACGCGATCGAATTCCAATCAACTTTAGGGAATTGAATCTTCTCCAAGGCCGCCGTCTTGGATTGGAAGCAGAGAAGGGCGGCGCTATCGCCGACATTGCGGAGGAAAAAAAGGACGGCGACGGAGACGATCAGTAGCAGAACCGTCACCACTTTGTACATATTTTCAGACAGCCATGTGGAGAAATCGAGGCTCTTAGATTCTGAGAATCGATGCGAGTGGAGAGTCGGTAAGGTTCTGATCTGGGTTTTGGGGGATTTAGGCGTTGAACGCTCTTGGACCAACATTGGATCCAGGAAATTTAGAACACTGGTACACAGTACAAAACTGTTGTCCCAAGATTATCTGAGATAGCTCTCCAATGGCTTCCGTCGATTCAAGAGGGAGTTTCAGGAGGAAATTGGAGATCCAGAAACGGGGGTTCTGGTTGTTGTTGTTGTCGTCGTCGTTGTCAGATCATGAAAATGATGGAAGAAGAAGAATGCGTGCGTGGGATTGTCTGATTAATCAAGAGGAGAAGACAGTCTGTAATGGAAATTCAAATTATCCTCAGCAGTGGTTGCCGACAAGCATGTTGCGGAATTCTTCAACTTCAATTCTCACTTGACAACTCTTGCTTTCGAGTTTGGTGGGAAGGGACTCTCACTCTCGGAAACCAAAATGTTAAAAATGCCAAATTTTTACTTTCAATTTAATCCATCTTCTCAAATTAACTTATAAACCCAATATTTTAATAAATAACTTTAATTGGTTAGAATATTTTTATATACACTTGATTTGCCCATTTTCCTTCCGTCTATGGTGTGTACTATTTATAAAATTATATGTTATATTTGTTTTATATATTACATTTCTGGTTGGTTCTCTCATTTTTGTTCACCAACTAATTATTTTATTGTTACCACATAATAATAATAATAATAATCAGATTTAATAAGATTTAAATCAAAAAATTAAAATATTATATTTCTAAATTGCTGAAAAGAATACAATGAAATTCCTTTTCAGTTGATTCTTTATAATTTTATAATTTTGATACTGTTTTTAATATTTAATATTCATTTTGCTCTGTCACATGTTCAACCAGATCTTAAAAAAAAAAAAGTACTAAATTGAAACTAAACTCAAACTATAAAGATGAAGATCAAATCGTTCGAGTTCTGGGCCTTTTGGGTCAATAATGGAAGAATAGTATGTATTGATTGCACTCGAGTTCTAAGCCTTTTGGGTCAATAATGGAAGAATAGTATGTATTGATTGCAGACATCCTTTGGGAGTAGAAAGGTATAGAGTTTGTGTGTGTCGGAAGATACAGATTTGAAGGGCCAAAGGGAAAAAGGGTGGAGTCGTTGCACAGTCATTGTCATGTGAAACTCAGAACTCAAACTTAATCCACAAGTTTACTTCTATCTTAAGTACAACAAACTTCTCTTATTTTAAGATAATCTTTACTAATGTTTTTCTTCTTTTTAAACACAAAGTTATTTGGTTTTTATTTCTTGTTCTTATTTAAATTTTTAAAGTTGTATTTGGTTATTGTTTCCATTTTTTAAGTAAAAGTAATAATAAAATAAGATTCATCAAATATTAAAAAAATACTCAATCAATTGATTAACATCCATGAAAGGGTGGTAAATAAATTACAGCCAAAATTCAAAATTTGTGAAAGAGAGAAAAAAAAGCTGTCCTTCAATGTAACAGAGGTAGATTTCTCGTATAAGAAAGGTTTGCATATTCCCATACTTGAAAGAAAAAGGGATGATAATTTACCAAATTCAAGCAGCAGCCCTCTCGAGGTCTTCTAACAACAATGCCTTCACGCTGGGTTTTGCCAAGAGATCTGTGTGTTCTTGGAATGGGGATTTTGTGAACCGTGTCTCCCTCCAAAACTCAGGTGTTAGGAAGCCCTAAGTTTTCAGCCGACAGTCGAAGGTTGCCTGAAATAAGACCCCACATGAAATCAAAACATCACCCACAAATAAAGAAATCCAAATCAATTTGAATTAGAACACACAACCCCAGAGCAGTCTCTTATTTGGTTTACAATTTCACTGTTATGAACAATCAACAATGATACAGCTTCCGGTTATAACAGGAAATTGGGAAGTTATCGACTAGTTTATGCAACCGCAGGCAAAAAATCAGTATAAAAATGTGAATCTCACATCGGTTGGAGAGGAGAACGAATCATTCCTTATAAGGGTGTGAAAACCTCTCCTTAGTAGACGCGATTTAAAACCTTGAAAAGGAAAATACGCAAAGGACAATATATTCTACGGGTGGGCTTGAGCTGTTACAAATGGTGTTAGAGCTAGACATCAAGCGGTGTACCAGCGAGGATGCTGGCCCCTAAGGGAGTGGATTGTGAGATCTCACATCAATTGCAGAAGGTAACAAAACATTCATTAGAAAGATGTGGAAACCTCTCCCTAACAGATAGGGTTTTGAAACCTTGAGACGGAAAGTCTAAAGAAGACAATATCTGCTAGCAGTGAACTTGGGCGGTTTTTCTGAATCAGTCAGTGAACAATGGAAACTAAACATTCCATCCAAATGAAATCCATTCATCAAATGATTAGTTCTGAAATCAGTGATGATAACATATGGACTCATGACATGACACCACAAAAATGAAACACATAAGATGACATCAATAGCAGAAAAGCTCAACTTCACGTAGAACAGAGTAATGCGAGTTGTTGCACAAATGTAGTTAAGAAAGCGCAATGCAATGCAAGTCCAGAAAAACATTACAGAAATATTGCATAATTTTAAGGTAGAAATTAGCCAACTCCTCCAATTAGCACACATAGAAGTCAGTGCAAAATACTCGAGGACAAATTATATGGTTAAATGTTATTATCTGCACTGAAAACAAATCAAGAACACTTAAAACAACACTTCCTGAGAGTGAATTCCATCCTGATGAAGTTTTCCAAATGAATGGACTACAAAATATATAGTAATTGAATAACTAAGTGGTGGTATCCATAATGATAAAGCACCCCAAAAGTTCAAATCAACAAAAAGCTAGTAGAAAACAGCCAAAATCTAGAATAAATTAACCATTCAAGTTTAGGATAAACCTTAACAAAGTTGCTGAGAGTTTTAGTCGATCCCCTAGAAGATGTAAACACGTCCTCAATCCCAGCAAATTGCAAGACCTTCTTGGGCACTCTAGCCGCCACAATCCCAGCACCTCGTGGCGCCGGAACCATCCGGACGGTGACGGATCCACACTTTCCAGTAACCTTACAAGGCACTGTATGGGGCTTACCAATCTTTGTTACCCCAATACCCTCTTCTCACAGGGATCAAAAGACAGCTTAGCCAAAATAATCGAGCCACGAATCGCTGTGGCAACCTCTTTACTACACTTGACTCCCAAACCCACATGGCCATTACCATCGCCGACGACGACAAACGCCTTGAAACGGGTTCTCTGTCCAGCACGGGTCTTCTTCTGGACAGGCGTGATCTTCATTGCCTCGTCCTTGAGGCTAGGGCCAATGAGTGTATCAACGATCTGGTGCTCCTTGATAGGGAGAGAGTGGTGGTATATCTGGTACAAGGACTGGATTTTTCCCTCTTTAACGAGGCGACCAAGCTTGGTGACCGGAACCCACTTCTCCTCTGCCGCCGAACCCTCGTCCAAATCCACCGCGCTCCGCCATAATGGGAGTAAAGAGGAAGAAACGGTAGAGGAAAAAATATGAGGCGTTGGACAAGAATTTACCGAAGGGGAAGAAGGGAAGCTACGGCTTTTGAGAAAGGTTTAGAATTGGGCAGATTTTTGGCGGGCACGGGCCGGAGTTCTAATTTGGACCTGTTTGGTACCCGCCAAACCAATATTATTCTTAAAATTACCTTTTTGTCCTTACAGTCTAAAATTTATTAATTTTCCTACCTCTTAAAATAATTTTTAATCAGTTTGAAGTAAATTTAAAAATAATAATAATATCCATTAATATACTACCAATTTTTACATAAAAATATTGAACCGAGTAAATTTTAAAATTGTATTTTTAATTATTAGTATTTCCGTTGACTTGTAATTTCGATAGTTTTGTAATATATATATTTTTTTAATTCTTAATAAAAAAAACCATTTATGAAAATTTCCGACAAAGATATTTATAATTGAATTAAAAAATGAAATAAAATTTGGGTATTTATGAAGAACAAGTCAGTTAAAAACAGCAATTTTGGAAGGTCTGGTCGCGCCAAAATTCAACGAGACATCGATGAGAGAGAAAAAGGTAGAGAATGGAAATGAAAAAGAGAGGAGAAAGAAGCAGCTTAATCTCCTACTTTCATGGAACATTCCCAATCCTGTTGTTCCATGGAGGATCAACCGCCAAAGAAAATACCCACCATCCACCATCCAATTATCTAAATATTTCTATAATCAATCTTCCCTCCTTCTTCTCTTTCTCTCTCTTTCGTGTCATTGTCCTTCTCAACGCGTTCTTGACCTCCTTAATGTTCAAAGAAACTTCATGGGATCAATCTGACCTTTTTGGGCGCTCATTTCTTTATTCAATTCCCGTTTTCAACGCCTAAATAGGTACATGGAATTCGTCTTTTGGGACTCCCCAACACCCATTTCCTTCTGTGAGGTTTCCAGAAAAATTCTCACCTTCTATTTTTCATTCCCCGCTGCTTTGCCTGAGAAAACAGGTACCCTTTCTGGGTTTCTTTCTTTTTTCTTTTTTAGTTTTGTTCTGGAAATTCATGCTTGAGTTATGGTTTGGCTTGATGATTATGGAGTTTGAATGTTCTTGAATGTCTCTGTAATCTCAACCACATTGAAAGGTAGAAGATCATACAGGTTTTTTTGGCTGCATTATGGTTTTTGAATCTCCAACTTTAGTATTGCAGTCAAGGTGTTTGATTAAATGTCGCTCTGCATCTGTCGTTTCTTTCTTTTGTACTTCTTAGGTTTTAGTGGTCAACCCATCTTTACTTTCCGGAAAAAAGTTATAAGATAAAATTTCGACCCCCATATGTGTAGAAGAATTTTGATGTGTCGCTTAAAAAATGATGGTTTATTGTTGTTTATTCCTATTCAATCTACTTTCTTGTGTACTCGACAAGCATGTCATATCGCCATTTAGTTTATGGTGTTTATGGTCAGACGACGTAGAATCACGCTTCATTAATAGACGGAATGGTGATTACGCTTATGATTGAGCTGAATTACATGTAATGTATAATGTTTTTTTTATGGCCTTTTCTTTCTTTCATAGTTCTTAATTCTTAGCTTTTTGTTCAATGGAAGAAGACTCGAAATGTTGCTGCACTATTGTAATATTTTCTTTCCTGATATAGGATCATATTGTTCTTGTAAATTAGTGGACAAGTTAAATGCTTGATGCCACTCCCAAGCGGTTTTCAACCATGAATCCAATATCTGTAGACAAGAATGGTGAGGTTTTGTCAACAATCTTCATTTGTATGTCTGGTCAAAAACCAAAACAAGCTTTCAATTCTTTTACTACATTCTTCTGTAGCTAAGCAGAGACTGATTTTAGCTGAGTGGTTGAGGAGTATTTTCCCTGGCTTAAATTTGCCAATCAATGCTTGTGATGAGGATCTCAAAGCATGCTTGCTTGATGCCAATGTCTTGTCCCAAATTCTGAACAAGCTAAAAAAACCTGGTTCTAAGGAGGTTGGTCCTACTGGTTCTGTTTTTGTTTCATAAGTTGTGGTTCTTTTCCAGTCCTTTTGTCATATCACACTGTTCAGTGTTATGAGTATCAGTTTTCCAACACTAGGCAGGTTATGTTATCCATAATTTGGCTTCACGAGCGGAGAAGATCACGAGGTTCCTTGCAGCTATAGTCAACATGGGGATAATGAAGTACGACAATATCGACATCGAAGATGTAATGTATCCAGATTTATAAAGTGCTCTTAAGTTTATGTGCATAAGTTTATGTACGACAATATCGACTTCTATTCCACGCACTTTAAATATATGTTTACGTGCATGATGTAGGTAACCTAAATATTTGCCTAGTTCTCTCTTTCAGAAGTATATATCTTTCTCTTCTTTCTTGTCCTCGTCTCGTTCTTAGATATTATTAAATTGCAGGATTCTATGGACTCTCTTTACAACTGTTTATGGTCAATTAGAGCACGGCTTATGTCGAATGATGCGGGAGATAGCCCTTTGGCATGTAGATCACCTGCTAAGTCGGAGATCAACAGTCGTTTTGGCATATCCTTTCATGACCCTTCTTCTCCAATGATGGGAGACGAAAGGAGGAAAGTCTTATTTGAGTCAAAATTTCTTCGTACACTGAGTGGTCCTATGGTGTCAGGTTTGGCTTTTGCAACCATCAAATATGTAAATACAGAAGTATCCTGTCGGTCTCCCAACTAAACATGCAGCTCAAAAATTATCATTTTGAAACCTTCATAACTTACAAGAAAGCAAGTTTTTATTACAAAGGAAAAAAATGAAGAAGTTCTACTTACTAAATGTTTGGTTCAGTACAGGCACCTTATTCTTATACAAAAATTTTCTTTTAATCAGCTGAACCATTGGGTGGATCAAATCATCTTGGCCATAAGTTCCATGAAGTATTTCAACTAAAACAAGGTCGTTACGCAGATCTTCCAGCTGCGAAAATTTCAGAAATGATGAAATCAAATAGTCTAGACGTGAGTTCTTCTGATCCCTCCACCTCCCTCCCCCTGATTTTGTGTCTTATAAGCTTAATATGCTTCAGTTTGTTTATGGCTTTCTGTGACATATAGTGTTTATTTAACTTTGATGCACTTCAGCATCTCTTATTGCAGAATGCTCCAACTCAGTCACTTTTGAGTGTTGTGAATGGAATTCTCGACGAAAGTGTGGAGAAAAAGAATGGTGAAATTCCTCATGTATGGCCATGTAAATACTTTATTATATAAAATGTATTGAATGCCAAACAACGTAGCTGTTTCAACATATGTTGGTCATAGTTTTTTTTCTTAAATATTCACACTCCCTAACATTAGTATTTATTTTCATTTTTGGTAGCGCGTCGCATGCCTGTTAAGAAAAGTAGTTCAAGAAATTGAGCGTCGTATTTCTACTCAGGCGGAACATCTTCGAACCGTAATATCTCAAATATTTTTGAGCCATTGTCTTCCTTTTTGAATTATGTTATGAAATTCCATGTCTCGATTTTCTTTATCCAGCAAAACAATCTTTTCAAGGCTCGTGAAGAGAAATTCCAGTCTCGCATAACTGTGCTTGAGGCACTTGCATCAAATATCAATGAAGAAAATCAGGTATTGTTTTAGAAAAATAAGTTTGATTAAAAATTTTGAGTCGAGTACTTTCATATTTTCACATTATCTCCTGGAAATATTTTTCTTCAGTGTGGTCTTGGCCAGCTTCAACATACAAAGGTTTTACTCTTGACCATATAGGAAATCTCTAATTTTTTATTTAAATCTGAGTTTTTCTGCTAAGTATTCCATTAACTCCTACTTAAACAACAAACCAGATTCTTTTATGAGCGTTTGTACTTTTGGAAACATTCACGAACAGAAAGCTTTTGGAATTGCAGCAAGCTGAGAAGACTAAAGCAGAAGAAAAGAATTTTACCAATGAGGAGGTGACTAGGTTGATTAAAGAAAGAGAAGAACACAAAGCACAGATCATACTATTGAAACAAGAGTTGGAAACCGCAAAGAAGACGTATGAATTGCGTTGCTTGCAAGTGGAAGTCGAAAAAGGCGAGGATGTGAGTAGGCTAATTAAGGAACGAGACGAAAGCAAAGTAGAGATCACAATGTTGAAGCAGGAGCTGGAAATAGCTAAGAAGACTTATGAATTGCATTGCTTACAAGTAAAAACAGAAAAAGGTGAGGATGTGAGTAGATTGATTAGAGAAAGTGATGAAAGTAAAGAAAAAATCACAATGTTGAAACAAGAACTGGAAACAACTAAGAAAATGTATGAATTGCATTGCTTACAAGTGGAAACAGAAAAAGGTGAGGATTTGAATAGGTTGATTAAAGAAAGAGATGAAAGCAAAGCAGAGATCACAGTATTGAAGCAAGAATTGGAAACAGCTAAGAAGACATATGAACTGTGCCGTTTGCAAGTGGAAGCTGAAAGAGGTGAGGATATGAGTTGGTTAATTAAAGAAAGAGATGAAAGCATAGCAAAGGTCATTGCCTTGAACCAAGAGTTGGAAACGGCTAAGAAGACGTATGAATTCCGCTGCTTGCAATTAGAAACAGAAAAGGCTGAGAGTATAACTAGGTTGATTAAAGAACGAGACGAAACCAAATTAGAGATCATGGCATTGAAGCAAGAGTTGGAAACAACGAAGAAGATGTATGAATCGCGTTGCTTGCAACTCGAAACGGAAATGGGCGAGCATGTGACTCGGTTGACTAAAGAAAGAGATGAAAGTAAAGCAAAGATTGTAATGCTAAAGCAAGAGTTGGAAACAACTACAAAGATGTATAAATTACGTTGCTTGCAAGTGGAGACGGAAGCAGAATCGGCTCGGTTAATGCTCGAGGAAAGGATAAAAGAACTCGAGGATCTCTTGGAAGACTCGAGTAACGAAGTGCAAGAACTTACAACATTTTTTGAATCAAAGCAAAAAAAGTGGAATGCAAAAGTAAACAGCTACAAGCGCATGATAGAATTTCAATGCAATTTACTAGAGGTGTGATTGAAATAGAATTTTCATAATTTTATTATTTTGAGATATTATGATTATGAAAATACTTTATGAACTATTCAGGGTGTAAGACGCTCCACGGAGTCTGTTAAAGAAGAGGTTCTGAGAGTAAAGCTGGACTATTCAAACGAAGTCAACCAATTAGGTAGTGATGATTCGAACAACGTTTTGGCTCTATATATCATCTTTATAATAATGAATTCTTTCTTATTATGAAGTCTACCTTCTCCAGGACTCAAACTAAAATCAATAGCACATGCTGCTGGGAACTACCATATCTTGCTAACTGAAAATAGAAAATTGTTCAACGAGCTACAGGATTTAAAAGGTGAAACTCTTGTTCTGAATTCCATTTTTATTTTCTTTTTGTATCACTTAAATCTTTTCTCATCCATCAGGAAACATCAGAGTTTATTGTCGAATAAGGCCGTTTTTGAGCGGGCAGAAAGACAAACGGATGACCGTAGAATACATTGGTGAAAATGGAGAAGTGGTAATAGCAAACCCAACCAAGCCTGGGAAAGAAGGTCAGAAGGCATTTAAGTTTAACAAGGTGTACAGCCCAGCTTCAACTCAAGGTCTCTTTCTTTTCATTTTATCATGTAGTCTTATATATATAGGGATATATTCGTATATTTTCGAGCGGCAGAAGGTATCTTTGCGATTCTTAATTGTCGTGTTATGCAGGGGAGGTCTTTTCTGATATCCAACCATTGATACGATCTGTACTTGATGGATATAATGTATGCATATTCGCCTACGGCCAAACTGGTTCGGGAAAGACCTATACAATGGTATGCTTCCTTTATATGTATGGATAATACAGTCAACTTTTTTGAGCTCTAGCTAATGCTATCTGTCACATTGTTTCCTTTAAGACCGGTCCTAATGGTGCTACTAAGGAGAACTGGGGAGTTAATTATCGAGCACTCAATGACCTTTTTGAGATCTCTCAAAATAGAAGCGGTGCCATTTCCTATGAAGTTGGAGCGCAAATGGTTGAAATTTATAATGAACAAGTGCGGGATTTACTTTCAAGCAATGCTTCCCAGAAAAAATATCCTTTTAAACTATGCAGTTTACTTGTTTACACCAATTTGCAAGTCAGTTTTGTTGATTTATTATTTCATTTCAACTAAGGACTGCTATTCCAACGTTGTTGTTTATCTCTTGTTTTTTCTTAACTCTCACACACTGGGGATTTTGACTCATTCCCAACCTTTCGGACTTGCGGTTCCGGATGCGACCATGCTTCCAGTGAATGCAACATCAGATGTTATAGAACTAATGGACATCGGACTGAAGAACAGAGCAGTTGGTGCCACTGCCATGAATGAAAGAAGTAGTCGGTCACATAGGTTTGTTTGTTTGTTTTATTATACTCTCAAATTCTCTTCTCCATATTCTTCCTTTCTTATTTTTCATGTGAACCTACAGTATTGTGACTATTCACGTTCGTGGGACGGATTTGAAGGGTGGTTCCTCACTGCATGGTAATCTTCACTTGGTAGATCTTGCTGGTAGTGAACGAGTCGATCGCTCTGAAGTTATAGGAGATCGACTCAAAGAAGCACAACATATAAACAAATCATTGTCTGCACTTGGAGATGTCATTTTTGCTCTTGCACAAAAGAGTTCTCATGTTCCATATAGAAATAGCAAGCTCACTCAAGTCCTTCAAAGCTCCCTTGGTATTATTTCCCCATTGCATAGCAACATTATTTCCAATTGTTCATTTGTTTGGATGATATACTCATTTTGCCACACAACGTCTAAACAAGTGCAAATTTGGAATCTATGCTATAGGTGGTCAAGCAAAGACGGTCATGTTTGTACAGCTTAATCCTGATGTGAACTCATATTCTGAATCTTTGAGCACACTAAAGTTCGCGGAGAGAGTTTCGGGAATCGAGCTAGGAGCAGCACGGAGCAGCAAGGAAGGAAAGGATGTTAAAGAGCTAATGGACCAGGTGAGCATTTCTCATCTTGATTTGCATTAGAGTCATTTATATCAAAAACCATAACTGTGTCCCTGTTTCAGGTGGCATCTCTGAAAGACACTATCAGCAAAAGGGATGAGGAGATTGAGAGGCTACAACTTGTCAAAGACCTCAAGAACAATGTACACAACGGTATCGACAGTGAGAAGCGCATTGCAACTTCTACGAACAAAGACATGAACGGTGGAATGCCAAGAACTCCGAAGTCTTCGGGCAGGAAGAGCATAGGAGGAGCCATGGAGAAAACTGGTTTAGATGAAGACAATGTATCAGATCATAGTGATGTGCATTCAGAAGTAGACTCGCCTCATTCAATGGATGATGTGAAAAACCATCATGAAGTTCTTCGGCCACTAGACATAGGTCAAAATATTATTGAAGGAGCTGAGCCATTAGGATTTGGAGCTGCAGAATATGAAGAAAGAATAATGGACATTCCTGATGATGATCTCTCTGTTGAAACAGAAAATGATGCAACTCTGAATTTCAATCAAACTCCAAAACCAGTAGAGAAGTTGGAAAAGTGAGTCATTTTGTCTTCGAAAACCTTAGCTCACGGTTGGGTTGATAACGGTTTTATCTTTGTTTCTCCTTTAAAAATCCCTACTCCATGCTTTTGCAGGCCCAGATCTGCCACTGCTGCTTCTAGGATCAGGGAGACTACAAGATCATCAACTAGTTCTCCAGGACCCAAGGAGCCTATAAGGTCATCCTCAGCACCAAGTATGTGAGAGTTCTAATATTTCTTTTATTTGCCTCCATTCTTTTTGCGCTTTCTTTGAACCATAGTTCTGAAATAAAAGAAGTCGCCTAGGAAAAAAACAAGGTTTAAATTCTATGTTTCTCATTGATCATTCATGTTTTTCCCTTAGTCTCTATACTTAAGCATTTAGGGACTTCTTTTTTATTAGACATAATGTAATTCTTATCTATTTGTTGAACTTTTTATGAATTAAGCTACTGCTTTGTAACAGGTCTTAGAAAAACTGTAATGGGGCTCAAGTCTGGTAGAAGATGGCAATAACTTGAGAGGGAACTTTTCTTTCCTTTTTTGTTTTGTTTTTTCATTTTTTCATTTTTTCTTCCCTGTTTTCATTGAAAAAAATATATATACATAGGTTAGGAAACTTATTATTGTAAAGCTGTGTATATAAAAGGCCTCTATGTATGTATAGTCCTCAAAATGGGACGAGAAAACTGTATAAAAGTAACTTTTATATAGAAATGGCGTCCTCTTTAAAATGAAGCCAAACCCAAAGCTTTATGAGTAAAAGGGAACTATCTCATGGCTGTACTTAGATACATGTAAAACTATAATTTTTTATGTATAAATTCAATGGTACTAGTGAGACGTCGGATCCCTAAGTGTTGAAGCTTAGGACTTTATCCGGTGGGCCGAGGTGAGTGAACAGCTCATATGCACATGCATAGGGAGTTCTGAAATCATAATCCATTAAACATATCATGCACTACTACACTAGAGATTTTCATTACAGTCTGGCACATGGTAAAAAGGTTAGCTTGGTTTTATCCCTAGCTCGAGGGGGCTAGCACAATATGGGTATGGGTAGAATGCACGATATAGTGGGTTGGGGTAGGTCGAATGGGCTACACATGGAGAGCAAATGAACTATTAGCATGTATCAGAACATAATCATATACAAAACCGTGTAAATAAGACATAAGGAAAAGATTGAGGGGGTGCATAGCTAATCTTAACAAATAAATAGTAACAATTAGAGAGTTCAAGAAGGTATAGAATTAAAATATCCATTAACCAATTTTTTCTATTTTAACATATTCAAAGCCATTGATGTCATTATCAAAAACCTAATTACCCCAACCATTGGAACACGTGGCCATGCACTCTACCACTTAGTGAAGTACACGTGTTCCAATCACCCCACGTGTCACATTCCAATTGGAACCATACAAAAAATTTAAATTATCTCCACGTAATGGGAAGATGTCCAAGTACATAAATTAACTATATTTTTGTCGTTTTCCCTTTTCCTTTTTTATCTTACCAAAAAAAATATATTTTTAAATTTTAGATTTTACAGTCTAAAGCCACGTGTGCCGTGTCCATCACGGAAACCGAGCTACACTCCTTTTTCCACCGTACACGTGGCGTTTAGTGGTAGTCTAAATCAACAGTTGCATGGAAAGAGCCTTCATTGTGGGCCCAACTCCAGCGATTTACTGCCACGTGTTTTGTAGTGAAATAACGTTGCTTTTCTTGACACGTGCTGATCTCTGAGTGGTTTGTTGACACTATCTTAATATTGGTGGGCTCCAGCTTCCCTTAGTCCAGCCGACACTAAATAAAGATTTATTAATATTTTAAAAAAATTAAAATTTGATTTAGTCGAAGTATATTGCATTATGTTTTTCATTCTTATAATAAATTTATCAACATTATTAAATCAAATATAATCATTACTTTGCATTATTTTATTTTTTTTTTATTGAAATAGACATCTAAAAGCAATTAAAAAGAATAATATATATTTTATATTAAATTCCCATTATTTACAACCACACCCTGTATCTTTCACTTAATTAAAATGTATTTAGGTTTGTAAGTTTGTGTAGTTATGGGACAAAACGCCACATTGAGATATTTATTAGTTTTAAATATACAAAGATAATTTAATAAATTTGGTGACATATTTATTAGTTTTAAATATACCAGATATCTTAATAAATTTGGTTTTATTCTCGAGGTCTATAGCTTGGTCTCTCGCTACTCCAATTGTTGAACTAAAATTCATTTTTGCTCCAACATTCCGGGCATTCTAACTTGAATTCTTTCTAACCTGTTTTTTTGTCTTTTCTCACATATTTTCGAAAAAAAAAATCAAAAGATCACTGCTTCAAATGTTTCTTAGGAAAATTCTTAGAACATTATTCAACAAGGTGCAGCTTGTTTGTATGAATAGTAAATTTTAGTTATTTTAAGCATTTCTTAGTCATTCAACTGTGATATAAGTTCATTCATGTGTGTTTTCGGATGTAACAAATACAAAGTGAGTAAGTTTCTATGTAAGAGCCCAAGCCGCTAACAAGATACTATCCGCTTTAGCCTATCACGTATCGTCGTCAGTCTCAGTTTTAAAACGTGACTGTTAAGGAGAAGATTTCACACCCTTATAAAGAAGGTTCAAACCATGTGGGATCTCACAATCCACTCCTCCTCTTGAGGCCTAATGTCTTCGCTGGCACATCAGTGTCTAGCTCTGATACTATTTGTAACAACTCAAGCCCACCGTTAGTAGATGTTGTCCGTTTTGGCCTATTACATAACGCCGTCAGCCTCACAGTTTTAAAACACATCTGGTAGTAAGATGTTTCCACACCCTTGTAAAAAATGTTTTAAGCATAACGGTAGGCTTGAATTGTTACACCATAGCTCGTATAACTAAAATATGAAAGGTTAAAATTCTACCTTTCTTTTCTCCTATACGTACATCCAACACATTTTTTATTTAAAAAAACAAATTAAAAATTAAGGAAATCTATTTTAAAAATAAAAAGAATAGTCATAGGGGGAAAAAACAAAGAGAGAAAAAAGAAATTAACGAAGAAAAGTAAAATAATAATTTTGATATTTTTGATTGGAAATGTGTTCCACGTAATACATTTTGTGGCTAATAATTCCCAAATTTCAAATCAAACAAACTATTCATTTTGGAATTATATTCTCAAAGGGACTCTTTCTCTCTTTCCCCTTCCTTCACTCAAAATCTTCTCATTACTCATAAAAACACTCTCTGCATTTCTTCAATTCCCACCATGTTCAACGATCAAGCACTACTAGCAGGAACCTCCAGACCTACTCATGCCGGAGACGGTGAAGATCAAATCCGCGAAATCCACGCTCTGACTCCCACACCACCACCGCCGGTGACGGAGAATCGGAACCGCCGCGGAGAGGCTTGGGAAACGGCGAGCCAGAGATCGACTTCAATGGCGAGCGAAGGCGCTTCCAGTGAGAATTTTACTTCCATAAGTAGAGAGTTCAATGCTCTGGTAATCGCCGGCGCGGAGATCGGCGACGGTTATCGCCAGGACCGGCCGATTAACGAAGCTCCGAATAACTTGAGCAGGATTGGAGAGGAAGATCAGGCTACGCCTGAGGAGGAGACGAATCCGTTGGCGATCGTACCGGACGGTCATCCGTTTGATGATCAATTAACGCCGTCGTCAATCACGAGACAGGAGAACAGTAGCGGCGGAGGAGCAGCAGCGACAAGAGAGATTTCGTTGCAGATGGTGAAGAAGGAGGAGGTGGAGACGAAGATTAGCGCATGGCAGAACGCGAAGATTGCAAAGATTAACAATCGGTTCAAGAGAGAAGATGCAGTGATCAGTGGATGGGAGAGGGAGCAGGTTCAGAAGGCATCTTCGTGGATGAAGAAGGTCGAGGTACGTGATTTGAAATTGAAAATGGCGATTTCTGTTTGAAGAAATGCGTTGTGTTAGTCGATAGATTGATTCAATAATTAATTGCTCTACTTTGTTTTTAGAGGTCATTTATGATCAATTAGTTATTGCATGAGTGTGTGGTTGAACATGTGAATGTTTTTTTCAATCTGATTCACTTTTTAACCACAACTTTCCTTCCTATTTCATTCTACTTTTTCACCTTTTCAATATTCTATTTCTCTCTCTAAAATCTGAGTAAAAAACACGTTTAGTTTTACTGTCCTTTTTTGAAAAATTCCTTGGTTGATTCTTCAATACAAGTCTAGATTCATTTGAAACCTAACGCATCATCTACTACAAGAAGTGAAAATCACTTTTGATTTCTAAATTTTTTTGTGAAACTAATAGTGTGCTTCTGGAATATTAGAACAATTTAGTTTTAAACTCAGCTGTTCACTTTAAATTCTGCCACACTTTGTTTATTATAGTGAAACATATTATTCGAATCATTAATTTGATACCAAATGAGTTAAGAAACTATGTTACCTAATAAACAAAATTAACACTTAATTTAGATAAGAGTTTCCATAGTAGATGATTAAGTTAAAATAAAAATAACATGAAAATTTGAAAGTTAAAAAGAATGAACATATAGTTCCATGATTCATACATTATGAATGGGATGAAGTGAGAATTTGAATATGTGCAGAGGAGGTTGGAAGAGAGGAGAGCAAAAGCGCTTGAAAAGATGGAGAATGAAGTAGCGAAGGCGCGCAGAAAAGCAGAGGAAAGAAGAGCATCGGCTGAGGCCAAGAGGGGAACAAAAGTTGCGAAGGTCATCGAAATATCAAACTTGATGAGAGCAGTAGGAAGGCCACCAGCCAAGCGCTCCTTCTTCTGAATTCCTCTCTCTTTTGATCAGAGCAGTTGGAATTCGTCTCTCTTTGTAATTAATTAAGGAGATGGATAATCAAAACCCTCCGAAAACAGTTTCACATTTTTCTTTTACTTAAAAGAACAAAGGAAAGCTATATTATACATCCTCGCTACCAAGATCAAATCTCGGTTTCTAGTTGGTTTTAGTTTAACAATTTGTAAGTAAGAAATGGGCAATTAGTCTATGTGTTTATACAAGTTTGTCTTTACGAGACTTCTTGTAGTTGTTAATCATCTTTTTGCATAGTAATAGATATATAGTTGAATTATATACTTCATTTCTTTTTTAATTTCTATGATTCTAATTTTCAATGTAGTCTCTAACAAAACTTCATAAATCATCTTAGTTTAAATGGTTTTTTATCTACTCCAAACACGTACTTATTTCATTATATTTTTTTACTCAACCCTAGACTCTTAATATAGTTGACTAATACAATAGATCAAATAAAAATATTAGCTCACAATCAATAAAAAAAAATGCTAATTATTGTATGGTAACTGTTCGAGAGAGATTTGACAAAACTACAGAAATAAATTTAAAAATTTTAAATTACAGGAATCAAAGTGAAGTTATGTTCAAAGGTTAATTCTCAGAACTAAACAGAAACTAATCACATATCATAAGCACTAAATTAGCTATTATTAATACTTCCATCAAATTTATTTAATACTCATTTGGCTATAAAGTAAGCAAAATCAAAACAAAACAAAACATTGCGTGCAAATAAACAAGCATATTGCAAAAGTAAAAAATAGACTGATTTGAGATGATTTGAGATGATTGGAGCCAAGGAAACCTCCAAGCAACAGCAGAGGTCAAAATTACATCAAAATATAAGGGAAAAAGGAGGCTGGTTCACTTTCTAGTTTCTACCAATCAATCACCCCTTTGGATGGTAATGTCTTGTCCTCTCTTATGTACAAATAATACAAACTATTGTAGATGGTAGCTTGATGCTTAAACCATTTAGTATTGACTAAAAGCTCTGTTAAAGCTTATGAATTCAAACAAATATTGCTGCAGTATAGAGACTATCATAACCGCGTTTTTCGGACTGTGAAGTTTCTCGGTAACAAATATCTACCTTGTTTTCTTCGCAAGTTTTGCATTTTTGCACATTCGGATGCTCGAGGGAGTGACTTCAACCAGTTCGTCTTCTTGAATGTACTCGATACAGTCATCTAAACTATAATCCATTGGGGTATCAAGAACCACTGCAAAAGGCAAAATTATTTAGTGTAACTTCATCTCTTATATTTCTAAAATGAATATAGAAGAATCTTTTTTCTAGTATTTGATAGGTTAAATATCATTTTGGTCCCGGTACTTTGGGACTTATTCTCTTTTAAACCTTTAAACCTTTATGTGTCCATATTTAGTCCATGTGCCTTCAATAAATCTTAAGTCCCTATAGCTACCTTACAGTTAACTTTTCTAATAGCAAATTAGTTTCTATTAGCCTTCTTTATGAATTTTTTTTAGAATAAAAACTAAATTTAAGACATTTGAGAGTACAACTAAAATTGGATGAGTCCCGAAGTATTGGGACCAAAAGAGTAGGTTAACCGCTCATACTAATGAAGTGTTTCTTCTTAAAGCATTTTAAGGTGGTTTTAACTAGTCTCCATATTTTTCTGAATAATTATTGATTACGTAATCAAACACTGTTTCTAATAGACGAAAAGTATCTGATTAATAGTACCCGTACCCTAAGAGAGGAGTTTATAATGGTGGCAGGTAAGGAGGATTCTAAGTGCAATATCTATTTTGAGTGAAGAATTAAAGCGGAGGTAAAACTCTAACCTGAACATTAAAAAAATAATTGAGGTGATCGAGTTGTTCTCACCTGTTTGTTCTTTGTTGGAGCGAACGTTTGTGGCAGCTTTTTTCTTGCACACGTTAAGGGATAAGTCCCCAGGCCGTTGATGAATTCCAACTATTTGACCTTTGTAAACATCTAAGCCGGGACTCACAAACATCTGCCCTCTCTCCTGTGAACTAGCAAGGGCATAAGATGTTGTTGTGCCTTCCTCAAAAGCAACCTGAAAAATCATTCGAAGCAGCTTCATCAGGCGTTATTTAATTTTTCGACGAGTCAAAGTATAACACGCTTTTTTTTTTATTACATATCCTTCATCATAAATTTTCAGAAGATAAAAAAGATAGCATTGCAAGAGTTAAAAATAAGTTGTGTTTCAGATATTAAAGGTTTAATTCCTGTTTTTGTCTCCAGACTTTTATGCATTCTATGTTGATCCTTAGAATTTCATACAATTGGTCAAAATCTTGCCATTAATTTTATTTAATAAATTACCAAGCAGAAATTTGATATAAATATATCTTTTATTCATTTACCAATCAGTAGATGTTTATCATTTGAAGCCACATGTAATAAATTAGGTATCAAGTCTATGTATTAGAGTTATTGTTTATTGATTAATGGAAAACTAATGGTTAGGACTAACATAGACTAAAACAAAACATTTCAAAGTTGAAAGAACAAATCAAAATATTGAAAATCAAAATATTGAAAATTAATGGATCAAAACATATAAACATGAAGTTCAGGGGATCAAAATAGAATATAAACTATATTAAAAGACTGCAGATATATGGGGGGGAGTGAGACAAATTTCCCTCACATTAATTCACAAGGTCTCTTACTGGCTACAGCCGTAATTTTTTAACCAAGCAAAACACATCAAAGCAGCATTTTTTTATTTTTATTTTTTGTAATAAGCAAGAGAAACAACAGTTCGAATAAAAAAGATTTGAACGCAAGAAGAAAGGCCGTGAAAGCACGAGAGAGGCTACAGGAAAACTTTTCAACATTCTACCGCCAAAACCAAACAAGAACAAATACAGAACATGACAGAAAATAATTCTTCACACATGGAACCCCCAAATATTTAAAGCAATAGTTAAAGCCCCCCATCAAAATAATTCAAGTAATAAGATAATTAAGTTACCAGTGAACCCTGATCACGAGTGTGAATGTCACCAGCCCAAGGTCCGTAAGAATCAAATATTGTGTTGAGAATTGCTGTGCCACGTGAAGCTGTTAAAATTGCATTTCTCAATCCAAGAAGCCCCCGAGTTGGAATCTTATACCTCAGAAAAGTCGTCCCTTCAGACCTGGAAATAGGTATTGATAGAAATTAGAAGAATTAAAATTGGTCTAAGTAACAAAAGTAAAATTCACTTATGGCCCTTTCTCATTATAGGTAAAGACTGCACATAGAAAATGTACTTGATTCTTGAATAATAGAGCACAATTTTGATAAAATATCCTTTAGCATAGTATATACATTATTTAACATCATCAGAATGTAAATATGCTATGCATGTGGATTAGTAAGTCGCAGTAACAGCAACAGTATGCCACCGTCCTCT
The DNA here is from genome assembly GCF_057944985.1 of Cucurbita pepo subsp. pepo. Lineage (NCBI taxonomy): Eukaryota > Viridiplantae > Streptophyta > Magnoliopsida > Cucurbitales > Cucurbitaceae > Cucurbita > Cucurbita pepo. The sequence goes on along the minus strand of NC_141805.1, from coordinate 12,679,502 downwards.
ATTAAATTTGTGATACAGGCCTCTCCTAGATAGAGTTTTAACAATGAGATGAGTTGTTTAACTAAAGTAACTGGATGTCACCTATTTGTGAACATAAATCTAAGCTCACGATACTACAGGTATGTCATGTTGATTGTCAAGTCATTGTGTTATCAAACTCAACACATTAGTCAAGCTACTAATTCTCTGATCATCAGTTCGTACGATGACATTATTGAAAGTATTATCAAATCACATCCACCGTGCCAATGTTTAGTTTGGGGGAACAGAAATCAAAGAGACGTGTACAAACCCCACACCCTCCATATCGAACATCTGTCCACGCCTCTTGCCCAACAGTTCTACAACTGCTCCCATGTGTTCTTCTGGTACTTCCACAGTGGCAATCTGCATGGCAGTTTTACTTGTTATGATTATGAATGTCACTGATATAAGAAGTCAATCAAATGTCTCACAGTAAGCAATACTGTTCAAAAGATGAAGCACGTGCATGTAAGAAGACTAGATGCAAAACAAGATTCATATGGAAATTGTATTAAAATAAAAGTGCTTTGACAATCTACTTTATAGATTCATTCTTAACGATTTTCATAATGGATTTTTTCTTTTTCCTATCTTCAAATCAAATGTGTTCAACGCAGGATTACAATAAGGAGCCAAAGAAAAGTGTTTACTGTATTTTATACATTACATTATTATTAAATTTCAGTTTTCTGATTTGGTAAACTATTAGACTTTGTGTATTGGTTACAATCTTGGACATACTCGAAGTCCTCTGTATCTTGAAATCCTAATCTTAATAAGATTTTAATAGGGTGGTCCTCAAAAACATGCTCTAGGAGAACAAAAGGAAAATAATAATAACTTTTTAAAATAGTTATCCAAGTATGTTTTCACAGAATTTTTATTCTAAAAAACCTGCAAACTCCTCTTCAAACAGTGTATTCTATTCCAGTATTCACTATTTTTAAATCCTGTATAATCTACAGAACTTAAAACTTAAAAAATTTAGCAGTGAATCAATCCCATTAAAATTTTCCAACACTGTCCTGTATCATATGACAATTAGAAACTCACCTCATATGGTTCCACCAATTGGTCATTCACCCTTTTGGTTATTACTCTAGGAGGCCCCACCATAAATTCATATCCTTCCCTCCGCCTAAAATGAATGAACTTATTAGTCATTAGAGGAAGTATACAGGAAAAGGTGGATCATCCTGAATATGAAATTCTTACATGTTCTCTATAAGTATTGTGATATGCAAAGTACCCCGACCACTAACAATGAACGTATCTGCTGTTTCACCATCTTCAACTTTCATTGCCAAATTACGCTCAAGCTCCCGGTAGAGTCGATCCCTTAAGTTTCTACTAGTGACATACTTGCCCTGCAATTCAAAATAACAACACATATAGAACCTTACAAATTTTTTTTCAATTTGTAATTTAGACAGAAATGTTGTCTTTTGTATTCTTCAACTATGCAGCACTTGTAGAGACGTTTTTTTTTTTTTTTTTTTTTTTTTTTTTTTTTTTTTGAGATAGTAAATAAGAATCTCGCTCTAGGAAAGGAACAGGTAACATATCCATCCGACCAAGCTCACATGGTAATGCAAAGTTTCCAACATCTCAACACCATATGTAGAGCTAAATAACCATTTCTTAACGAGAGCCATAATTTTCTTTTTCATAAGTTTTTCCAACTCCAAGGCACCTAGATTCCATTTTTCTTTATGACATCTCCCATCAGAGCTAGCCCCCCAAGAGGAAGTTCCTCATGATGGAAATGCAAAAGCCATTTAGCCAAGAACGCACTCTTACAGGCTCTTAAGTTTCCTATCTCCAAACCCCCTCATCCACTAGCTTCATCACCACTTCCCACCTGCATGAATGGGACCCTCTCCCTTCCTCAATCCCTTCCCTTTGTGGCACTTGGAAGAAATTTTTGCAATCTTCCTTGGCGTGAAGCTCTGCTTTTCATCCTCTCCCTTTTGTATTTTCAATTATTCGATCAAAGCTTCTTACTAAAAAAAACATATAAATATTTGTTTAAAGGAAAGAAAAACTAGGACTTCGGTAGTATCATTCAGACATACCTCACGACCAACAAAAGGAGAAGTATTAATTGAGAATGACATCTTTACTGTCGGTTCTTCCACCTTAATAGCAGGTAATGGTTTTCCATATTGTTTGTCAGCAATTGTCTCACCAATCTGAGCACATGATATCCACAATAAAGATTTCGAAAACAACAAGAAAAAATTTCAATAAAAGAACAAAAGCTTTGCAAAAACTGAATTCACTTTTACCTGAATATCATCAACTCCACAAACCGCACATATGTCACCAGCCTGCACCTTCCCTACAGGGACTCTATTGAATTTCTCATATACAAAAAGCTCACTAATTCTTGCATATCTACAAGAATCTTCTGATGTGCATACCTGGAAAAAAGAAGACAGAAAAGAAGGTAACAAATCAAACTTTTGTTAAAAAGAGATACATAAAGAAAGGGGGGAGATAGCATAGCCCTAACTCAAGCCAAATAATATTGGAAAAACACTTCCCATTTAGCATTAATCAAATGGAAAAATGGCACAGCAACCTAAGAGGAGGTTACGGAACAGAAAGGACCTATTCAACCCCCTTTATAAACCTTTCATTCCTTTCTAGTCAATAATCCCAAAGAATAGTCAAAATTACGTTCTTTTAGGGACACAAGCTTCTAATGAAGAAATCAAGTATACAAAAGGAGAGAAAGGGAAAGGATAGATAAGACATCCCCCAATTCTCAGAGCTTATGAGATTTACACCCCACTTGTTATCAAAATAGACAGAGAAAATACAATTTTCCAATAAAAGAACTCCAGAAAGTAGCCACTAAGTAAGAAAAAGCAGAAGTTCAACTTCTTTGAATCAATCTTAGAAGATTCTAAAATTCTATTCAAGGCAAAGAGTCCTATATTATACAAAGAGGAGCCATGCCGATCATTTAGAACTTTAACAAATATTAGGGAAAAAAAGGTGGTAGAACTGTGGAGGCCCAAGAGTCCAAAGATGAGACAAATATCCTGTCTCCTCCTAAGAGACCTCCACATCCTGAAAGATCCTTCTATTCCTTTTCAACGATCTATTCCAAATAATAGCAAAAAACAGGTTGCTTCAGAAACCTCTATCATGAAATGGAAAGGCAACTTTAAAGAAAAGCAAATGCTGGTAAGTCTAGCTCAACCTGCAAAATGGACTAACCTTCACATCCATTCCTTTTTGCAGTTCTCCAGCATGCAGTCGACCAATGGCTATCCTTCCTTTGTGCTCGTCGTATTCAATATTTGTAGCCTAGGATAAGAAGTGCATATTAAAATTGAGACATGTTTTAAGAGAATAAAAAGTTCAAGACAAAAGAGTTGAACTGAGTTTTGTCAAATTTGGAGAACTGAGAAGCCTATGTTTGTCATCCACGTTGCATCTTTAAGAATGTTACATGAGACTTGAGTACATAATCACATACTAAAACGTGATATTAAAGTACAAAATATGCAAGAATTCATTTAATGGACTCGTCATAAAGTTTAAGATAAATGGTGGAAGGATTAATAATTGGGACCAAAGAATAATAAAAAGAAAACAAATTGGGGGCAAATAGAAGATATAATGTTAGTGGCTTGAACAAAGCTTACTTATGATGTGTGTGAAACTTAGATTAAGAAAAGTAGAATATTTCAAAACCAAACAAGATAGTAAAGTTTTTTACGTTAAATAATAAGAAAAGTCAGAAATTGAATTCATGTGCTTTTTGGTTTAGGATTTAGGATACTATCATTCTAGAACACTAACTTGTAAAAGTTCTTTTATTATCCATAAAGATGCGATATGTAATAATATTCTCGCGGATCTTCAACAGTTCAAATCAATTATATTATTGAAGGTAAACGAAGTGCTCACAATAAAAAGAAAGATCACTTACAAGCATTTGCAATGCACCATCTTTGTCAATACGTGGTCCAGGGATGCATCTGATAATAGACTCAAAAAGTGGTCCAAGATCTTCTCCCAATTTTTCAGGAGATAATCCAGCCTTACCTTGAATGCCACTAGCGTAAATCACTTGGAAGTCGCACTGAACCAAAACAAAAGTTGGAGTGAGAAAGACGTTGCTTACACTATCAGAAATAATGAAATGAAACACTAAAAAACATTCATATATGTGTCAGATTGTGTGCAATTTCCCTCTACTGAGTGAATCACTTAGAATGACTTCCATTAATAATTTTCAATAACCTCCGCGGCTCTAATATTATAAGGTTTGTAACAAAGCATAAAATATTGTTGTAAATTTGAAGGTGCTCATTCGTTAGTTTTTAGGCGGGGGGTTCTCTCTATCTGGCCCTTAGGCTTTTTTTTGTGGCCCTTGGTTTGACCTTCTCTAATACACTTCTCGTTGCCAACAATATATATATTGTTATACATCATCCTTTACTGCTATCTTAAAGTTAGGTTAAATATCCTTTAATGTTGCTCTAATATATAAAGTGTCTTTAACAAAATGGAAGGTGGCCTTCCTCGTGGATTGGATGGTGACAAAAAAGGATGAATTTTTTTATCTAACTTGCGGTGGCAATGACGTACGTTGACCACGGCGATGGTGGCAATGGGTTTAAGTGAAGACAATAAAGCTCACAAAACCTAAGGTGAAATATAAAAGGGTTTTAAACCCCAAACCCAAAAGTTCCCAAAAAACCATAATGGTTTACAAATCCAAAATGCCCTAGGAAAGTACCTAATGCTCTAATACCGTACAAATAGTATTTGGCAAAATATCAATGTACTCCATGTTAGAGAGACACACATATACAAGTACACAAGAGAACTCTAAACTCAAGAATGTGCAATTACAATAAAGTACGACTATCCATACAATATATGTTATAACAATAATGTTGTTAATTTCAAGAGATTGGTTGTTGTCTGGTACCTTGTAAATTGTAATATTCTCTTTTCTGCCACATTGTTCAATGCACTTATTATATATCCTTTACTCAATACTTATTATCTTGTTGATTCTTATCATAAAGCATAGGTATAAGGCCATTATCCATGATTTTCAAATACTGTAAATGCACCTGTTCATCTGATGCGTTCAGTTCAATAAATAGTTCAAAAGTGGAATTGATCACATAATCTGGACGAGCTGAAGGTCTATCAATCTTGTTGACCACGACAACAACAGCATGCCCAAACTCTAGGGCCTTCTTAAGCACAAATCTTGTTTGTGGCATTGGACCTTCAACAGAATCTACCTAGATAAATACATAGAAAAAGAGGTGATAGCACAAGAAGATCAAAGTTAGAAACATATTTTAGAAGATACCTTTAGTAAAATTATAGGCAAGATGAAAATGTTTAAACCAAGTCATATAGAGGATAAAATCTTTGGACCTTATTACTTGATAATTTGCTCTGGCATATCAGCCTTGTCCATTTGAAAAATAAGTTGAGTTTGTTTAGCATTTTTATTCTGAAACAGTCCCATCTGCAACTTAAAATCCTTTACTCTTTTTTTTTTTTTTTTTTTTTTTTTTGTCATGGAAACTATCTAGAAATTTTAGTAGGTTATTGAACTTCGATAGAAAGAAACTCCAAGGAAAGCTAAATGTCTCGGTTTCAAAACTATGCAATCAGATTTCAAACGAAATTTTGAACTTAAGAATAGAAATAAAGAAACATGTACGGTAAATCCATGGGAAGTCACCCCACCCTCTGGGTTAGGTGAAGAATAAGGTGTTTAGTTGAAAGAGCAAGAACCTTGTAACAAACATTATAATAAACTATTTCCATTAAATATTCCTCTCCATAAAATGTGTGAGAGGGAAATACCTTCTACTCCATTAAACTTGATAAATAGTAAAATTTAGCCCCTAATTTTGAAAAAACGCCCATATAACCCTTTAGCCCCTAATCTAATAATATTTTTATGATGAAGCTACAGCAAGTTATCAAACTTACAGTTGTTACTTTTGATTAGGTGGCAATACAAATTATAAATTAGTCAAACATTTAACAATCATTTATCTAGAACCAAAGTACTTGCAACCTTACTATTTTATCTTTAACTCACTTTCAATCACTCTATCAAACCTTCAACTTTCCACTGACTTGACGCCATAAAAAAAAAAAATTTGGTAGACACGACAAGCATGAGATAAGCCTCTGAGGTTGCTTCTTTTGTCAGTGGGTTATTGGAAAGTGACAAGTGATCCACAGTGCACCAAGAATTGAGACATCGATATAAAAATTTAATTAATTTTAGTCCCTATACTTTTAAAAAGTTATCAATTTAGTCCCTGTTCGTCAAATTTAAGCATAAATTTTCACACAATAGAAACTCTTTAATACAAATTTATAATTACATTTGAAGTTCAGTAAGTGAAATATCATGCTAAAATTATGATTGAAAAATTAGGAAAAAATGGAAATGAAAAGGGACTGAATAAGTTACTTTTTAAGAGACATTTTGAAAGTATGGGAAGCAAAATGGACATTTTGAAAGTACAAGTACCAAACCGAACCAAAGCAAGGATTATTGGGACCAAAATAGTATTTAAACCAAAATCAAATTTTAAATATCTAAAATATAAATTTGAAGATAGAACCACAGTTTCAAATAGGTAGAATATGTTGAAGAATACCACAAGAAGAATCCCTTCCACCATATTGAGAATGCGTTCAACTTCACCGCCAAAATCGGAGTGCCCAGGAGTGTCGATAATATTGATCTTTGTATCCTTATATGTAATAGATGTATTTTTGCTCAGTATTGTAATTCCTCTTTCACGCTCTAAGTCATTTGAATCCATTATTCTTTCTTTCACAACTTGGTTGTCACGAAATACCTGCAATTGAAAATATGAAATACATTAGGTCGAAGGTTATTATTGTCAACTTTTCTTGCTAAGTACACAGTCTTAGGTTGCTTTTAGAAAACAAATTACATGAACTCCAAAAGGAGAAATTGTTCGAGGAGTTTTACACCCTTGGATGTATGGAAAAAAAAACTATAAAGTACTTCGAATGTTTTTCATGATCATTTCTAGCTCTAGCTCTAAGCTCTAGTACATCAAAATAAATAGGGCATAACCCAGCAGGTACAACATATTTAGTCTTTGCTCAAAATCGTTGCATTACGCTGCACTAAACAGTATTGATGATTTGGAAATCATGCAATCGTAATATAACAGAATGAAGAATTAACACCTGCAGTGCAAAACAAACATTAGAAATGATTATCTGAGTATTACCTTTGCTTGTTTCAACATAGCATCGACTAAAGTTGTCTTTCCATGGTCTACATGAGCCACTATGGCTATGTTCCTTATATCTTGTCTCCTCATCAGTTGGCTCTTCTCTAATGCAAAACATCAGCCCAGAATTGTAAATTCCAAAGAAAAAGGTTAGTAATAAATTTTGGGTGGGGTGGAAGGCCAATATTAGATTTAACGTTGATGCAACCAAATAATTTCCCAACACATAAAAACCATCAAAATCACCAAAAACAAAGAGATATTGCACGAGTACAAAAACTTCCATAAACTACAAGAATTATCGACACTGGTTTCCTAATTCCTCGTCGCAGCATAGCAAATACAGAGGTCGAGAAATGGACAGTAGCTTCCTCTCTTCTCATCAACACACCGATGAATGAACAAATAAAACGGACGTAGAGAGAGAGAGAGGGGATACCGGTGCGGGCTTCAGTAGCTTCAGAGACAGAGCATTTGACCGGACATCGAATTGGAACTCTCGAACGAGAGCTGAGAGCTTGTTTAGGCAATGAAGTTGAAATCCTGGAGGAGGAAGTGAGGCCATGGAGCTGCTTAATTTGAGGAGTGAAAACTGTTCCGAGCTTGATTTTGGGGTAAAGCAATGGGGAAGAGGATAAGGAGCTGCTGAAGGTCATTACCATTTCCATGGCTGCTCTGGCCGGCTCTCTTCTCTCTCTTGCTGAAGGGAGAGCGAAGGATTTGGCAATTGAGGCTGTAAAATGAGGCCTCGTCCCGCCTTACAAAGTGTCGAGGATTTTGTTTAATCCATTGTTTGGTATTTTAGATTGATGGTTTATTTTTTCGCCACGTCCTTCAATCGCCCCATTTTGAATGTCTTGGCTTTTCCTTGGTTTGGCCATTAGAGGCCACGCTTTTTCTTCTTTTCATCACAAGATTATCTCCAACTTCCAACTTTCAAATTATGTGCCTAAGCTTGTGCTAGAGTATATTATTCAAACCATAATGTTATCTTCTCCAATGTTGATGCTATAAAAATCGAACTCGACTCGGCTCGGCTCTCCTCACAGAAATAGAGGCCAACTCATAGCTTATATCGTCCCCTTCCTAGCTCGTTCTTCTTCGTGCTCTGTCTCTTCTTTTTTTCTCATTCGTTGGTACTCGTTTTCCTCTTACGACTCATCTCTTTCCCTTAGTCGGTTATTGGTTACACTCTCCTTCGCTTTTGGACTCCTCGCATATATCTCTCTCTTTTAATCTTTCTCATTTTTTCGTTCGTGTTTTGATCAACATTGACCCACTATTGGGTGATGTGGTTTAGTTACACCAATAACTCGAAACAACCTCGACAACCCTTTAGCAACAATGAGTGATATCCCCACGAAGGCGTATGGCTCTGTCGTTGCACTGTTGTGATGGTGTCTTCGCGTATAGCAGTGATGATGACTTCTTCACACAACTAGTGATCTTCTCTTGGGTCTGTGGATTTTAAGCGGTGGTCCAATAAAAACCGACTCGAATAGTCTATCTTCTGGATCACGTGCAACTGATTTTGCCCCCCCTGGGTCGATTTGAGTTCTCCAATTCTGTCCGGTTTCAGTGAATTTTCTTTGGTTTTCAATTAGGTCTCTCTTCCGATCCTAGCGGGTTTTTTCTTTAGGTCAGATTTTGATTTGTCTTGAATTAGATTAAAGTAATTCCATGTTGAAGGAAGGAGATATTTGTATTTTTCATGAGTTAATTAACCATCATATTAAATTGACCCAACGCCCCCAAGGAAACGCGCGCCAAGCCAAATCAGACCAAAGTTGGTTTGGTCCAGTCGGGTTGACCTAGAATGGTAAGACCAGACCTTGGCTAGGGTTTGGGTTGTATTAGGCCCTCATTTTGGCGCGTCTGCAAACTTTGCAAGTTCGCAACGAAGCCTTGGCATGCTCTGATTCTCAGGCAACTCACTCTCGACCACCTATGGCGTGTAATTCTTCAGCCTGCCAGTCCAACTGCTACAGAAATCAAGACGACGAGGCAACAGTCGAACAAGATTCACTTCGAACAAACAAGGCCGATCGTTTAGCCGCCACGAATGGAGACAGTGGTGATACGCATCTCTGCTTTAAATGCAAGGCCAAGGAGCGCATGTCTAGCTCTGAAGAAGGAGACGATGGGCGCTTTTGCAGCGATTGCTTTCGGAGCAACTTGTTTGCAAAGTTCCGGCAGGCTGTAAACTCGAACGCCATGATCTCTCCTTCTGACAAAGTGCTTGTTGCCTTCTCCGGCGGTCCTTGTTCCAGGTCCTTCCTCTTTTTAGACTAATTGTATTTATTTTTTCTCTTGTAATGTATTGGTTCATGGCTGTGGGTACGCAGGGAACTTCGTTTTGGATGTTGCGAGTGGACTTGACAGTTTTCAGACTGACTATTTAGTTAGAATCCTGAGCGCTATTGATATTCTCACGTCTTTCTGTTATTTGTATGCCTCTTTCCGCAGATTGGTTCAAAAGATTTGCAGCTTGTGTATAGTTATTAGGATCCTTGAGCAGGCCTCTAGGTTTATTTGTAGTTAACATGAGTCGATCAATTTTATTTGGTCTAAATTTGAGCATTAATGAAACTTACTTTGTGGCCCAAAATTTATTTGGTCAGGTTGGTGATTAGTCTATTATCTATCTCAGCATGTCCGTTGATGGTAACCCCAGCGCCAATGAAACCACTTTTCATTAATGAACTCAAAAGCATGTTTAGATACGATAAGAACTAAAGTAACTACCTAGAATTTCTTTGACCATTAAAGTGCTTTGCTATCATCGTGCAAACATATTATGTGCTATGCTTTGCCAATACTTCAAGGAAGAACTTAATTGAGTTATATTGACATGAACTTAGCTTAGTGGTTAGGACATTCTACTTCCTCTAAGAGGCTGCATACTTCTTAAGTGCTATCCTCTGCCAATACTTCAAGGAAGAACTTAATAAGTTATATTAACATGCGCTTAGCTCAGCTGTTAAGGCATTCTACTTCCTCTAGGAGGTTGCAGTTTTGAATCCTCTCATCCTACATTTGATTCATGATTTATTGAGTTGAATTATTTTCTACCTCTTAGTGATAGAGTTAAAGTGCACAACTTTATATGATCAATGTAGGATATGATTCGTAAGCTGTGTTTTCTTATAAGATAGCTAGAAGAACCGAACTGATTAACCTCTTGATAGCTCCCTTTTTTTTTTTTTGATATGAACATCATGATAGCTCTTAGTGATGAATGATCTGGTATTCCTTTAGAAAGTCACCTACACAATTATTTAATCGGATTTTTTTATTACCAATTTATCTTGGATGCACTGGAAACTGTCCATGATCTAAGAGACTACGCTCCCCTTTCCCAACAAAACTTCCAGGGTGGCTTTGCAATTTGTTCATGAGATGCAAGTTAAAGCACACAAAAATTTTGAAGCAAGTAGGGATAGATCACTGCAAGTTTTTGGTGTTGGAGTTGCTTATATCGATGAAACCTCTGCTTGTCCTATCCCTTTGCATGAGATAGACAGAACAATTCAAACCATCCAATCAGTTGTGTCAAGTCTATCTCCACCGATAAAAGATTTGCATATTGTTCAAATTGAGAGTGTATACTCTTCAAATTTGAGTGACGGAAGGGAGAAGTTGAAGAAGTTGTTAGATACAGTCAGTGATGTCACAGGAAAGGAAGACCTTATCTCACATTTGCGGATGTTATCCTTACAAAATGTTTGCTCCTCGACTTATTCCTTCAATTAGCTTGCAATCAAAGAGAGGGAAATTCTTAGTCGTATTGTTTGTTATGCAGATTGCCGCTGAAAATGGATACAACAGACTTGTACTTGGGACATGTACTTCAAGGATTGCTTGCCATGTGATTTCTTCCACTGTTAAGGTTTTTCTTCAACTGTTAAGCATACATCTACATATTTTAGTTTTAAGCAATTAATTTGAATATTCAAGTACTAGTGTTTTCGGACTCATCATATTGACCGACCAGAATGAAGTTAGAAGGTTGGTGCATTGCTATTGGATCATTAAGTATGAGCTTGGCAATTGTGGACTTTTAATTATAATTTAGGCATGGCTGCCACTACACTCTGCAGGAAAAATTGATGCTTTGGGGTGGGGGGGTGGTGCATTGTGCCTTTTTGGAGACACCTCTATTAAAATATAGAAAATAGCTAGGGTAGCTATGGAATCTTATTATGTATTATTCTGTTGCTTTAAATTTTACTGCTAATTGTTGTTACAAGCTGCTTATTTTGTTCTGTTCTCCAAATCTTCCCATTTGGGATAGGTCCATGCACTGAGTATGACTTCGCTATTTTAATTCAAGCAGGGCCAAGGATATTCCTTACCGGCAGATATACAGTATGTTGATGCAAGATGGGAGGTCCCAGTGGCACTTCCTCTACGTGATTGTCTTGCACAAGAGCTCAACATGCTTTGCTGTGCTGATGGGTCTGTATTTGTTAGGTTTATCACCAGAATGAATTCTTGGTTAACTTTGTCCTGTTTAGTTCTTTACCGCTGTTAATTTTGCTCGTTGCATAATCTAACTGATGATAAGATCTGGTTCTTGGCAGGGCAGTCTAAAGACAGTGGAACTGACCAAAACATCCTTTTCTGGCATCAATGACTTGGTCTCATCATTCGTGGCTCTATTGCAGGTACAAGTAGGAAGTTGATTTAGAAAAATATGCAGTTTTGTACATTTTAGCTTAGGAGAACGACCTTTGTGAAGGGTAACTAATCTGTTGAATCACTGCTGTGTGCAGCGATAAGACATGTTTGTGTGTTCAATTTACGAGCAATTTTGGTTAGGCATGGAAACAATTTAACTTCTAACGGAACTGCTCTAATTTCACCTTCTAGTTCAAGTGATTGTTTCTGAGTAAGAAAGAAAATGCATCTACGAGTTGTGAGGCCACTTGTCCTTCCCAGGACTGTTTTGCAGAACTTGACTGAAGAAATTTTGTTATACTTTCTTTCATAGGAAGAGAATCCCTCTCGTGAGTCTACAATTGTGAGAACTGCTGGCAAGCTTACTCCATTCAACTTTAGCAGAATTCCAGATTTGAATGAAAGTAATGGTGTTCCTTTGGCCACCAAAAGGCGTCAAAAGAGAAATAACTTTAAGCATGTTAACTCTTTATCATCGGAAATATTTTGTGCTGTCTGCAATGGTCCACTTAACATGTCCGATGTGCAAACTTTAAGAAGTTTTGAAGCTGGCCAGGTAAGTTCAATTTTGGCTGGTACCTGTTGTTCAAGTTGTCAATTTCAGATTCTTCCCAAGGATTCCATATCGCAAGAACTTCTTCTTTCACTCTTGCCACCCTCTATGGTTGCTCGAGCAATGCATGGCAGCCCTAGCAATTCCAATTCGCTAAGGTGAGGTTAAGTCTTGTATTACTGTTGGTACTATGAAGGAAAAAGGATAGTGCAAGTTTATGATAACTGAATTTTGTATTCTAAATCTCTGTTGTATATCATCTTCCCATAAGGCTTTTTCCCTTGGATACTGAACCTGGGCATATCAAAAAAATTAAAGTAGAATAAGAAAAATTAAACAACTTCCAGCCTGTGTTTGTATGTTTCTTAAAATGTCTGTATTAAGTCATTTTAGATGGACTTGATGAAATTACTGAAATATTGTTGTTGTTTCATGTAGTTGTATGCTTAAAGTGCGTAGTAGCATGCAGTCTCCTTCAGACATCACTATGTTGAGCTCATTAAGTATTACTTTCAAAATATTCAAGCTGGAATATTTCTGTTCTTAATTGCAGGGAGCAAATACAGGAATTCTTGCTGTCAGATGATGAAGTCGAATCGTAATCCAGGTTAACAACTAGCAAAATTGGCTTCTCTCAACAATGATAATTATACGTGCATTTGTAGAACTTATGGGAAGGCATTGACTTTTCTTCTCTTAGCTGCGGTTTGCTTTCTTTTCGTCTGTTGCATTCAGTTCATTTATATAGAAACAGATTCTTTTACACTGGAATATGCTTCTATTTTAGGTTCCTAACATATGCTAGACTGCCTGATCATTCATCACATAAAATGCTGATTATGAAAAATCTTTTAATGTTTAATTCAAGCATCCTGCAAGTGCTTGGATGGAGTAGTAGACGATTAACCTTTCGCGGTAGTATTTGGAGATTTTACCCCCAATTAATGAGAAGTGGCATCCAATCAGTAGAACTGAGACAGGTATTGAGCCTTACCTGTCATAACATCTCATGATCATGATACTAAATGAGTAATTACTGAAATCATTTTTTCAGGATAGCAGTCATCCATAGCATGCATGTAAACTCATGATTGACTTTTGAATGTACATAACAATTCTACATGCGAACATCACATTCATCATATGATACAACATAAATGTTTAATTTTCCTTTTTCAAGTTTAACATGTAAGATTGGAAAGAATTTGAATCTCTAATTCTTTATTCGGGAATATTCTAATTCTTTGTTCGGAAATATATGCATTAACATTAACTAGTTGAACTATGTTATCACCCGTCCTTGCTCTATTTATAATTTTCCAAATCAAAGTTCCAAAATTTGTCTATATTGTAAACTGACACGTTGCTCTATTAAGTCAAATTCCCATAATTTATAATCTAAACTAGTATATTTTAAAAATAGATTCAAACATCCATGTGATTGGTAAGATATCCCTTTTTCTTCTCCATTTTGTTTAATGGCATGTGCCTCATGAAGGAATAATTTATAAACTTACAAGTCACATGAATATTTCTTCATTATTATTATTTAAAAAAATAATAATAATATTAAAATAGACCACTTGTTTAGTGTCTTATTAAATTTGATAGAAAAAAATAGTTGGTCATATGAAACGCCACAGCACTCTCAAGCTGTTCGCATCAACCCATTCCTTTTTTATTCACCTCCATGACTATTAAATCAATGGAAAATATAATTAATTCAAATTTCAACAAAATTCAATATAAGATTTTTTATTTTTTATTTTTTTTTATTTAACGCTTAATGACAATAACATAAATATAATTAAAATCATCCATTAAATTACACTTAAATCTTTAAAAGTTGATTACATTTGATATCAAACATTTCTAAATTTAATATTGAGTCCTAATTATTTGAATTTATCAAAATAAAAGTTAAATATTATTTTTAATCTCGGATAAATTTTATCAACAACTAATTACAATATATAAGTTTAATAATAATCTTAAACAAGTAAATGAAATATTTATAAGCTTTAGATATGATAATTAATCTTTTATTTAAAAGGTGTCTAGAAACCTAAGCGTGTACTCATGATGATATTCCATACTAAACATCGTAGCAAAGAAAGTGAAACCTTATTCAATTACCGAATGATGATATTCGTATACTCAATTTTCCATTGAGCAAGGAAGCAACCAAATTACTACCATTAATATAACCATTTTTTTTTTAACATAAAAATAAAACAGACCAAATTTAGTCCTCCCTCAAACAGAAGGAACTGCAATAGCACGTTTAAGAAAACATTACAAAAAAAATATATAATTGTCCGTTAACTTAGACTTTTAGGTTGATTAATGATTGAACATGACAAATAGATCGTGTTGCATGAACTAATAATTTATTTTGATATTTTCTATAAAACAAGAAAAACATTTTAGTTATTATATTGGAAAACTTATTTCATTTCAACAATATATTTAAATTTAGCGTTAGTATGTGGGGGTATGAAATAGAAGAACTAAGTGATATTTAAAGGAAATAAAGAACACTTCCCTCTACGACCAGGCAACCAACGGCAAGTAACGAATATTTTAATTCGTCCCATTCCTTTGACATTTTCTGGATCTCCATCATCATTTACTTGACCAGGACTCAAACCCAACTCCTTAAACCCACCATTTTTCTTCCTTCTTACCTACCCCTCATTCTTCCAACTCCCCCAATTTCTGATGGAGATCTTACAGGCTCTCGATGCTCAGGTTCTCATTGGCTTAGCCGCCGCCCTGGTTGCCATTGTTGCTGGTGCCTTTTTCCTTGTCTCCTCCAGAAAATCAGCATCCAGAGGTTTTACTCCACCTTCTGATTTAATTCTTTGAAATGAAAGCCTTATTACTGGTTTGGTTTATTGGGTGTTTTGACTTCTCTATCCAGTTTGAATTTGTGATGCTCTGATGTTTTGATTCGTGGGTTGTGATGTTTTTGAACTGTGTTGAAGTATTTATGTAAGATTGAATTTATACTGATCCATTAGCTTAACCTTTTACCTTTTATGATGATTTTACATTGCTATAAGGGAGGAAGTTATCTCCTCCTTGATTAATATTGATAGCTACATGTTTTGATTACCACCTCTAGTAGATATTGTCTGCTTTAGCCCGTTATGTATCGCCGTCAGCCTCACGGTTTTTAAAACGTGTCTCCACACCCTTGTAAGCAATGCTTCATTCCCTTCTTAAACCGAGGAAGGATCTCACAATCCTTGGGGGCCAAACGTCCTTGCTGCACACCGCTCAGTATCTAGCTTTACCCTTTGTAACAGCCAAAGCTCACCGCTAGTAGATATTGTCTGCTTTGGCCTGTTACGTATTGCCATTAGTCTCATGGTTTTTAAAACGTGTCTGCTAAGAAGAGGTTTTCACACCCTTGTAAGGAATGCTTCGTTTCCCTCTTCAACCGATGCGGGATTTCACAATCCTTGGGGGCCCAACGTCCTCGCTGGCACACAGCCCGGTGTCTAGCTTTACCATTTGTAACAGCCCAAGCGCACCGCTAGTAGATATTGTCCATTTTAGCCCGTTATGTATTGTCGTTAGCCTCACGGTTTTTAAAATACATCTGCTAGGGAGAGGTTTCCACACTCCTATAAGGAATGATTCGTTCCCCTCTCCAACCAATGTAGCATAGAAGTGGTAGCATTGGCAGAAAAGGTCAAGTGCTTAGCTAGGCTTTTGGGCATGTTTAAATTTCAAACTAGCTGATTGATCAAAATTCCAATGGCCATGAAAATTCTCTTCATCTTTGTTGAGCTCTTGGTCAATGTGAAATGGTAGATGTTATGGGAAATATGCATTTTAAAAAAGATAATGCTCTTTTCTTGCCCTGATTCTTATGAGAGGATTAACACCTATAATGTTATCTAATTAGCAGCTAATGTTCTTGAACCATCTTTTCTTGATATCTATCACAATTTCTTGATATCTTAATAAAACTGATTGGCTCATATGTGGCATGTGGTTTGTGACTACAGCCTGCTTGGATCCTGAGAACTTTAAGGAGTTTAAGCTTGTTAAGCGCACGAAGCTGAGCCATAATGTGGCAAAGTTCACTTTTATACTTCCCAAGACCGATTCAATTCTTGGTCTTCCTATTGGACAGCATCTAAGTTGCAGGTTTCATTTTATCCATTATAGCGATACAGCTATGATACTCAGCAGTTAACACACCTAATATTTGGTTCATTTTCCGTCTCTGTTTAAAAACATATGTGCAGGGGAAAGGATAGCCAAGGTGAAGAGGTTATTAAATCTTACACCCCAGTTACCTTGGACTCCGATGTTGGATATTTTGAGCTAGTCATAAAGGTACATATATAAATCTGCTACAGGTTAATGATGCCACATTGATTATCATTATTCCACTTCTGATTCTTATATGATTGTGTGTGTGATTTAGATGTATCCCCAAGGAAGGATGTCGCATCATTTTCGAGAAATGCGTATGGGGGACTTTCTTGCTGTGAAGGGACCAAAGGTATGTCTTCCCTACACACAAACTTTGACAACAGTTTTGGAATGTGTTATTGTTTGAGTGACTGAATTTCCATTGATTTGGATTGAACTCGATAGTGATTGTGATCTGTTAATCTAAATGATGTTTTGTCCTCTCGGTGTTGATTACTTTTTGTATTATGTTTCGTCTGTTGAGATATTGTATTGTTCATGGCGAAGGAGATATACAACATTATTGTATGTTTTAAGTCTTTAATAGCTGTAGGTATATTTTGGTTTTGCGTGTGCTCGTGAGAGAGGATGTTAGTGTAATGGCCTAAGCTCACCGCTACCAGATATTATTTCTTTGGGTTTTTCCTTCTTAGCTCCCCTCAAAGTTTTTAAAACGTGTCTGCTAGGGAGAGGTTTCCACGTCCTTATAAAGAATGCTTCATTCCCCTCCCCAACCGATATGGGATCTCACAATCCATCCCCCATTTAGGGTCAGCGGTACTCGTTTCCTTTTCCAATCAATGTGGGACCCTCCAATCCATCCTTCTTCAAGGTCCAACGTCGTTGCTGACACACCGCCTTGTGTCCACCCCCTTCGAAGCTCACCTCCTCGCTGGCACACTGCCTTGTGTCCATCCCCCTTCGGGGCTCAACCTCCTTGCTGGCACATCCCCAGGCCCATACCCGCCGCTAGCATATATTGTCCTCTTTGGGCTTTCTCTTTCAAGCTTCCCTCAAGGTTTTTAAATCGTGTCGGCCAGGAAGAGGTTTTCACACCCTTACAAAGAATGCTTCATTCTCCTCCCCAACCAATGTGGGATCTCACAATCCACTCTCCTTCAGAGCCAGCATCCTCACTGGCACTCGTTCCTTTCTCCAATCAATGTGGGACCCTCCAATCCACCCCCCTTCCGGGCTCAGCCTCCTCCATGGCATACCGCCCGGTGTCTAGCTCAGATACCATTTGTAATGGTCCAAGCCCACTGCTAGTAGATGTTGTCCTCTTTGGACTTTCTCTTTCGGGTTTCCCCTCAAGGTTTTTAAAATGCGTCGACTAGGGAGAAGTTTCCACACCCTTGTAAAGATGTGAGATCTCATAGTTAGATACACAAACACATAAAAACACAAGATAGTAAATGTCAAAGGAAAAATAACCTTTGGAGAGGAGTATCTCTCTCCCATGTCCCACTAAAATGATCTACCACAAAACTAAGCTCCCTAAAACTTCTATTTCTTTAACCAAGACACCTCTAACTAATAACAACTATGTCCTTATTAATAACATACCAATCCCCCACGTAGGATCTATGTCCTTATAGAATTGAGTTGCTTTGAATGCTGCCTATTTTAGAAATTTATGTACTCCATCAATTATTGCAGGGAAGTTTTAAGTATCAACCTGGTCAAGTTAGAGCATTTGGGATGCTCGCTGGAGGCTCTGGCATTACACCCATGTATCAAGTAATGAAACAAACATTTCTTCTACAACACATTTTCCCTTATTCTTGGAATCTTGGCTCTATTTTGTTGTTTCATTGTCTCTTGTCATGTTTTAAAAACAAGACAAAACTCTCTCATTTTTACTTCTGTTCTAGGTTGCTCGGTCTATATTAGAAAACCCGAACGACAAGACAAAGATTCACCTTATTTATGCCAATGTTACACTTGAAGATATTCTTTTGAAGGTAATTATTTTCTTTGTTTTTTTCTTCAACTTCTTACTTTCTTCCCGTTAGAAATACATAACAATACAATAATCACTTGTATTTGCAGGAGGAATTGGATCTTCTTGCCAAGAGATACCCTGATCGCTTCAAGATCTACTATGTCTTGAACCAGGTCAGTTAAAAGTTTATAAACCTAGTATTAATCTAATACAATGGTACGAGGATACTAAGAACATATTAAATAACGACTTTAGAGTGTTTAATGTTACTACTAATGTTCTATGTACATTGAAATAGCCTCCTAAAGTTTGGGACGGCGGCGTCGGGTTTGTGTCGAAGGAAATGATTCGAGCGCATTGCCCTGCACCTGCCTCTGACATTCAGGTACTAGGTTTAAATCTTATTTTGGTCTCTAAACTTTGATGTTTATTGTTTTAGTTCCTTCGAAATGTGTTCCTAAACCTGTTACATTATAGTTACTTTTGATAAGTTACTTATGTAAAGTTTATGTGATATATGATAAGATTCGATAATTTAGGGACCATGATAGGATTTGAACTTCGAAACTTTCTTCATCGCACGACATCTATGATAGCTTCTAACTTTTTTCTCGAACCAATGTGTTTAGATTTTGCGGTGTGGTCCGCCGCCGATGAACAAGGCCATGGCTGCCCACCTTGATGCTCTTGGATATACACCTGAAATGCAGTTCCAGTTCTAGTTCATGGTGACTCTTCAATATTTGGTGATTTAAAGATGAGGACTTCAACTTTCATTCTAAAAATTTAGTTGTATGAGTGAGCATCAAAGATGTGAACTATTATGTGTAACTTTTAAAACATGGCTGTGATTTCGCATTACAATTGATGTCAATAAAATGGGAATAATTTCTTGCATTTGTTATAATTACAAAAATTGTTGTAATGGTTTCCACGTCCTTATAAAGAATGCTTCATTCTCCTCCCAACCGATATGGGATCTCACAATCCACCCCCTTTCAGAGACCAGCGTCTGCACGGGCACTCGTTCCTTTCTCCAATTGATGTGGGACCCTCCAATCCACCCCCTTCGGAATCCAGCGTCCTTGTTCGCACATCGCCTTGTGTCCACCATTTTTAGGGCTCAACCTCCTCGCTGGCACATCGCCTCGTGTCTGGTTCTTATACCATTTGGAACAGCCCAAGCCCATTGCTAGTAGATATTATCTCTTTGTGCTTTTCCTTTCGAGGTTTCCCTTAAGGTTTTTAAAACGCGTATGCTAGGGAGGGGTTTCCACCCTCTTATAATGTTTTTTCTGTTTTACCGGGACAGTTTTTCAAGGCAAAGAAGAATCATAAAGCAGATATTGCTTGCTTTGGTCTATTATGTATCGCCGTAAGTCTCACGGTTTTAAAACACGTATGTTAGAGAGAGGTTTCTACACCCTCATAAGAAATTCTACGTTCTCCTCTCCAACCGATATAAGATTTCAAAATCCACCTCCCTTGGGGTGGGGCAGCGTCTTCACTGGCACACCACCCTGTGTCTGGCTCTAATGTCATTTGTAACAACTCAAACCCATTGTCAGCAGATATTACCTGTTTTGGTCCATTATATATGGTCGTCAGCTAGTTCATAGAAATCAAATTCTACACATATCCATGATGTTAGGTCTTAGCCAAAATTATTTGACTATTGATTCGATAGATAATATCTCTTTTTATACGAGGTCGAAGATGAATTAGGTTTTTCTCAGAATGATTCTCCAAAAACGTGCAATAATATATCATATGGAAACCATAATAACGCATAGTACACATATTAGGTTAATTTATTTTGCAATAGTTGGAGTATAGGGTACAACATAGATACAATTAATTCCATATGTTTGTACAAAATCAATAATTGATACAACTCATGCTCGACTTTTTCTTCGTTGAGTTTTCAATGTTTCTCTCCTTTAAGTAATTTATACATTATTTCATCTCGTGTCAATACAAATTAGGTATCTCAGTATTTCAAATATTTACAACAGATAACTTTTTTAAACATCATAAGTTATCTATCGACACATAGAGCTCAATTTAATGCATAAAAAAAGCGTAATTGACTAATCAAGTAATTTGTGACATAGAAGGGCACGAGAGAAGATAGGACGGAAGACGTGAATAAAGGCAAAGTATGGACCATGTTGATAGTTTTCATTAGCCATGTAAGTTCATTTATGTTACACCTCATTTTTAGTTGTGAACAATTAATGATATGATGTTAACCTATTCATTATATTAATTTCTCAAAAAACAATTCATTCATTGTGAAAACCACCCTCCATTTCATCCATTTTAATAATAAATTTGCACATAAATATGCATTTATACACATAAATAAAAATGTCTCTTCTTTTTTGTTTTCTTTTTTATTTATTTTTATTTTTTGGAAAAAAAATAGAATTAATTAATATATTAGAAAGAAAAAAAAAAAAAAACTCAACCGACAAACAAAGTTGAAAATGTCTAAATTTATTAAATTTAACTTAAAAATAAAAATTATAAAATCTCATTTTTTTTTAAAGCATATTAGAGTGATAATTGTCATTTATTTCTTTTATTTTAAATAATTTTTAAAAATATTTAGAATGAAAAGAAATTGGGATGATTCTTATAATATTATAAATGATTTATAATATTCTAAAAATAAATAAAAATACAAAAGTAGAGCTGAAGGATGATTATTGTTCATTCTCAAATAATTGTTTTTTTTTTTTTTTTTTTT
The DNA here is from genome assembly GCF_057944985.1 of Cucurbita pepo subsp. pepo. Lineage (NCBI taxonomy): Eukaryota > Viridiplantae > Streptophyta > Magnoliopsida > Cucurbitales > Cucurbitaceae > Cucurbita > Cucurbita pepo. Next base: position 12,658,056 of record NC_141805.1, on the reverse strand, counting down.
TTTGGATTATTACAACTTTAAACAAACAAAAATAAAAATTACAGCTTTTTTGTTTTTTATTTTATTTATTTATTTTATTTCCTTAGAACACCGGCGACAACTCCATCATCTCCTCCACTTGCCCGGCGGCGCCTTCTTCAAACAGCCACTTTTCAAGAAAGGAAAGCGGCGGCGGCGGAGCTGCAGCCACCGCTGTGGAAGCGGCTGTCTCAGATCTTAACTTCTCTCCAACATTTTCCTCTTCATCCTTGCAACTTGTCGTGGATTTCCCCCAGGAATTCACATTCTTCAAATTCTCAAACGACAACATCGAATCAAATTCTTCACCAGAAACCAACTCGCCGCCGTCCGCCTCCACTTTCAGCTGCTGCCTCGCGGTGGCGGTATAATTCTCCCCGCCAATTTTCCGGCGAGATTCTTCCGGTGAAGATCTCATCCAACCTTGAAGAAGCCGCGAAATGTTCTCGGCACTTGACGCGTACGTGGAAGTTTTGTTTCCGGCCGCAAGTTTATCATTAAAGCTCTTGGTCTGAAACTGACAACTGCCGGACTCCGATGGCTCCGGCAGGTCCACGGCGGCGGACTGCAACTTTTTAAGCTTCTTTTTCAAGTGGGTGTTCCAATAATTCTTGATGTTGTTATCCGTTCTCTGAGGAAGATACGAAGCTATGGCTGCCCACCTGAGAATCAAAATCACAAATCAGAGAGATAAAAACAAGAACAGAGCAATAAATTTTCACAAACACAGCAAAATTTCTACGTTCTTACTCTGTTTTTTGCTCAACCCATTTCTTGATTAAACGCATATCAAAAGATTATCACAAACCCATATCAAAACATGATATTACAGAACAGAATTTGATATCAGAGAGTATGAACATTATGAACATTACTTACTTGTTACCCAATAAAGCTTGAAGATGAATGATCATGCCCTCTTCATGGGGAGTGAAATTTCCTCTCTTAATTCCAGGTCTGAGGTAATTGGTCCATCTAAGCCTACAACTTTTGCTGCATCTCAACAATCCTAAAATGGGTACAAAAGATTATTGAAAAAAGGGAATTAAAAGTGAAGATGAAGGAAGCTCTGTTTTGTTGGTACCTGTATTAGTAGGAACTGATCTCCAATTGCCAGGGCCATGTTCTTGAATATATGAGACCAGAATGATATCTTCTTCGGGCGTCCATGGACCCTTCTTGATACCCACTTTCTCACAGCAAGGAGGCCTTCCCATGGCCTTCTCTCTGTTTTTGACTCGATTGTTTGAGTTGGGTTTGGGTTTGGGTATGGCTATGGCTTGAATGCAATAATGAAGGTTTGGTTTAAAGAGAGATCAGAGAGCGGCCATGAACATGTGAAGAGCTTAAATATAGCTTAGAAAATGGCCTGAGATGAAAAGCTAAAAATGGTCTCTTGGATCTACCCAACCCACATCTGAATCAGTCGCCTCTTTATTGAACATCCAACAAAAGTCAGATCAGAAGAGGAGAAAAGGAGGTTTGATTTATGGTGATGCAACTTTTGAGAAGAAGACTTTATGAAAATTTATTAATATTTTTTAGATCACTGTTCGACAGTTGAGACAAGTAGCTGGTTTTCTCCAAAAAGGTGGGATCTTTCTTTACATGATCCAAGTAAAAAGTAAAACCTATTACTTCTTCACAAGGGTATTGTGGGAATGGAAATTAGCCATGGCGATCTCGAGATCATGATGAAAAGAGTAAGAGAGTCGGTAATACATATGATATCGGTGTATGATAGAGAGATTATTATTATTCTTTTTTTATCTCTTTTTCATCTTTTCTATATATTGAGAGGAAATTGTCGTTTTAGGTTGTCGTTGTCAGACTAACCAAAGGTTACGTGTTGTGTATCCAATGATTTAAATAATGTTGCTAGAATAAAATAGGGTTAACCTAGTTTTAATAAACTTGTAATTAGATGATGTCTAGCCTTATTACATCAAGTATTTTTAGAGTGTTGAAATATAAGTCAAGCCTAGTTTCTATCACTTGGTGAAGGCTATAAATCACTCGAGCGAAATCTTGTCTCATTTGAGACACTTACTTGGTAGCTTTGGTATTATTTGACCAAACCTACATACTCTGACATAGATCATCTTGCTTCTCCAATTGGTTGGTATGGCTTCCACAGGTACCTGTTGTGTATGAGGTGGGTCCACGTACTCGAGATAAAGGATTACTCCATTAGGTCTTTTTGTCTCGGAGCCGGCTGGTAATAGACCTATTTACTTTGCTTGTGTACCATCAGCTAAAGTGACTTATGATCTCAGTTGGTTGAATTTGGACTCCTATCACTCGACCTATTTACAATTACTTAGTAGCTTATGGCCTCATTATATATTTTCATCAACATCAATCGCGGGCTCGACTCCATATTTGTGATTCAAATTAAAAATTTTAATCTCGCCTTATTTAGATCCTTAAAACTCAACCACCATACTTTAATCACTTTCTAACTTTGAATTCACCTCACATACTTGTCATCATACATTGAGGTTCATGATTAGGTTTATTAATTTAAAAAATATCATATTGATTACCATTGAATACAAGTGATTTAATTATTTTCTTGAATATCACACTATACATCATCAATAGTAGATTTTCAAACTTTGCTACGTTACATCAATACATATCAATGACCAAGTATAATAGTTTCAATTGCTTAGACTAACCTCAATTTATCATTGATTTTGACACAACGTGGTAATCGAAACCTAGAAAACTCTAGTCAACATGAATCTCCTACTATTTGACATGTAAGAAAAACAACAACAATTTTTAACATGAAAAAATTGATGACATGATGAACACAAATAAAATGGAGGGGGATCAAGTATGCAATGAGCTAAGAAGAGTAAGGAACAGTTTATTTTAAATAAAAATTCTCTACTGAATCAGAAAACAGAGCAACAGATTACAAGAACCATGGCAGTGCTGTATCTACTAGAAATTCTCAAGGCCTCACTAAGTTATATTACAGACCAGTATCATCCTGTTATGACTATCCAAAACAAGTCCATTTAGCCACTCTCTCTATCCATCCATGCAGATTTAGAGGCAACAGTGTCTTCAAAGCTAAATCTAACGTTGTCAACTAAAATTCTGCTAGGAGGTACTCTACCCAACTTCCAATCTAATGGGAGAAAAGATTACCTGGCCATAGTAAAATTTCGAGGCAGCCGAGAATTCACCGAGGTTTCCAGTTTTCGATAGCATTACATTGGAAAAGCCTAAATCTAGCCACTTAATTCTTCCATCAGCATTGGACGAACCTCAGCTGCAACATGCCCTTTTAACTTGTTGGCAGGAGATGGACATATACTAAAACTTCTACAGAACCAAAAAAAAGTTCTACTAATTTACATGATAATACATATTCTGAAATGAACTCTCAGATGGCAAGTAGAAATGTGAATGCCTAATTTAACCTGTTTAAAGCTATTAATCCTTTAATTGAACATTTGCCCCAAGTAAACTCTACCTGGGAACTTACTGCCTAGGGACAGGTGGTGGTGTCGACTGCTGACCTTGCCCGTAGAAACCTATACCTGGTGGCCTGTAAAATCCTGCTGAAGTTGGCTGCGACTGCTGAGGCTGCTGTGGCTGTTGCTGAGGTGGCTGAGACGTCGGCCTACTCAAACCCATCACAATATGCGGAGGTAAAGGAGGTGGAGGTGGTAGAGAATATGCTCCAAAGTTATAAGGTAATACCCCCATTATTCCACCAGACTGAGCATATTGATTCACTGGTGGAGCTGGCGGAGGTGGTGGAGCAAATGAAGCTTGACTCTGGTTCGCCTGGGATACAGGTTGTATATTTGCTGATTGTGCAAGTGCCACATTTGTCAATTGTTGTTGTTGCATAGGTGTAACGAATGACGCACCTATTCCATCTGAACTATCAGAAATCGGCATTGGCTTCTCAAGTTTCTGTCGTTTTTCAGGAGAGAATATGGATAATGAAGCAAACCCAGCTGATTTTAGGCCACCATTCATGGAAGCAGCTTCTTCTGCAACAAGAGATGAAAGAACAGAGGTAAGCATCTGTGCTGAAGATGTAGAAGCAGCCAACTTTGCAGCAACAGCAGCAGCAGCAGCTCTCTTGTTTTCCTCTTCACTGCTTTTAGGACCAGCAGAAGAAACCATAGCCTGGACAAGAGGGGACTGAGAAGAGATTGTGTTTGATTGAGCTGAAGGTAACTTAGCATCAGTCACATGGGTCATTTCTGTCAGTAGATCAATGTTCGTAGCAAGAGGACCAGGAACTGGACTCGCAATTCTCTTCCGAACGTTACTTGCTAGCTCAATTTGAGATCGAGCTATCTGCAGATTCATAAGCAATAATTTCCAAGCAACATAAGCAAACTGAAATTAGAAAATACCAAACCCTCTAACTAATATTTTGCATTCCCCAACATATGAGATACAACTAATATGAGATGTCCGTCCATGTGAATGGCAGATAACAATAAACAAGTTGATAGTACATAACCAAGTGCTCTGTCGCTAGTACATAAACTTGGGAAAATGAACAGTGTACACAAACTTACTGCTCTCTCACTCTCAAAGAAGTCCGTTCCAATTTATAAAAGTACAAATGTTATATCTTTATCCACAATATTTGAGCCAACTTCTCATAACACCTTGAAAAAGAACCACCTTATCAATTCACATCCAAAAGGGACCAACTGAAGTTTAATCTATTAATGCATTTTCTAGTTGAGGAGAAAATTTGATAATCAAAATACGATCTAAAAATTGCATTAGACATGACCCAGACCAAATTCTTGATGAAGGTTCACGGTAAATAAAATTTACAGCACAATTCAGTTTCTACAGCCTAAAATAGCTTAGCAATGACTGAGAAAATTGATATAAAATGGTTCAGTGGTTATTGTGAGAAGAGAAACAAGAAGTAAAAATTCTCAAATAATTGAACTCCTAGTAGTTTGAACTGTAATATTGGTATTCAAACTCGTTCATACCACATGGTAGAGTAAATAAGTTGTGAATATGACAGCTAGTGGATATGAAGCAACCCATAGCTTTTTTTTTGGGCAAAAAACAGAAAGGTAGAAGTTTGAAGCTGGTCATTGAGAAAGCTTTTAACTGTTAGGATGCTATTGTTAGTTTGCAAATATGATGATACATGCTGGACATTTTAATCAAAACAGAGGAAGTATATGAGAGATTTTCTGGTCTCAGAATCAATAGGAAGAAGTCGTCAATTAGTGGGATAAATATTGACAATGTCAAGTTGAATCAAGTTACTTCAAGGCTTCATTGCAAGATAGAATATTTGCCTTCTTTTATATCTTGGTCTCCCCATGGAGGTCATCCCAAAAATGCATCCTTATGGCATCCCGTTAAGGAAAGAATTTTGAAGAAGTTGGATACATGGAAATGCTTCAAACTTTCGGGAGATGGTAGGCCAACACTTTGTAATTTAGTTCCCTCTAACTTGCCTTTATGCTACATGTCCCTTTTTCTTACTTCTTCAAGCGTTTGTTTGGAGGTGGAAAGGAAATCGCGGTCATGGATTGTTCTAGTAGAATGATGATAGAAGCAAGCTCCATAAAGCTTAGAGATAGGAAGAGCTTTCCTTCAGATACATCATCTTTTTTTCCGATGAAATCATTCTTTCCTCATCCACATGTATCTTGGCTCTTGACAGCCTTTTTGGCCTTGTTGACTCTTTTGAAAAGGCATGTGGATTGATTACAAATCATAAGAGATCGGAGATTTTTGGGTCAATACAGAATTTGAGGAGGACGAATTAATAGCCGAGAAATTTGATTGCGGACAAGGATATTGGTCAAATGTCTATCTGCCTTCCATTGGGAGATAAACCTAGAACTTCTTCATTTTGTATCCCGATTGTTGAGAGAAGTTGAAAAAAGGATCCACTCATGGAATTACACACTTATCCAAAGGGCGTCGCCTTGTTCTTTTGTAAGCAACGCTCTTGAATCTTCCCACATACTTTTTGTCTCTCTTCAAGATCCCATGGAAGGTTCCATTGAATATTGAAAGTCCATATAGAGACAATGAAAGTTGTAAGCTTTGTTCGGGGGGGAGTTATTGTCTATCGTTGGCCTCTATGGTAGAATCAATCGGGGGCCATTTCCTTTGAAAAGGGAGCTCCTCTCAATCCAGATCACACTTAGCCAGATGGGAAAAAGCCACTAGATCTACCTCCCATGGAGGCCTCGGTTTACAATGATTGGCCGAAAATAATATAGCTTTATTAGCCAAGTGAATTCGGACGTATTATCATGAAGAGGATGCTTTATGAAGACAGGTTATTGATGCTAGATATGGGACACACTCACATTCCACGAAATTATTTTTAGTGAGATGCCTAAGGAGCCCTGATATCACTTTCAACAACTACTTCTGTGTCCACACCTTTATCTTCGTCTCCTCCTCATCCCTTTCATTTTCCATGTTCTAAGAAGACTTGTCACCTCTTCTGCTATTTTCTTTTGAGCAACACTACCTTTTTTCGCCGAATTCCTTATTAATGGTTTGATACATAGCTATTCTTTTCCAAAGTTTGCACTACCTCTTTGCTAATTGTGAAGCCCTCTGAATATTGAAATTCCTACTCTTTTTTTTTTTTTTAATTGCCATCGATTTCGGGGAGATCATTGCCATGGTCAACATGGTGTTCTCGTCCTTCCTCTCTTCCATTGAACTAGCACCTTCAATTGTCATGGCCATAATATCTAAGGATTCATCCGTTTGGAAATAACTTTGAAATCCTCCAGAACGAATATCTTCCATCACGCTCTCTTGAATTCCAAAAATTTTGTTCATTGTTCTAATGCTAGGACTTCATAAAGAAATTTCGGAACCTAGGTCTCTCTCTTGCTCTTCGTTTGGAGCTTCTTCCCATTGGGAGGGGTCTTTGTGAGTACTCGTGGATTGGATATATCCTATTTCAAAACGCTTTAACTTGGGCTTCTCGCCAAATGTGACTCACGTTCTTTTCTTCGTGATTTAGATGGGCCATACATGTCTTCTGTTGAGACATCCTTTGGAATCTCTTTTCCTTTTCCTTGTTGGGTTTCATCCTCTTTACCCTTTTCTTGTGGTCCATTGTATCCATTACCACATCCCCCATTTGGCAGGATAATTATGAATTGGAATTGTGGGCCGTATCTGATATCTTTATGGCGAGAGCATTTTGAACATTAACGCATGGGTAATTGTACCTTCGATCCTTCATTCATCCATCAGACTAAAATTAGGATCCTTTGGTCCTCCATGAAAAACGTGAGCAGTGGTTGGCGAGAAACTTCCATGAAGGTCGGCGACCCTATCCACAAGCATATTCTCCTCCTGGTATGTCCCCACACTGTCGATGAGGCTAATATTTGACTAGTATAAACCCCCAATACTTATCCTTGATCTTAATGCCCACATCAAAGCAATCCATGAGCAAGGAGTTACTTCATAACCTTCCAAGCCACCATGACAGCCACAAATTGCTCTGAATATCTTCAGGTTCAATGGAAATTGAAGAGGAATGTTATCAATTCTCACCCAACCACCATTATGGGATACTAACTTAACTCTACTATGTTTACAAACATCCCATCTCTCTAGCTTCAAAACAAACGGTCCAAAGCTCATCCATTAGGCACAAACGACCTTCTAAATCCTCATAATGGCATTTCAGGATGGCTTTATCCGTCTGAAAAATGTCTGAAAAATGAATGATGATAAGGTGGTCTTCAAGTCTTCCTTTCCTTTCGATCACCTTTAAATCCTCCTTCTTTGTCTTTTTCTCCCTCCCCGACCTTTCTGAGGGCGATTTTACAGCTTCTGCAAAATATTTCTCCTTTCTACACTTACGTTTATTTCCCTTTGTTGCTCCGTTTTCTTTCTGTTGAGAAAATCTATTATCATTTGTTAAAAGGTCTTCCATCCACTGTATTCTTCTCCCGCTGGCACCACAGATTGAATTTTCCCCTCGAGTTAACTACTTTCGTGGTTTCTTAATATCTCTCTTTTGTTTACAATTTTCTGAATCCAAATGAAGCCATTGTTACAATTGTTTTTCCGGAAGAATTTTGGGAGTTGAGAACAAGAAGCAAGTCTCCAATGGAGTCTATTATTCAGACAAAAACGATTTCTTCAACTAACAACATGAACTTTTTCCTATAATGCGGTTCTGTGATCTTAACCACCCTTTCTTTGAAGATTTACACAAAAAGAGCTTATTCTACACCTTTATCGTACAACAAAGTGAGTTTTTGTTTGGGTTTTTCCTTTGCAAGACATGTTTGAATAGGGAAGCTTTTGTTTTTTTTTTTCCTTGATGCTGTTTTTTTCAATTCCCCACCCTCTTAGGAGTTTGTATCTTTTGAACATTAGTCTCTTTTCATTTCTTCAATGGAATGTTTGGTTTCTCATTAAGAGAATATAATAAGATGTATAAAGAATAACAATATTAGTCAACCACTAGTGTCATCTTAATGATGTATAAAGGCAAAAAAACTTCGTTCTAAGCAATCAAATATATCAAACTTAAAACAACGTCAAAATCAATCCCCCACAAAATTATACACTTCAAACAACATCATTCAGTCTTATTTTTCTCGAAAAATGTAATAGTCACGGTCAAAGTTTTATCGTGTTCACTTGTTCAAGGTGTCTGTCCACCTCCACCATGCTTAAATGTGCAAGAAATATAAAGGTCTGGCACTCTGATCTAAATGTTTCAAGGTATACTGAAGTTCATGTTTTGACATATCCAAATATCTTACCAAATTCTGAGGTTTCAAGGTATACAATACATCACATGTCAGACCGACCTTCAAAACTACTTTAAGCCAACAAGAGATCCCAAAACATAAACTCTTACTACAGATTTCAGAAAAGAAAATATAAGAAGCACTTTGACTTACCTGCAACTGATTGCGAACTAGTTCCAGCTTTGATTCCTGTAATTTTTCCACAAGGAAATCAACTTACAATGAAAGTATGTCAACTATATAGAGGAGGCTTGGAATCTTGAGAAATTATTTGAGGAAATAAAAAAGAGGAAGATAAATTACTTGGTCCTGAAGCGCTTCTACAAGTAAGGAAACCAAAGAAGACCTAGTTGCCTCAACACTTTCAAGTTGCCCAATACATTGTTGAACCACATTTTCCTGCTCTTGAAGGTCGTCCAGCAATGCTGATCTTGGTTGAGTTCCTAGTTTGGAAGGAAAGTACAAAGAAAAACTCTCTTACAATACTTCTCGAAGAAAGAGGTTTTACGACACAAACATAAAAATATAGCAAGGAGAATTCTATATATATACTGGACAAAATAAACCAAAGAATAGAATGACCATTGATCTACAAACTTTCAAAAGAAGGAAATTAAGGCATTTAAAACTAAAATATGTATTAAATAAAAAATGGGGTTCGGCATTTTATGGTAAGATGTCCCTTTGACTTGGCCAATGTTCCAAGATTGAAGATTTCAATCATTCTTTCTTAGCTTGCTCACTATGGCTACAAAGGTTGAATCTTAGCATTCCTTCCATGAAGATTCAACTACATGTTTGATAGAATAGCTGGTAAATGTATTTCTATCAAATTGTATTTCTACAGTCATGTCATGTCAAATTGTAAACCATTTCAAATTAAATTCTAAATATTGAATATATCCATCAAATTAGATACTTGTTCATTGTATTAAACGTATTGATATTTTTAGTTTATCATAAAATCCATATATAACAAAATGTAAAGGTTTTATTTTGCAAGTATGGCCTCCTTATAATTCTTAGAGATTGAAAAGGTTGGAGTGACTTTGCCTCTGAATTTGGGTTTGCTTTTGGGAACAGTTCAGGTTTCTAGCTTGCTGTAGAGATTGCCAGTCTATGATTCTCGATATTCTTTTGTATACACCCTTTCGAGATAAAGGTTGGTTCATTTGGAGGGTTGGTTTCTTGTTGTTTTTAGGGGTATTTAGCTTGAGAAGAATAATAAGATATTTAGGGAATTAGAGAGATTATTGATGGGGTTTAGTCCCTAGCTAGGTTTAATGTCCCTTCGGCTTCTATTACCGAAGAGTCCCAGAACTGTCCACTAGATCTTATGTCCCTAGCTAGGTTTAATGTCCCTTTCGTGCTGGTTCCTGTTTTTGGGCTATCTTTATGTATGTCTCAGTTTTCTCTTTTGTATTCTTTCATTGTTCATGATGAAAGTTCTATTTCTTAAAAAAAACTCCATATCTATTACTATCTTCCGGACCTATCATTTAGCATTAGAGTATTGCTTCTCAGTATACAGCGACAATAAGTAGGGGAGATAAGAACAACGACAGAAGAGCTTCAGAAGTTTCCGTCAACAGAAAAATGTTGCAGCTCTTTAAGGTAAATGACAGCTATTCCAAAAGTAACACGAGTTGGAATTCACACAAACAACACTAATTAGGAAAGAAACTCAAAACCACGCTGTCATGTACGCTAACTTAGCGTACATGTCAGCGTCACCTTAAACTAATTGCATGAGATGACTATAGTAGATGAGGTTATACCTTGAGCTATGGAAGCATTCAAGTCTTCCTCAATTTGGTTCAGATGATGAGTTGCAGAACTACAGTTGTTGAGAGCAGCATCTTCATTCAAATGTTCATCAAGTACAGATTGAAATGCAGTAAGAATCTTTTCCGGAACACCTCCAACAGCCAGTTTCTAGAGTTGAGCAATAAAGATTATAGAGGTCTGAACACAAGAAATCAAATGGAAAACTGCAATAGTCTTACAATTCTCACAGAATGGGCATCCCTCTTCACTATCTTTATAGGATTTGAACTCTTTCCATTGCTGTTGGGTAATGGAGGTGGATTTTTACCAAGCATTTCATCCTTAAGACTCTGACCCCGAGAACCAAAAACCTTTCTTTCTTCCCAAATATCGACCTTAACAAAGAAACTCCCATGAAGGGAAACAAGTGAGAGTCCAAACTTACGAAATAACACTCGAGATACTGTCATAAGAAAGGGGGAGACGGGAACTGGTCAATCTTATTATTGCAATTTTAATTAACATTACAGAGCCATGCAAACAGTTGATAGCGGAAAGCAACATATAAAAAACAAAAATGTACGTGAGGATAATTTAGAATAAAATGTCAATCAATCGTAATCTGTAACCAAAAAACAAATTGTATAAACATCCATACACTATCAAAGTATAACACGGTTTTTAATAAAACAGATTGAATTATTTAACATGAACATAAGCTTAACCAAAATTAATCTTAAGAATGACACCCTCTTGATTGTAATGCTCAATAGCCTCATTGACAATCAACACCTGGTCCAAATTTTGTCTCTCGGCTACAAAAGCTCCTTGGGAGTCTTAAATCGTGTAAGGGAAGACCCTTCACAATCTATTTGCTTATGTTGGAGGAATAATCTCATTTAAAGCAACCCACCTACGCAACTTGATTGGATCACAATTCAAACTTAAAATTTGACACTTGCCTTTATTAAGCTGCAAACCCAAGATAGCCTCCAAAAATGATAAATTGCCTCACCTCAAGCCTTACGTCTTAAACGATTTTAGAAACATTGATCACTCCAATTTTGCTCATGAGAAACCAACAAAATCAAGATGTCAGTGACCAAAATGAAGAGGAATGGAGTGGGGATCACCTTGCTTAAGATTTGTAGGGGCTTGAACCTCAGTCAGGTTAACTATTGATAAGGATAGAGAAATTCGCCATCCTAATACATCTTCAAATCCACAACCTCCATTTAAACATGAAGCCTTCCTTCTAGAGATCTTTAACTAAGAAATCTCAAATTCACATGAACATAAGCGTAACCAAAATCAATCTTAAGAATGACACCCTCTTGATTGTGATCCTCAATAGCCTCACTGACAATCAACACCTGATCCAAATTGTCTCGCTGCTACAAAAGCTCCTTGGGAGTCTAAAATCGTGTTAGGGAAGACCTTTCTCAATCCATTTGCTAATGTTGGAACAATAATCTCATTTAAACTTATAAAAAATCCTATTGGCCTAAGAGTCCTTTAACCCTACACTCCTTTGTCTTTTCAGTACAAGGAAAACATAGGCCTCATAAGTAGAAACATCGATGACACCCGCTTGTAAAACTTAAAAGACCTTCCAAGCATACTCCTACACACTCCCAACTCTCTTGAAATAAAACCCATCGTGAATCCATCCAAACTAAGGAATTTATTTCAGTTAGACTCAAACACCACTTTCTTTTATATCAATCTATATGGGTGTACCCATTAAATAGTAAGCTTTTTGGGTGACAAATTTTAGATCTCAGTTTCCTTTCTTCTCTCATTAATAGCTTTATTTGCAATAAGATCAAATCAAGGATTTATCTACCTCTCACAAACAGGTCCTATATTCCTTTATTTATATAAAAAAAAATAATTATGCTTATAACTATTTTAAACAAAAATTATTTTATAAAGAAACCTACATTCACGTCTAGGAATGGGGGGACAAAAGGGGAAAGAAAAAGTACCACATATTATGCTTCAAACTCAAGTTTTAACCCACATATCAGGAATTTACTAGATTATTCCTAACTAATATACAAGCTTTAGGAATTAGCACCAATTGACCACCCTCAGTACTCATGAAACCAATCAAAAGACTGCTATAAGTAGAATTGAGAGTTCTGTTACCAATGTGACTAATAAAGCAGTTCACTCTTTGAGAAGCCTAAATATAAATGTTTATGATACAAATTTGTCAGGCCGAAATGAAGGAATCCATCCTCCCTTTTTCTGTTTTCCGTCTACACCTTTTCTTCATTTCTTTTTTCACAAATGCAAAATGTTTTACATTTGAGCAACATGTTCTAGAGTCAACTAAGATGCTTCCACAAATAAAAACATAAGAACATTTATTGCCATCATATTTATACACGAGAATAAAGAGGACATACAAGTCTGGCTACCGCCTTCTTTCCACTTTCATCCCCATGATCATAAACATTCTTGAGAGAAACAGGAAGAACTTTCCAGAATTCGTTCACAAATTCACTTCCCTTGCGCCTGCTGTTTTGCAAAATGTCATTTGCCAAATAAAGAAACGAAACACGCTGCTCTTTCTGAGATGAGTTGAATAATTTATCCCATGTTTCAACAATCTGCTTGGCCTTTTTCCGGTGGGAAATGCACCATCTTGATAAAGCTAATTCAATATCAAAGAAAAACAAATTTATTACAGTTGCACCCACCATCAGAAATTTGTTGAGGATATATTTGAGCACAAAATATTCTTCCATGAGTCAACAGTATAAGAACCGTTCTTTAATCAGTATGTACCAACACAAAAAAATTACAAAAAGACTTCAAAAGGGGCTCAATCTAAACACAAGAACTAACACATCCCAAACGTCTTCTAATCTAGTGAATTTATTGCCAGAAAAATGAAAAGAACAAAGGCAATAATTACTCAATCCAAAGTTCCCAGACAAGAGTAATGAAAATGTTCAACCATAAGGAGCATAGGTAATCAAGGTTAATAATGAAGTCATGCCAAGATCGAAGAAATCTCAACCACAAAATCATGAGGCTATCCACAAAATTAAATTCAATTAATTCTTTTACAATTTAAAATACATATAGAGAAGGATCCTAACTTCAAAGTTTTAAGAGATAATCGCCACCATACCCAGTTCTTTACATACATAATTAGTAAATGACAAAAGGCATTACTTTGTTTTTCTTCTTCTTCTTCTTTTTTTTTTTTCTTTTTTTTTTTTCTTTGACATCCATGACTATAAACACCAAAAAAAAAAAAAAAAAATTAAAATCAATATATAAAAGGGAGAAATATCTGAACAAAAACTGTAAACGCCGGTGTGTAATAGAACGGGCAATGCAATATTTTCAGGCCACAAAAATAAATGAAAAGATAATGATTAGAGAAGCATACACTCGATGCTCTGCTGAGAATTGTTGAGTTTGGATAACTTCTCAGACAACACCTGTGCTTCAAAACCCTCGTTGTTCATCCCGTGACGAGAATATTATTACATTACCCTGCAGCAAAGTTCCAAGAAAAACTAGCAGTTCATCGAAGCTATGTAAGCTCTGAAAATAGTGAACACGCGAATTGTAACCAAGAACAAAACTTTAAAAAAGCTACCTTCAACATTATTTCCTAATATAACTAGGCATAACTATCATTCTCAGCACGAAAAACAATTTACGCGAAGCCCAGTTCGAGAACTTATGGAAAAACAACATTAGGGTTCCACACCCAATCAGTAATTCCTCGTCGCTAACGAAAAGGGTGGATCTAGATTTCCATAAAAGTAAAAGAAAAAAAAAACATTTGAAATTTCGAATACCTGGCGTATATTGATTCAAGAACTCCACTCTTGACGATAGCCTTTCCCGATAGAACCTCGGGGAGATGAATTACAGGAAAGAAGAAAAAAGGTTGCTGATTGGCGATGATTTTTCCTGGTATTTGTGTTCCCTTGGCAATAGGGATTAGGATGAACAGAGAATAAAGAAATTGAAACCGAGAAGGAGTGGGAAAAGTTGTGGGTTTTTCGAAGTGGACAGAGGATTCCCTAATTCACCAGCAAATGATGGTCCAGAAGAAGGGTGATAAGTGGAGGAAGATGAAAAAACTGGTTTGCAGAGAGTTCGTCAAAATATCGAGAAAAAATGTTGACCAAGAATGGAAAATAAAAATCTCTAATAAAACTTTTCTTTTTTTCTTTTCTAATTCTCTAAATTATTTTATTTTCCTTTCAAAATGTTAATTTTTTAAGTTAAATTACCCATCTAAATCAAATTTTTAAATGACATAAATTAAATTTTTAAAATTCAAAATTATATTTAATAAAAATTTAAAATTATGAAAAAAATCATTTTGGCCCATAATAGTTTAATTTATTATAGGGTGATTTAAATCCTAATAATTTATTAATCCATATATCAAAATTTTATTAAATTCATATCAAATTTAAAAACATATAAACTATATTGTTACATATTAAAATTCATGCACTAAAGTCATGTCTTATATGAACGGATGGTAGTCTTACCCTCAAATTCGTAATTTCAAAGACAATCCATATAAATTTAATTTAAAATTGATAAAAAGCAATAAAAATTTAAAATGTGTTTACTTCATTAAAAATATAATAAATTGTATTAGCTAATTATACGTATTCTCAATTGATACAAAATTGATAATATCTAATAAATGGGTGATTTTTAATAATTATTATAAACAAATAAATTAAAAGGAAAAAAAAAATTGTCAACCATGGAGGGAGTAGGTAAAGGATTCATGGTTGGTGAAGTTAGGACTTTTATCTTCAAATCCAGTCCACCGGAATCTATTGCGTCGGGGAGAAAATCGCAGTCGCAAAGCTAGAGCGAAGAAATGGAGATCTTCTGGAGAGCGATGGAACAGATCAATTGGTACACCGGATTATCGCCCACCGCCTTCTTCACCATACTTGCCTCAATGATCTTCGTGTTTCAAATGGTTTCCTCCATGTTCGTTTCTCCAGAAGAGTTCAATAAACCCCCAACTGTTCCTGTTTCTTCGTCTAACTCGGCCAATTCGAATTTGTTTGTTAACGATTCGGTCGCCGACGCCTCGCAATCAGTCCAAGTAGGGCGATTGACGGAGCAGCAGTTGAGGGCTTACGATGGCTCCGATCCGAATAAGCCACTTCTTATGGCTATAAAGGGTCAAATCTACGATGTATCTTCCGGCAGGTACTTTTTTCTTTTTCTTTTCCTTCATCATTCGTGGAGCGAATTCCGTTTGGTCTCTATTTAGAAATTTGCTCATAACTTGCATAGTTGCCTACTTTCACGAGTTGAAGCATTGAGTATGAAAATTCTTCTTAATCTTCGCTCTAGATGAAGAACTACTTCTGTTTATCTCATGACTGGGGTTCAAGAATTGCAGAATTTTAAACAAAACTGACCGACCGGTGATATTTATTGAGGATATACATTAGAATTTCTTGAGCACGCTTCCCGTTGTAATCCCATTTCCACTACTTGTCAATTGTCATATTGTCTGTTTTACGTCAAAGTTCCACTCATCAGCTCAAACTGTTAAGATCTTTGGCCAAGATTTTCAAGGAGAATATTTGTTCACAAAATGTGTTGGCGAGAGGATTGTCAGGCCTTCCATTCGGTTTCCTTGTGTGAGAAAAAGGGTGGTCGGTGTTGGATGAAAGTCCCACATCGGCTAATTTAGAGAATAATCATGGGTTTATAATCAAAGAATACTCTCTCCATTGACGTGAGGCCTTCTGGGGAAGCCCAAAGCAAAGCCATGAGAGCTTATACTCAAAGTGAACAATATCTTACCATAGTGGAGTGTGTGCTCATCTAACAGTCGGGAGTAAAAGAATGACAGTTGGGCTGTGTGGAACTGGGGACTGAAGTTGCAGAAGGGAAGGGGAAGTTTTTTTTCCTCTCTCTGTGAAAGCGGCTAATAACAGAATTTTTGTAAGTCAACCAGTCTGTTGGGGAATATTAAACTCATGGTCGAGTTTAGGAAGCTTTAGGGTTGGAAAGCCTCTCCATATTTATGTAATACATGGCTGGATTTGTGATATCTCACATAAGTTGAAGAGGGGAACGATACATTCCTTATAAGTGTGTGGAAACTTCTTCCTAGTGGACGCGTTTTAAAACCTTGAGGGAAAACCTAGAAGGAAAAGCTCAAAGAGGACAATATTTACTAGCGTGGGCTTGGGCTGTTACAAATGGTATCAGAGCCAGACATTGGGCGGTGTGTCAGTGAGGATGTTGGGCTACCAAAGGGGTGGATTGTGAGATCCCACGTCAGTTGGAGAGAGAAACGAAGCATTTCTTATAAGGTGAGGAAACCTATCCCTAGTGGATGCGTTTTAAAATCTTAAGGGGAAGTCCATAAGGGAAAGCGGACAATATCTGCTAGCGGTGAGCTTGGGTTGTTATAGGACTACTCAGATAAATGAACTATAAAGGATTTAGCATACAAAAAGAGTTTCCTAAGCTTGAGTTTATGTAAACTGAGTCTAATGACCAAAATAGGGTATGGAATTCGTAAATTCGTTGCTTGAAATAAGCAAACAGGCAGACCAAGTACAGACTTCGTAACTTTGTAGATTTTGTTTTGGGACAGGGTAAACGCAGTGATGTAAGGGAAAGGTAGTTGTTAATAGAGACTAGAAGGGACATGCTGCCGTTTGATGGTTCTATTTTGGCCCATGTTTCAAATACGAATATTATTGGAATTAAGACATTGGCAGTATAGAAACTATTAAGTTCTCTTCCAAACTACTACTGATATTGTAGGACAAGCACAGAACTTTGGATTTCTCAAAGTTCATACGTTCCTTGAGAAATTAGAACTTTTGGCTTGTGTCAATTTATAAATTCTGAAAATAGAATTCATTACGTACATGTCTTACCTCGTTGAGCTATTACAATTACAATTGTATTGCACTTCAGCCATAATTTTTACACGACCACTGGACCCATCCAATTGACTATCATATTGCACCCACCTAAAGTTCTATGAATCAAGTGTTATGTTTGCATTTCATCAACTGTTCTTAAGGATAGGGACTTGACAAACCTAATTCTGGACAAAATTGAAACTTCTTAAGAGTTCAAAGACTAAATTGAAAGATGTGTAATTGCGTAGGATAACACTGTGTTTTTGGTTGGCTTTTCAGGACGTTTTATGGTCCTGGTTCGCCTTACTCCATGTTCGTCGGAAAGGATGCTAGCAGAGCCTTGGCTCTCTTGTCTTTTAAACCTGAAGACATTAATGGTAATCTCGAAGGCCTGAATGAAGAAGAGCTTGTAATCTTGCAGGATTGGGAATACAAGTTCATGGAAAAGTATGTGAAGGTTGGGGAGCTCGTTTCAGAGGAGGCATTGAATGAGCGTTCTGAAAATGGACACCAAAGTACCGATACCAATCGAGAAGAAGAACCCAACAAAGATCAATAAGAAGGCGTTTATTGCTTTCACCTTTCATCAGGCTGATCACTGAAAGTTCTTGACTTGAATGTGCCTGTCCTTTGCCCTTCAATCGGATTGATCACATTGAAGTTAGATATCCTGCTACATCTTGGCTAGATTTTTGGTTTTGTATATTACTTCACACGAAAATTTTTACTACATATTCTTACCTACCGTTTGATATGTGATATATTATTTTATTTTATAGGTCTCACAACATTTAAAAAATGTTGGTCATCTGCCATCACAAACAATGAACGAAAGTTTACCTTACAAAATTTTACAAAATTTTCCATTTTGACATTATGATTCAATTTCAGATTTTCCAATGCGACTCTAATCTATCACTATTCTCATAGTTTCGTTACTCTTAAATGTTTTTATCATGTGTCAAACATATTAAAATTTCATTTGAAAATGAAAATAGTAGCACGTGTGAATTTAGAAACATACATAAAATAGTCTCATTTGTTAGGCTATAATTACCTTTTAAAAGTTAGTGAGTTCATGTAGCTTAGTATTTTGTTTTGTCTTGAATGTCCATCCATACTGGAAGGTTAGTTGTCGACCCTGGATGGTTAGTTGCCGACCCTCTAGTACTTCAACATAATACCACGAGAATATCATAAACACTACCTCAACATAATACCACGTGAATATCATAAATACGAGGGGAGCAACTACATACCTAAATTTATTGTAATACGTATGCAGGTCAGTGATATACTATTTACTGATCTAAACATATAATGATGAGGAAGAGTAATTATATGCCTAAATTAATAATAATACGAAGATGAGGAAGAGTAATTACCCGTCTAAACTAATAAGAATATAATACACGTTATAATGTATACATAAACGTAGATGTTTGTTTATTTTTGGTTTTACGTGGAATTTTGTAACTTAACAATACTTCAAGAACAAATGTCAAAGTAATTATTTTATATATTAGAAAGAGTGGGAAGCGTTTTGTTAAAAAGAAATAGAAAAAGGAGTAAAAAGCGAAACCCACCGCCATTTCTCTCTCCAGCGCGCTTCAATTTAGCTACGAATACAAGGATTAGAAGTTGCCGGCTCCTAAGAACATCCCAAGATCTCCCCCGATCGCATCCACATTCCTTCCGATTCATTCCCGCCGTGCCCTCCCGGTGAAGAAGACAATCAAACACGACATCCATCTCCTGCTTTGATCCACAGGTTCATACTCGTTTGGGTTCTTCGCTGCTATTCTATTTTTACTCTTTACACATACCGAACAAACATCTTCGATTTAGGAACTCCAAAACCTAATGGTGTTTCTTAATGTTACTTAATGTTATCTTACTATGAAGTTTTTGTGGCGTTTTTGGGCGTTTCTCATTCCAATGCTCGTTTTTCATGTTGAGCCCTTGAATAATTTTAGCTCCATTTTTCTTTCCGTATATGGTTTACATCCTGGTTTTAATTGAGGATTCATCGGATCAGATGAAGTGTGCAAAAGGAATTAGTAGATCGAAGTGTAAAAATCATGTGTAAGTGAGGGGAGGGTAAAATGTAGGTTTTATGAATTGCATTTTTGATGATTCTTAATGAAGCTTACAGGTTGGATTCGTTTGAAAGAGATTGGGAGGGATTTTGTTGTGCATCAGAGCTAGATGGATGGCGGAATAAGTTATGTCCCTCCTGCATATGTTCCTCTAGGGCAGTCTGATTCAGAAGCGGAGATTATTTCCAGAGATGAGGGCAGCCATTCCACACCTAATGAACTTAAGGATGGATTGTCACAATGGTCGTCTGGAATATGTGCGTGCTGCGATGATATGCAGAGCTGTACGCTACTTTCTGCCTTCTGACCTTGATTTATGCGAAGGAAAAGTTATGAAGGTGCATCTTGAGTATAGAAAGGAAATGTATCATTACTTTGCATGTGTTCTTATATCAAATTGATAAATATTTGAATTGTAGGCCAATGGCTGTTTCGATTAGGGAACCCATCATATCCTGTTGTGAAAGCTTGCTCTGCCATTTATTTGTTGAGTTTTCTAAGATCCAAGGAAGCGCTGAATTTTTCACTATGATTAGGTTTATTATAGGAAACCTGATCAGCCCTAAATGATGGGCATAGAGCGTGAAGAACTTTGATTAGTTCTCTAACATGTTCATGTTGTAGAATCAATTAGAGTCCCTAGTTTCAATCATCGAAGTGTGTATAAAGATTCGGACACTTGATCTTGTGCACCTTTAGTTTGTTAGATACCAAACAGAAATTAGATAATATGATGATTTTAAACGAATCTCTTTTTATATTTTTGGTGGTGGTTGAATATTACTATCAAGTCTAAGAGCATTGCATTTAAAATGATCTCGCATGTTAAATGGGAAGCTCATTGCAACTTTTCCTGGCGCAGGTTTTATTGGCCTTTTTTGTCCATGCTTTCTGTTTGGGAAGAATGCTGAACTTTTGGGTTCTCGAACAATGTTTGGGTCATGCGCAACTCATTTCATTTTGTGGGCACTTACGAATACAGTCTGCTGCTTGTTGACTGATGGACTTTTCTTGAATCTACCTGGATGCGTTCTTGCATGTTATGCTTGTGGCTACCGCAAGGCCCTACGGGCTAAGTACAATTTGCCGGTATTATATCGTACTCTTATTACTTTTTCATTGTTCATTGTTCATTGTCTTGCAAGCATGAATTATTTACAGATTATATATGGCACATAGCATTTATAAACGATGTTATGCATTAATCTTTTCTCCTGATGACCAAGAGAATTCGAAGTTTTAAGTGGCTTTTTTCTTTACATTTGTCTCGACACAAGACTGGTGAGTTAGTTCTATGTAACGACCCGACTTTTTGGACACATAGCGATCAGAGCCGTTATAAATGATATCAAAGCCAAACACCAAGCAGTGTGCTAGCGAGGACGCTGGGTCTCCAAGGGGTGGATTGTGAGATCCCACATCGGTTGGAGAGGGGAATGAAGCATTCCTTGTAAGGGTGTGGAAACCTCCCTTTAACAAATGCGGTTTAAAACCTTGAGAAAAAGCCTTTGAAGAGAAAGCCCAAAGGACAAGATCTGCCCGCGGTGGGTTTGGGTTGTTACAGAAGCATTCCTTTTAAGGGTGTGAAAACCTCTCTCTAACAAAGGCATTTTAAATCATTGAGGGGAAGCCCTTGAAGAGGAAGCCCTTGAAGAGAAAACCTTTGAAGAGAAAGCTCAAAGAAGACAATATCTACTATGGGTGGGTTTGGATTTGGATTGTTACATCTAATGCCTTTATCCTCCCTATAATATAGCCCAGCTCACTACAAGTTCTCTAGTCAATGAGTTGTTGCGGATTGCTATGCTTCCATGAGCCACACCTAATAATCTCTGAAATGTGATGCAGGAAGCACCTTGTGGAGACTTTGTGACCCACTTTTTCTGCCATTTCTGCGCAATCTGTCAAGAATACCGAGAGATTCGTGAAAGAGCTAGAGGATCCGGTCCCCATGATTTGAGTCTGGCTGTTGTCACCCCGCCAACAACTCAAACAATGGATTCTAACCCAGAAAAATAGTTCCTTAATTGCTGGAGCTACCGAGAAATACCGGTAACTTGTTATAGATTTGCTCGCTTAGCACCGAGAGTTCTTTCTTTCCCTCTTTTGTTCTTACTGGATTGTTCAGAGTTTCTTCTTTCCCTCTTTTTTTATTATGAGATTTCCCCCCCTTCTTTCGTCTATTTAACATTGTAGTATTATTAGAAATTCAGTCCTACTAGTGATTGATAAAATTATGTTTTAAACATGAGTTATAATGATTGGTAAATTGATATTAAATATACTGTTTGTTTGATGTTGGTCTTTAAGATTCATAATTTATTATAGTTGATGTATTATTACGAAAGAGGGCTAAAACCTAAAGCAAAGTAATTCCTATTTTCAAGTTTTCTTTAATGTACCGTTAAGGTAGAATTTGTTGCTTGTGGATTGTAAATCTGTTGCTTTCGCCAATAGTAGATTCAATATATATATATATATATATATATATATTTAAAATGCATATATGATCATTGTTAGTATTTATATTATTTCAAAAGTATATAGAAATTAGATCTAGTTCTTTGCCAAGGTGGGTCTGTTGTCTTTTTCTCCTGCACACACGTTGTTAACATGTGTTTTTATTGCTGAAAGTTGTTCAAGTTTTCATCGACAACTTTTTTATAATAATTCTAAACTGATTTAAATTTTAAACTTTAATACAAATGGAAATGTCTAGTAGTAGGTACGCATGTGTTTTACTTCGGAATTCATATAATATAGCCATATACACATACCATTCTATGTAGTTTCCTAAATATACATCTTTTTTTTAATTTTTTTAATAATCTTCCATATTAAAAAAAAATATCTCCAATAAATGTATACATTTCTTTTCTTCTAGATACATGTTTAAGACCTTCCTTCCATAACTCTTTTATAATTCAATGACATGCTTTATTATTCAAGCGCGTTGTAGATATTCTATTTTAATAGCGACGATATTGATCCATTATTCAGAGTATATTCATATATAACATCTACCCATCACAATATATTTTATGAGGCTGGTCCTTCAATGACATAGGTCACATGTGTTCAAAGACGGAACATAAAGAGAATAAGCAATAGTTGGGAGTTCCAATTTCATCTCCTTTGTGTCATTTCTTGTATTCTATGCCTACAATATTTTCACATAATTATTTAATATTTTATGAACTGAAGTTGTACATTTTTTAAAACAACTTTATTTAAATATTATTTTAAATAGATCAAAAGATCCTTATAATACAATAAATATGAATCGAGACAAGTGTTCCAATGGCGCCATATTTAGGAGCCTTTACTGTGAAATCAAATTTCTCCGTATTGTCTCTGTCACGAACGGGCATGCCCAACATTGTGTGTTTGTGTGTGTATATATATATATGTGATATATGAAATGTCGGATGAACGCACCAACCACTTGTCATTGCAGAGCTTTGCATTTTGGAGAGAGAGTGACTTTTTTGGGATTCGTCTAATAATAGTATTGATTAGGAAGTTTTCGTCACGAGAAGCTCCACGGGAAATCAAGTATCTGTGTTTATTTTGAACTCCTGAGTTCGTTCGCTTTCTACTCCTCATCTTTCTTCCTCGGTTAGCGCTTTTCTTTTTCATCGTCCTGTTTCGATGTCTTTTTCTTTTTTCTTTCTTTCTTCTTGGCATTGAAGAAAGGGAAAGAACCATGTTTTGCCACGATTTTAGTTTACTTTGGCGTATATCTTTTGTTTCGTTTGGAGTCTGAAGACGTTGAATGAGTTCAGGATTATATATATATGTGTGTGTTTGAATGTGTTTCCATCTGCTTTTTGTTTTCGTTCATCTTTGCCCGTTTTTCTGATCTCATCGCATGAAGGCGGGGAAGGTTTTAATCTTAGAAAAGTTGCGGTAGTTCATATTTTTGGCGCCACTCTGTTTCTTTGGATGATTTTCTGTTTTGGATTTCTTTTTATATGAAGTAGACAGGGAAACGAGTGGGGAAATCTTAGCAATAAAAACTCAGAAATCTCTTAGCAAATCACCGCTTGTGAATATTTAGAATGATATATATAAATAAAATAAAAAAAAACCGAGTTTCTCTGTGTATTTCTTCATTTTTCCTCCTCCAGTTATTGTAACGATTATATTCTCTCACTCTCTCGCTAACTCTGTTCTACTCAGATTGAAGATTGAAGTCATACTGGTTGGAAGCAAATGGGGCCATTTCAAAGCTCAAATCCCATTTGCCCCAACAACCAGCACTGTTCGGAATGGGTAAAGAAGAATATGAAGTACTGCTTCTGCAGTACGAAAGATGGAGTTTCTCTCACTCTGGGATTGATTAGTGTTATTAGTTGGGGTATAGCGGAGATACCCCAAATCATTACAAATTGCAGGGAAAAATCTTCCGAGGGCCTGTCTTTGGCTTTCTTGCTAACATGGATACTGGGGTATTTCCCTTTTTTTGTCCTTGGCTTGCTTTCTTTGGGATTTTAACATTTTAGAAATCTAACTTTATTCAAATGAATTGATAGTATTTCTGAGGACTTCCAGTTTGAATAACAAAAGTTATCTTAGGGCATTTTTCAGTGAAATCTTGTTTGATTTTGGCGTGGTTGGCGTTACCAACTACTAGTTATATTTGTTGTACTCTAACGATTTATAACACTGTATTTTGTTATTCTTGCTACCTTTGATGGTGTTGAAAATCATTTGTTACACTTCTTTCTTCTTTTTGATTACTGGAGTGTCATGGACTCTGCTCCTTGTATTATGCTTCTGGCCCATCTCTACTAGTTTTGGGGAGGCTTTGCACACTCTAGGCCAACTTCAGGAGACAAGGAGTGTGTAAGTTATTAAATTTTCTAATTTGGAGTTTGAACCCAAAACTTTGGACTTTGGCTCATGTTCATGGCACCCTAACCACCCTTAAGCCAATAGAATCCTCTTCTGCTCTGCACCCAGAAAGGAGTGGTGGGGTATAGAAAGAGTTCTTTGACCTTGCTAATCGATATTTTATCTCCCTGCAGGGTTATGGTTAAGAATTTGGTAGAACTCTTTCTATAGTTTATTTATTCACATTATTTAGTCATGCGAACGCATCCGTACGTTTTTTTTTTTAATTTTTATTTTATTGCTTCGATTGTGGTACAAATATTAGCAAGATCTTTGAGGTATGGATTCATAAATATAAGCCAGTAAATGGTCAATCACCATGATATGTGCTTTAAATAGTTTTCTCTTGGATTGATTGAGTATTACATATCTACACGTCTCATTTATTTTTACATTCAAAGCTGCCAAGATACAGGAAAGAGTTCAGTCATCTTTACAATAATAGTTCATTCGTAACTATTTTCCAGTGGAATTTTAGATTATTTGCAATTTTTTTTTGCAGAGATCTTTTCAATGTCTTTGGCTGCATACTCGAACCAGCAACAGTAAGTGCTCTAAAATCTAAACAATTTAATGCCTTTCTTTTCATTTGCATATTCCAACAAGATAAATCCACAATGATTATATCTGTAATTGTTTATCTAAGCAAATAAAGCCCCATCCAAATAACGACATTTCTCATGGTTATCAAGTCATAGTCATATCGCTTTGCATGTTTGCATAACTCAATGAAATCGTGTCACTTGAGCTTATACAAGTTTTACTATCTATCTGAAGCTGTGAATAAGGATCAATTCATGATGGCTTTTTCATGTTTTTCTTTAAATAAAAATTTTGAGAGATTTATCTTGTCAAGATCCTACATGTTTGCTTTTTTTTAACCTTCTCTGGTTGTTTATGCAGCTTCCAACTCAATATTACATGGCATTGGTATGGTTTTAAGGTTTTGAAATAATTTTTTTTAAACTCTCTGTCCAAGTATTTTTTTTCTTTTGATATTGGTGGAAATCACTATCATGCTGGTGTACAGTTGTATACGATCACGACACTGATTCTGACTACACAGACCATATACTATGGGTACATATATCCTCGAATGAAAGATCATCGAAGACAGTGCAAGGTTTTACGTTCTCTTTTCCTATTTATCACTTGTTGCTTATCTATGACTCTACATATACACTTAAATTTGTATGTATAGATACATACATGCTATTATACTACATATACATATTCACTTACCCACATATATATGGGCTGGAAATAATTTCCAGTTAATGCTGGTGTATTTTTCCTTTTCAATTAAAACTGTAGTTTCTTTCGAGAACGCTAGTTTCTGTCACCTCAAATGGTCCGAATCATCTCAAATAGAAAGTGTGGCTCCACACCCTTAACTTCCAAAAGAAGGGTAAAGATATGCTTGCTTAAACCTCCCTCTAGGATGTTTTAGCATCTACACAATTTTTTTTTTTTTTTTTTTTTTTTTTTTTTAAATTTGTCTTTGTATTTCAATCACATAGCCCATGTATTGACACTGAAATGTTATGATATTTTAATCCATTTCTTTCGGTTCTCATTTGGGCTTTAATGCTCTAAATAATCATAAAACATTATTAAGCAAGGTAAGATGTACAGTATAGATGAGGCTCTTTCTGCATAGATTTGTTATATTTGTTTGCCATACTGCTATTTGTGAATCTACTGAATGCCTTAGGTTCTTTTTTGTATATGTTTGCCATATTGTTATTTGTGAATCTACTACATGCCTTAGTTTCTTATTCATAGTGATGCCAATGCACAGATTGATACATGTGATAAAGTCCAACAAAGCTATGGCGGTGTTAATGTTAAGCAAGTCAACAATGATGATGACATGAACAAGTTCAACACTCTTGGAAGAGAGAATGGTTCCACTAGTCCTATTCCTCTTCCTATGCCTCGACGAAATAGTTCCCTGGGAAGAGAGCTATACTACACGTAAATATTTTCTCCTTTGACTGTCCAGCTTCCTGCTTTAGACCTGTATCGCATAAAAATCACAATAATCCAATTTTGTGTTTAGATAATTTTAGCCTGCAATCTGGAAGTTATAACTTTAGTAACCTTCAAAATTAGCAATTTAGAAATGTAATGTCATAACTTAGTCTAATTCTATTCCCACTAAACAAGGGACTACGTAATCACTTCCCTTGAATATAATTTGGAATTCAAAGAAGTGTTTTATTTAATTTGTAATCTACTTAATATATCGATTTTATAAGGTCAAACTACCTTTGATTTATTAAGTTCTCATCCGTAAGAAGTAGAAGAGAACTTGGGGTGCTAAGTTTTCAAATAAAATTGATACTTCATGCATTGCTTCTCAAATTTGTATAAATTGCCTTGCTAGTGGGTAGACATTGACGATCTCTTCATACAATGCTGGTTTGCCTATAAACATTGGGCAATTATCAATTCTTTTGTCTTTCACTAGGGATTTCTAGCCTTACTCCTTTTGTATATCTTTTATTCTTCATTATGTGGTATGTTTCCCTGGTCATTATGTTCTCTCGTTTATTTGTAAATACTTAGGTCAGCAAGATCTCTATCGAGGAGTCATACTCCCACAACAGGGTCTTTTTTAACACAAAAAATGACTCCTCCTTATATTCAGAACCCCTTGCAAGAGCCGCTGCTTGATGGAAATGAATCATCACCATCACCATGTTCAACACCTCCCAATGTCAAGAATATGCTGTCTGTGGTAAGGTTTATTATATAATTCTTGGTACCAATTGTCCGTAATTTATAATTACAGGTAATAATAGTTTGAACTTCCATCACCAGGTCTTCATGTTGACTTTCTTTGGCACACTCAGTCTCCATCAATTTGCAGAAAACAGATTTCGTAGTGTCTCAGATAATCCGAATAAAGGATTTGTCATACCAGTAGGTAGAAAGCTTTTACAGGTAGGCCAACATGAACTTAGTTTTACATGTATGTTAATTGGAAGTTTGCATAAAAACTGCTAAGAAACCTAGTAATTCATGCTCCAGAAGCTTGTCTTCATGTTTCTTTTTTGTATATCGTTCTACTGTGAGGCAGCTGCATGTATGATGTGCATTTCATATTTTACCTTTTTGCATCATTTGGCTTGAAAGTTGACTTGAAGGCGATTTTCAATATTTGATATTTGAGTGGAGGCATAATAAATCATTGAGTGCTATTGAAATTCCAGGTTGCTGGCGAGCTGTTGCAAAATAATGGCAGTGAAGGAAGCAGTGGAATTGGAACTTACCTTGGTTGGGCAATGGCAGTTATATATATGGGTGGGCGACTTCCTCAAATTTGCTTGAATGTAAGATCTTCTTTACCAAGCATGAATTGATCCATTGTTAGAAAAACTTGCGCTAAAATTCTCATACATAGTCTGGTCCATAGCGACAATTGGCTTACATGAAACCAAGTCGATGCAGGGCTCTGTTTCCACCAGAAAATTAGGAAGTTGTATATATGCAACCTTTTTGGTGTAAGATTTGATTAGCATGCATGTGGTTTTCTTTGAGATTCCAAATAATAGAAATTGAATCTGTGTGGTTATAAGGTAATTGACTCTTGGTTGTTTGTTAACTTTTGCAGATAAGAAGAGGACATGTTGAGGTAAAGATAATTGTTGTGAAATTAGCTTAGCGTGGACTTGTAGTTTGTAACTTTGGTTCATCCTTTACAATTTTTAATGAGTTACATGCTGTTATTTGTAGTTGGATTCACTAATATTTTTCAATTATTGTGCAGGGTCTTAGTCCTTTAATGTTCATTTTTGCTTTAATTGGAAATTCCACTTATGTAGCGAGGTGAATATGGTCTATTCTTTATTCAAAGTTCCTTTAAGAATCATTTAGTTCGTGAACTTCAATCGTAATTCCTTGTTGCCCATTTTCTTCTTTTTGAAGGTATTGGAATCAATTCATAATAGTTTCTTCGTTTTATTTATCTTGTTTTTTTATAGTATACTTGTGAGCAGTACAAGCTGGTGGAAGATCAAACCAAATCTTCCATGGCTAGTAGATGCATTTGGATGTGTTCTTCTCGACACATTTGTATCCTCATTATCAATATATGACACATGCTTGAAGATATAATCTATTGTAGATTTTTCCTTTAGCGTTTCTTAAACATGTAGGACCTTGTTAATGCTCTACTTTTATTACTCTTCAGTGGTTTGACTCTGCAGAAACTAGAAACCTTAACTTCTTCAGATACTAATACAATTTATCTATTTTCACTACCGGGTACATCGCGTTGAAGATAATAGCCTCGCGCTTCCAAATGAAGCTTGGAATCGCCCATGACAAGGAAATGATGTGATTGCTAAGGTCTCACTTTCTTTCTGCTCACCTCGTTTTTGTTTACCTCTGTACATCGTGTTAAAATATCATCACTAGTCCAATAGGGTCAAACTCAATCATTATACGAGCCCATTGTATATTCATTTTAGTAAAATGATTTAGGTAGGTTAGAAATAAAGATACCTTAATATTTTAGGAATAGATTGTCTAGTCTCTACTATAAATACCCTTCCACCCTACCTAGGTTTTCATTCCAAGAAATACAAAGCACTCCCACAGAGTGCGGTGATTCCTACCGTGTGTGTTGTAGTCTCTTCTTGATTGGTATTAATAAATAGTGCGAGTGTTCTCCACGTAGAGTTGTGTTCAACACATTGTACTTGTTTGGTGTTGTGACTAACAATATGTAGAAAAAAAGTGGGAACATAAATATAAAAATAAGAACCGGATTAATTTAAGGTGTCTTCATGTGTAACGAAGTGGAAATTTTGCATCCAACTGGTTGTATTCTTCAACGAATCGTTGAGACCAGGAATTGAAAATGAAAGATATATTCTTGTTCGACTTAGTAGCTTTTACTGTTCTCTTAACCATTTTTGAACTATGATTTAGAATTATTATGGATAATTGTCGTTGATTGGTACATTGTAGGTAATTCGTCTCGGCCCCGTTGAAGCTGAAATGCATGCATAAACTTTCATAGCTCCTCCGTGCAATCGTATGCAAGCTTACTCGGCCACATTAAGAGGCAGTTTTGCTGGCTCTCAGCTTGAAACACACGGATGCATATTGGTTTCTCATTTTTTCTTTTAAAGTTTTGAGGATTTGATGTTTGATTTCTCCAAGTTTATGTCTCCCCCCCAAATTAGCATCACAAATCTGGACTATGCTCATTACTTTAACTGGAGTTTATGGTTGGGACGGTTCCAATTTTCTATATTCAAGATTGATTGAACTACTCAACTACTCCTGGGAAGTTGCCAACTTTCACTTTTTTACTATTATCTTAACTAAGGTTCATGAACTCTAATATTTTGATGAATATGAATAGGTTGAACCAAAATTAATTGGAGAAATTATTCAATTGATTAGTGGGAAAATGATAACAAAGGTTAATACAAAAATAAAATATCTACATTTCTTTGGTCGACTTAGATATATCTTTTTCCCCTAAAAAATGGGTGTCCACCAGTTCAAAGCCACACCCGCGCACGAAACCGAAGAAATGGCTCCAATTCTCCGAGCTTCTGCAATTAATCACCAATGGCTTCTCTTCCATCCCTCTGTGTTTCCTCCTCCGCTCCATCCCTTCTTCGACCTCATCGCCATTCGAACTCCCTTTTCCGCCATGGAAGCAGCCTCCCAACCCCTCCAAGAAACACCTTTACACGTGGAAAAACCACAACATCGCTCTCCTTCCGCACCTCCTACCGATTCGCCGTCGATCACGAAGACGAAGACGAAGACGAGCAAATCGCTAGAGAGTTCAGCTTCGACGAAGCGGTCGATCTCTTCAACCAAGGAGCTTATTACGACTGCCACGACGTTCTTGAGATTCTGTGGAACGGAGCCGAGGATCCTACCAGAACTCTAATTCATGGCATTCTCCAGTGCGCCGTGGGACTTCATCATCTCTTTAATCGGGTTCGTGGTTTGAAATTTAACGTTATTTCATTTGGTAATTTCGATGCTGTGTGTTTGTTTTTTGTGGAATGGAGTTGAATTTGTTGTTTTGGCTCAGAATCATAGAGGAGCGATGATGGAGCTTGGAGAAGGACTGTGTAAGCTGCGGAAGATGGAGTTTCAAAATGGCCCTTTCCATACTTTTGAGAGGGAGATTTCTGCAGTTTTGGACTTCATTTACCTGACCCAGATCGAATTAGCTGCCTTGTGAGTTCTTTTCTTTCACCTTTTTTTCCCATTACAACTCCAATCATTTCCCTGAAAATTGATTTTAGTAGTAATCGAATTATATATATAGTCTATGTAGTTAACAACGATTGTTCTGAAACTTGAATCGGTTGTTCTTGATTTTGATACAAATATGGTCACTTGATTCACCATTGTCATGAACACATCATTGTATGGTTGTGTTTGGATTATAAGCAGGTGATGAGAATGTGTGCGTTACAATGGAGGGTTCAGAGAGATCATATGAATTGCTTGGAAGATATGGTGCAGGACAGAAGCTGTATGATACAGAGGGAGAAGTTGATGGAAGTATGTGCATTGTGTTCTCTCCTCAAACGTCTCAAACTCATCCATTAAGGGTAAAGCTTCCTACTCTTGCTGCTACCAAACAACACCTTTTAGCTCTTGACTACCGTTGATATTCTTGGTGTTCTTGTTTTACATATATGCTTAGTGATGAAGAAAGAAAGATCTCTCATGTATACAAAGTGATAGCATCCTTAGGTTATTATTTAAAACTTTGAATACAATATTTGTATATTAGAAGAGATTAATGATTGAATTATACTTTTCGTCTATCAACTTTGATGATTGTGTATGTGTAGTACGGTTGCATATAAAAACTGACACACCGAATTGAATTCAACCAAACTGACTGGTTTGGTTCGATTTTCCATCTTGCACTGGACATCTTGATTTTGAACTTCAAAAAATTGGAAATCTTTGATTTTGTTTGATTTGTATTGAAAAGATTGAAAAAGTTGGTTCTAACTCTAGAACAAAGTTTCAAATCCACTGCTAACAGATATTGTGCTCGTTGAGCTTTCCCTTTCTCCTCAAGGTTTTCAAGGTTTTTAAAACTTATCTGCAAAAAAGAGGTTTTCAAAGAATGCTTCGTTTTTTCTAACCAATTGATGTGAGATCTCAAATTGACTCCTCCTCCTGTCCTTTGCCTCTCACCATACTTCCTCCCCTGGAGTAGTTAGTAGTCACACATGGTTAGTTACAAAATATAGAGAAACTTTAAACCATTTAATTTTTTGTTTTTAAAAATTAAGTCTGTAAATATTAATTTTTTTTTTTTTTGTTTTTTTGTTTTTTTTTGTTATTATTATTAATTTTTGGCTATGTTTTGTAAAAAAGAAAAAAGAAAAAAACAAAGAAAAAATGAAAATTAAAAAAAAGAGTTTTAACAAAATTATTTTATTTTTGAAATTTGGCTATATATTCAAATATTTAAATCAATATAAACGAATTTTTTAAAATAAATATTAAAAGAAAAAAAAAATAAAAAAAAATTTGTAATTTAGATATTTCTGTAATATTGATTAAATATTAGGAGGCAGTGGGGGGTACCATTACATAACATCGGCACTACCTTATCCGTGTATGAATTCCCAAGAACTCCGTCTTCTCCCACATAGCCTCAATTCCTGCACATCCATAGCTCATCTCAAGCAGCTCCATGCCGTCGCCATTAAAACACCTTCTCTCTCTCTCCACAATCAACTCCTCTTTCCCAAACTCATTTCTCTCTCCTCCTCCTCCCCCGACCTTTTCTACATCCGCTCCATCCTTCTCACCTCTTCGGCCGATGCGCAATTCCGCCTCAATCTCTGCAATGCCTTCATTCACAGAATTTCTGCGAACTCCAGTGGCGAGAGTACTAATTCCACCGATCTCAGGGCCATGGAATTCCTGAGGGAAATGCTTCTGATCGGCGTCCAACCGGATGGGTTCACATTGCCGCATGTTCTCAAGGCGCTGTCTCGGATACAGAGGATTAGAGAGGGCCAGCAGATTCATGCTCATTCCATTAAGATTGGATTGGTGCGATTCAATGTTTATGTGTGTAACACGTTGATGAGATTGTATTCCGTCTGCGGCTCCATCGACGCTGTGCAGAAGTTGTTCGGCGAATGTCCTCACCGGGATTTGGTGTCTTGGACCACGCTCATTCAAGCGTTTACGAAGGCTGGGCTCTATAGGAAAGCGGTTGGAGCTTTTATGGAGATGTGTGATCTGAAGCTAAGGGCTGATGGGCGGACTCTGGTGGTTGTCCTCTCTGCTTGCTCCAACTTGGGAGACCTGAATTTGGGTCGGAAAGTGCATTCCTATTTCCACCATTACATTGACGTGAATGCAGATGTATTTGTTGGCAATGCCTTGTTAGATATGTACTTGAAATGTGATGATTCGAACTCTGCTTACAAAGTGTTCGACGAAATGCCTGTGCGAAATGTGGTTACTTGGAATGCTATGATTTCGGGGTTGGCTTATCAAGGCCGGTACAAGGAAGCTCTGGACATGTTCCGTAGGATGCAAATAACAGGGCCCAAGCCAGACGAGGTTACGTTAGTAGGGGTTTTGAACTCTTGCGCGAACCTTGGAGTTCTTGAGTTGGGTAAGTGGGTTCATGCATACATGCGTAGAAATCATATTTTGGCTGATAAATTTGTTGGGAATGCACTTCTTGATATGTATGCAAAATGTGGAAGAATAGACGAAGCTTTTAGGGTGTTTGAGAGCATGAAAAGAAGGGATGTCTATTCATACACAGCCATGATTGTTGGGCTGGCCTTGCATGGTGAAGCAAACTGGGCATTCCAGGTCTTCTCCAGGATGTTAAGAGAAGGTGTTGAGCCAAACGAAGTAACATTTTTAGGTCTTCTCATGGCTTGCAGCCACAGTGGATTAGTTTCCGATGGCAAGAAGTACTTTTTCGACATGTCGAATACATATAAGCTTAGACCTCAAGCAGAGCATTATGGCTGCATGATTGACCTTCTTGGGCGTGCAGGTTTAGTGAAGGAAGCAGAAGAGATTATCCACAGCATGGAAATCAGGCCAGATGCCTTCGCTTGGGGAGCTCTATTAGGGGCTTGCAGGATTCATGGAAATGTCAACCTCGGGGAAAGTGTGATGCAAAAGTTGATGAATTTAGATCCTGGTGAAGATGGTAATTACATTCTTATGACTAATTTATATTCTTCTGCTCATAGATGGAAAGATGCATTGAAATTAAGAAAGAAGATGAAAAGTAAGAAGATGAGGAAGACTCCTGGATGTAGTTTGATTGAAGTTGATGGTGTTGTTCATGAATTTCGCAAGGGTGACAAGTCACATCCAAAAAACAGAGTGATATATTCAGTATTGGAAGGAATCGCTTGTCATTTAAAGAGCTATGGGACTGTGGAACATAGTACATTTTCATGGTAGACTTCAATTACTTTGTCGATCGTGGGAGAGTGGGATGAAGAAATTACTCAACTTGACCGAATCAGCTTCATGCTCTGCTCCCACTTAAACGGAAAGGCTTCGACAAGTAAGTTCCCACCTTTGCTTTCGTGTATAGTTGCCACTATTTTGAGTAACAACACATAAATTTAAAGTTGGAATTTATTCCCTAATTTGTTTCCTTTTAATTGCTACAATTAAAAGATTACGTATATATAAAAAAAGAATTTTTTTTGTCATTTCTAGAAATCTATCTAGCCCACCTCTATTGATACGACCACATCTACAAGTTAATAATCTTGTTAATGTGCTAACAGGTTATAGTCGTTGAAGTTTTAGTCTTGATAGCTTAGCTTTGATTTAAGAACTTACCCCGATAAAAACTAAGGGGAAGAAAAAGAACCCACCTTTTTCTTAAAGATTTCAAGTGAGATTCACTTCGGCTTACTATGCTCTGAACTTGTTCTATCTTGAAGTATGTTTAACTTCACCTGTATGAATCATACTGAGTTAACTTTTTTTTTTTTTTTTTTTTTTTTTTTTTTTTTTTTTTTTTTTATACTTTCTTTTAAATCAACGTTGCTGGAAATTACTTGCGACTGGTTTATGTTTGTGATTGTTATGGTGAAATTATCTGATTACTGTGACCTTTACTCAAGTAAATTTAGAAGTGTAATTTGACATGAGATTATAATCTATGTATTCAACTATTAATTTCTTCTAGTAGATCGTTTTATTCTTCTGGTTGCTCTCAATTGTTAGATTTTATTTTGAGATTTAAATCTTCGTTTCAAATAAATATGGTCGGATTGGTTGGACTGGTAAATTAAGGCTTAGAAAAATTTGGACCTTCAATGGCTGAATTTAAGGGTAGACCAAAATCATATTTGAGTTATTTATTTATTTTTAATTTTTTTTTTCTTTCTAAAACCATCAGTCTACGGCCCTTCCCCCTCAATTTCACGCTTTCATCTCCCTTGTTGGAGGTTTAGAGACAGTTTTACACCAAAGTGAGTAAAATCTTTATGGCTTTTTGTAGTAAATTTACACCATGTAAATGAGTCTTAAATGTGAGCATTAATTTTAGGATTGTATTTTTTTTTGGATTGAATCGAGGCTATGTAGTCTTAAATAAATTTTGTTGATGGAATTCCTTTTGAGTTAAGTATCTGGAAGACTTTTGGGTAAATTTAGATATGTATGATTTGTACTATGTGACAAATGATTGATCATGTATGTTGTTGGCAATTGTGATGTTTGTGCATGTATTGTAGACAACATACATGAATGTGAACTAAATATCATGATAGGTGGAGTTGGATTCTACCGATTGATGTGAATTTTCATAGGATAAAGTCTTCCAAACTCATTTTATATATATCACTAGAGAATTAGTACAACAACATGAGGTCATTGGACAAATTATAATACTTTATACTAAAAAACAACTAAAAGGTGGAAGTTGAAGCAATGCTCGTAGGAGTTGAATCCTTCGAGTATTGTTTGAGAGGAGGCTGTAATCAAGTAGCCGATTCGTGAGCTAGCAGAGCTGTGTAACTATGATTTCTATGATTTTATTTAAAGCGGGTGGAAGAAAAGCGAACAAAAGTAATTCAAACTCTAACTCTAGATTTAAAGTGAATTTATTGAAAGTACTAAGTAAAGTAATTGTTTGGAAAGTTCACCAAACTACTAATTTCACACAATTATTGGAGAGAGACAAGGCTATAATGAAGAGGGGAAACAAATTGAAGAGACAAGATAAGAAAATGAAGAGACAAGATAAGAAAATAAAGAGGTGGGAGTGTTGGAAGAGATGGCGGTGGAGAAAAATGGTGTGTCATTCTCCATCACAATTATAAGAGAAAGAGTGCTCCCAAATCAGGCAGCAAAAGTAAGAGAGTGGCGAGCTGAACTAGACCTTGCTACTGGTGTTGGTGGCTTCTTCCCCAATGGTGGCCTACTCCCCACATGCTTCGTCACCGGCTGTGGGCCCACACTCACCGCCTTCTCCGACCGACAACTCAGCAACCCGTTTCCCGATGATGATCTTCTTCTGTGGTTGTTATTTTTATTGATGTTGTTTTTCTCGGTCCAAGGCTCCTCCACCTCTGACATGTTGGCGATGCTCGCCCGATCAAAGCCTTCAGCCGTCGTGACACTCCAATCGATGCTTGCTTCACTTGGCTCATACCAGTCGGTCGATGGCGTCATTGGCTCGTCAAGACTACAATGTGTGGCCGCGGCATTCAACCCTAGTCTTCTAGCTTCTAGTTCCATTGAATCTCGTCGGTGGAACATGCTCGAGTATGAGATGGTGGTGGTGCTAGCAGTTTGAGTGGAGAAGCTTTCGATTTCGAATAGGTCTGAGCTAGCATCACTGGCCATGTCATCGATGTCACTGATGATGGTGGCGTTGCCACCAGTTACTGCAACGTTGGCTAGTATTCGTGATTTTAGGTCGTTATCACCATTGCCATCTTTGACAGAGCTCGGTTTGAAAACTTCTAGAGAATCTCGAGGTGGGTCTTGGATTAAAACAGGGTTTATGGATCTGATTGAAAAATGATCTTCATTGTCGCTGTTGGACTTGTTTTTCAAGATGGGAAAAGAGAAGCTAGTGGAAGCTATTACACGTTGTGTTGTGGGACCTTGAAGAAGCAAATTTGGGGGAACACATTTTTGAGTGCTCCAAATCACGTTGTTATCTGAATGTTGCAAAAACACTGTGTTGTCACTGGAAGTTTTCTTTGACGACGAGGAAGACTCTGATTCAGAATAGTTGTCTTTGTCTTTGGTAGTATTGTTGTTGTTGATATAAGGACGTGCTTTTGGGTCTAATATCACTTTAGACTCATGAACTTGAACCGACTTCTTTCCAATACAAGGACATTTAGAGCTCCCAAAAATCCATCTTCCCGTTATAGACGATGACATCGGTGGCTTTCGAGTTTTCTTCTGCGAATGAGGACTAGAATCACCGCGCAAAACCGATACAGAGATTGCTCCAGGAGGGTTTGAAAGCAACCCTGTTTGGCTGTTCCAACTAGCCTCGGACGAGGCGGTCGGTGTAGTAGAGTGAAAAGATCGAGCTCGATAACTCTGACGATACCCATCAATGGAGGCAACAACAGGAGAGAATTTAGAAGCTACCACAGATGACGGAGGAGTAACACCACCACAAGTCCAAAGTTTGGATCTAGATAATTCTAAATCCTTATCCGAATCCTGATCTTCAGATTGTCCCTTCAACATCAACATCGGGTCAATACTTGTCACAGGAGAAACCTTATTGATATTGTTGGTTGAAACCTCATTGAAATACTTCTTTGCATCAAAAATACTTAGCTCAGAGGAATCATCAACAATGGTACAACGGGCAAGAAAGTGGCGAGGATGAGTATCAGAAGCCTCTCTTCTGTCTCTCATATCATTATGGTTGCAGCCAAAGATTGGTTTGTGAGACAAGCCTTCATGAACAAAGCTCATCTCAGAAGTAGTTGCTCTTCTTTCCATCAAAAACCACAGAAAGCAACCTCACCCTCATAACAAATATTTATGAAGCAATGACATGAGGTTGAGAGCTATGCTTCTTTTTCCATCAAATATTTTGCAACTTTAAGGCTTTTATTAGTGGGAGAAAAACTATTGGTAGAGATGAGAGCATCCAAGTTGGCTATCAACTTATGAAGGGATGTGGGTCATTTTCAAAGATTCCTTTTACTTTAACATTCACAAGCTCCAAATCTTTCGAGTAAAAAGGAGCCACAATTATCTTGATTCATCAATCTTCTTTAAAGTTTAACTTTTTTTAAGTTCATGAGTGAATTACGTGTGTATCTGTCTATTATGATGCATCGCACATATAATTGATCGAATATTCTAGATTTAGCTATGAAGGGAAAAGGAAAGGAGTGCAAAACAATAGTGCTCATGGGCAATATTGATATGAATCCAAAAAACATGATCAACCAATGGTGTGTTCAGATCATTAAAAAATATACACATTTAACTGTACCATGCTTTACTCATCCAAACTGACCTTATTGATGCTCCCTTTCAACATCTCTCAAAGAAAATATCATATAATAGATTGTGATATGTCTGAGATGAGTATATATAATTGAACTATCGAAAAGAAATGTGCAATTTGTTGGTATAGATAATAACTTCAATTCTTGAAATTTTTTTTTAGTATTTTCATCTTCAAGATTGCTCTCATTCAAATGTGGTCCCGGTTCATTTATGTACCTCTTCTTTACGAGTGTCACAAAACTATTCTCATACTCGCAAATGTTGTGGTCAATGTTTTTTTTTTTTAAAAAAAAAATATCTTATTTTTTTGGTTGTTAAGAATAAATAATTCATGATTTTTTGGGCAATCATATGAAATTTTGTGTTGATGATTTGAGATTAGGTGTAGCGTTACAATCACTGTGAAATTGAGGATTGTGGTCTTTCTTTTGAGAGCAAAGTGAAAAATGGAAATATTTTGAAATTCAAAGGATGAGAGTTGGATGATGTGACCTAATCCACTCATCACTCACACCTTACCCAAAAACCATCACATCAAAAAAAAAAAAAAAAAAAAAAAAAATTATTAATTTATAACCTTTAAAATAAATCATTCTAATAACACTGACATATATCAATAACTTTGGGTTACTTGGATTAGTTAAGTTGGACGATGAAAGTCTCACGACTGGAATGATTATGGGTTTATAAACAAAAAAATATTCGTCCATTAAGTCTTTTGGGAAAGCCTAAAGCAAAGCCACGAGAGCTTATGCTCAAAGGGGACAATATCATACCATTGTGGAGAGTCGTAATAGCCATTGTAGCCACATTTATATGAGAAACAATGTTTATGATGTCATTTTTATTTTTCCTTCATTAAGAAATAAATAAATTTATCATTTGCACCAACTTGTATGATTGCCCCATCAAGTCTAGCTCATTTATTATTTTAAATGATTTAAAATCATAAAAACTAATATAAAAAAAATATTGACAAAAAATCTTAAGCAGGTCGTTGAAAGCACGTGATTGAAAAAATTTAGTTAAGATCAACATTTTAACATTTTTCAATTTTTTCCTTTGACAATGTTCTATCATTCTTAAATGAGTATTATCGATCAATTTTTACTAGTTTTTAAAGTGAAACACAGTCATCTATATGATAATAATAATAAAAAGAATCCCTCTAAAAGCCAAGAACTATTCCAACACAAACAGGTGGCTGAATTATATGAAGTGGTTTTGTGCCAAACTTTTATGGGCAAAGAACGTGGTTTGTTCTATAAGCAACCAAATATGTGTTGTTGGCTTTTTGCTTCCCCTTCTCTTCATATACTTCATTTTCTTTGACGATAGGGATGTGACTCCACGGAACACTTCATTCATTGCTTGCTTTGTGAACCCATGATTTTGTAGAGACCAACCAGTGATATATATATATATATATATATATGTTTATAGGGAACAATAGGAATATTTTGAATTTTTTTATTTTTGTTCGATCAATGTTTCGATATACATGCTCTGTGGTACAACAATACTCATTTAACCACATCAAATTTGAATGACTTTCTCAACAATCTCTTAACTAGACACATCATACGATCTCATCCATCATGCTATAACATTTTTAAGCATCCTTAGCTAATTTCGCGATCTATTGTGAGAGTTCGGGTCCTACCTTTTTAAGATTATTGACATTTAGCTATTGTCTTTACCGATACTAGCTCATGTGATTACTTAAAGTAACGCTCTTTCCACATTTTTAGCCAAACACTATTAAATTATCCTCTTAGTAGCTTGCATAGGCATTTGAAGCAATACCAAGTCTACTCAATCCTTCCAAAGCTATAGTACTATGAGGTGAGAGCCAAGCCATTTTGGGCCAAACAAAACCCTCCTCTCCTTTCAATCATCAGGGATACATAATCCTTCCAAAGCTATAGGACCTCACTAAATTCAATGAATGGCCAGCATGTGAGCTAACAATTTCAACAACAATAGGAATATATCTAGGGGTCCATACTCTGTTCAAGAACTCAGAAAATGAATACAACTCATGAATCTTGTTCTTTTGTTATCATGTAAGAGTTCATGAACATTCCTTCTCTATTCTCGTTCAAACATTTTGGAAGGACGAGCATATCTTAAACATATTCTTTTCTTAATTGCACAAGATCCAAGATCCAAGAGCTCGACGTAGAAATGAAAGAAATAGACAAAGTTACAAGGCTTGATGAGCTTAATAAGCCACAAGCAAATCTCTAATTGTCCCAAAGCATGAACAGAACCAAGCTGTGCCCATAAGTTCACAGCTTCAACTAAAATGATAGCACAAATGGCCTACTCGACCATGCCTTCCACTACAAACAATCAATGTCCCCTGCCAACATGTGATCCCAAATCCCTTTTCACTACAAATAAATTGAATGGCCATATTTTTTTAGGATTTAAATATAATTACCTTGTTTTCCTTCTTATTTCAGGTAAAACCTACTAACTTAAAATCTGTCATTCCAAACAAAATTGAAAACTGAAATTCCTTTTGAGCTCTTCAAATAACATAATTTAAAATAACGTCTTTATTCCAAAATGTGAGGCCCAAATCTTCCTATAGCTTAACATCATTCTGAAGCAAATCTGCATGTTTAACTGCTACTGAGACTTCCAATTTGAGAAACAGAGTCACATACATGCATTTCCATATCTGGGGAAAGTACTGGGCATCCATTATTAATTTCGATATTCAAGAAAACAACAGACATAGGTTTATTAGCTATGAATGATGTTGACACCGCAAGTCACAGCAGCAGTTGATAGCAATTTTCAGATAGATAGATGATAACATAGACATAGGTTTATTAGCTATGAATGTGCATTCCAACCTTAATTTAAGGGTTATCTTAACCTGGGGGCCAGTTCATTTGTCGCCCCCCAAGAAGGTGAACATGAAGATGATAAACCGATTGACCTGCAAAAATTTCCCCGTGCAACTGTCAGTACTGGAAAACAGATGGCAGAAGCAAATACTTGATAAGTTAAACTCCATTTCATAGTGATTTCATTTTTAGTTTACTGTTTTAGAAAATTGTGTTTGATTACAATTTTCATCTCTTAAAAGAAATATTTCAAAAACAAAATTTACTTCTGAAAAACTACTTGTGTTTTCAAAAAAATTCAAAACTTGGTTTGGTTTTTTGAAAACATTATTAAAAAGTAGATAACAAAATAAGGAATGTCATAGGTGGAGGTGGTATTTATAAGCTCAATTTTTAAAAATCAAATGAACCGCCATAAGAGAAGATATTCGATATTTAGTGTAAAAGGTGAAGACGAGAGTACTAACATCCACTTGGTCCATCGTTAATTACAATTCTAAAGCCATCGTCCAGCCCTTCTTGCTCGGCTATGAGCTTGGCGGTGTAAAGAAGGTGGCCGAGAATCTCCGTGTGCCTCTCCTCGGCCTATGAAGCACATTAAGTAAATGACGAAAATACAAAGAAAGTATGCTAAGGTCACATAAGAATAGCCAATTATGTGCCATGGTATTACATGTTTATCTTAATGGCGTGAAATAGAACTAAATAAAAGGATATACAACTGGGGAATACAAAAAATCAGCCCAAATCAAGGGAACCCAAGACAGGAGCAAAGGAAAAAACCAAACAAGAATAAATGAAAGGGCTTCAGCTGTCAAGACTAAGAACAAAGATAAAACACAACTCCTAGACATTAAGACAACAAAGGAAGGTGTTGTACCTAGCTGTAGACCAGACTTCCCCCTAAGATATCTCCAATCCTAGCTAGATGTTATTGATTGAAAAGGTAAAAGCAGAGAGTAAATACCAAAGTAATACCTTAGATAATCCAGATAACCCATCCTTAACTTTTGGAATGATTAGAATATGTGTAGGAGCTTGAGGTGATATGTCCCTAAAAGCAAGGACCTGCCATTATGATAGAAAAATTTAAGGAAAATCAATAAAAATTAATTATTCACAATGACATAGCTTGACTTTTACTACAGGCATTCACTCGTGCGGGCATCAAAGCGAGGGTTATAAAACAATGAGTGGCCGTGATTATCAGAACATAAGGAACCAAAAATAAATATATATTGTATCCTTTAAAAAGAATGAAGGAAATTATGGAAATGATTTGAAGAAATAATCATATAAATAAAAAGGCTATAAAGGAAAAAATATATTCTCTAATCTACTTTTACCATCAGTTTACTAGTTAAGTCCCGGTCTTAGTCCTAATTTCTTTTTTTCTTTTTTTTTTA
This sequence comes from Cucurbita pepo subsp. pepo, assembly GCF_057944985.1. Classification (NCBI taxonomy): domain Eukaryota; kingdom Viridiplantae; phylum Streptophyta; class Magnoliopsida; order Cucurbitales; family Cucurbitaceae; genus Cucurbita; species Cucurbita pepo. The sequence goes on along the minus strand of NC_141805.1, from coordinate 12,615,821 downwards.
AATAACAAAAAATGCAAACGTCTGAAAAGTTAGAGCACCAATCAAACACAACTCCCTTTAGGAGTTTTAAAGAACCTATCAAACCGAGAAATATAAATGACAGAACAATCTTTTGAAAAAAAACTCCCCAATCCTGACATGCTAGCACGATGTACCATTTAAAGAATGTGCCCAGCTGGAGGAAATAAAAGGCCTCCCTATCTCAGTTCCCATAGGGGATCCATCAAGTTGGACGACGGGTACCTTTCCATTACTGAGGAATATCAAAGAGAGACAAGTCTTTATGAATGAAAGCTCATTTTTCAGCAGCATCATATCTTTTAATGATGGATAGCAGCATTATATTTCCACCAGGCAATATTAACAATTTCTCACTTGAAAGCATATAACATATTCAATAAATACATTATTCACAATATTAATCATTGTGAGGCCATTGCTGAAACTTAATATTTCCTTCCCTCTTGAATTCTTTTACATAATAATACAAACTATATAGTAATAATGAAAAGGAACCTTGTCATCCTCAAAGACCACCGTAGATGGAATTTCTTTGTTAATGATTTTGTCAAATCTGCAAAAGTAACAAACCCAAAACATTACTAGCAACATGAAATAGGTTTTCATGAGACGTAATGATCTTTTTTTTTTCTTTTTTTTTTTTTTGTGTGTGTGTGTTCTATATTAGAGAATGGCAGGGACTTCTCAAAGGAGAGTATAGACCTAACTCCAAAAGGAAAGAGGTAAAATAAATAATGATGCTACTTCCCTAATATACAAAATGTCAACAATTTTTTTGAGTAAAAAGTTTAATTTTAAAATACTTGAGATCAAGCCACAAAAGTACAAAAATTGAACTATGAGCTCAAAAGAATTCTGTCATGACTAAAAGAATCAATTAAATAAAAACAGTATCACCAACCAAAAAAGTGCTCAAATTGAGTCACGGATCTTCAAAATGTATATATAAACTTAAATAATCACAAATTAAATTTCATCATTTGTTAAGTTTATGGTTCAACTCATGATATTAAAGATTTGAGATTTTAAGGTCAAATTTGACCAATTGAGTCAAGTACACGTACAAGGTACAATAATGTGTTCCCTATCGATAATAAACACTAGATAAATAATATAGATACGTCCAATACTCCATCTCATGCATAGAACGATTAGCCTTCAACTTTGATCAGGAGCTAAATGCACTAAACAGCCAAAATAATACACAATTATAAGAAAAATCAACAACCACATTTCCTGATAACCCAATAGCCAAAAACTAATCACGAACTAATTCTCAGCAAATCAAACACAAAAAATACAGAATGTTCAAATAGAGAGAGAACAAAACGATGATGCTTGAAGAAGCTTACATGGTGGGGGAATCGGAGGGGACGGCTGCAAGAGCCGCTTCCTTCTCAGAAGAAGCCATGGAAATGGAAAGAGAAGGTGTAATGTGGGAGCTTAGAACTGAGAGTCGAGTCCAGGGTTTTATATCGCCATTGACCATCACAGCCCTAATTTTTTCTGATCTACTTACTCAAATTCGGCTTCTCTGTTCTTGCCAGGTTGAAGCCTTATTTTACTATTTTTGACAAATTAGAAGCTGCCACGTGGACCTGTCATTTCCATCTGTCAGAAATAAAAAAATCAAAATACTAACTTTTTTTTTTTTTATTATTATTATTATTATATACACTAAAACTATAGACTAAATTTAATTAAATATTTTTATTTATTAGGTTATGTCAAATAAATTATATTCAATTTTATCTAATAAATTAGTAAATTTTTAAAAACAAAGGCATAGATTCTATAAAATCGATTTAAGATATAAACGAATTTATATGAAGAAAAAGTGAAGCATCGAACAGCTAAGTAGAGTGAAACTGCTTACGTCTGAGTATTTCAATAGGGTTTACAAATAGGTTTAAATGTGCACATTTATATACAAATGTTACAGACCTCATCAACTTCATGAAGACGACGACACTACCATTCGATTTTAACTTCAAACATACATTTGATGCAACTGGTCGACCTTTTTCTCTCGTGAGACCTGATTTCGAACTCCGACGTAAACCCGACCAATGTTGCTTTCGTACAATTCTTGGTCCTATCGACCATAAATTTATTCAGGTAAGTTAAGGTAAATTAATAGATGGGGCAGAATCATCTGTCGTTCCATGATCGACACGTTGTTTCTTTCGAGGAGAAGAAGGCTCTGCAGATACATCGCTATATGACTCAGACTGGCAAGTTTTTTGCTTATTATCTTCAGTCGAGGGCAAGGCCTCAGTGTCTTTCGATTCACCGCCTAGTTTCTGCTGCTCCTCAATGATCTTCTGCAAATATTTGGCCTGTGCTTCTATTCTCATTTGTAATTGTCTTTGAACCTGATATGGGATTCAAGCAAACAAAACTCATTTTAGGTTATAATGGTATACTTTACAACAAACAGTAAACTTGATGGGTGAAAACAAAGAACAAGAAATGATCATACTCAATAACTATCTAGACTAGTCACATATATAGACTAGCTTGCATACAACTCGACTATTCTTCTGAGACAACTGCTTGAGAACTCATTCTCTATATCCTACGTTTTTTACATGGAAATGGTGTTTGATCACCCCCTCTTTTGTCAAAATGCTCTACTTAAATCCAACAAGAAAAGATTATTTGAAATGTTCCGGAAGGGAAAGAGGAAGAGTGGTAAATGATGAGGAAGGTCAAACCTCGAGTTGTTCTTGAAGACGTTTCTGAACTTCCATTTGCATCCTCAATGCCTCATTGATTTGCAGGCCCCTTAAAGATGGAAAAACAAATAGAAAGATGCAAGTCATAAAGTGGAGCAAAAGAAGGACAGTCACAAGAGTATTTCTATATAGGAATGGGCACTCACGAAGACGAATCTGTTCCAGAGAGACTCTCTGAGCTTCTTTTTTCATCCTTAGAACCTACACGCCAGTAAGGGATAATCCAAGTGAAATCAATACACTTAATAGACAGACAAGTAGTAGTTGCTGGATAAAAGATTGCTTTACCATCTGCTGGAGATTCTGGCAAATACTTTGCAAGACGATACTTCTGTAAGAATAAAAATACAATCAACTTCATATTACCACTTTTGAAATATTTGCAGCATAATAAATTCACTGAATGGAATTACCTGTAAATGGCTTTTGACATGATATATGGTAAGACCAGGTACCCCATTACTCTTAAAACCCCTTTGGGAGTTGCCCCTACAAGAAAATGGGAAGGAAATTTTTTTGGTGAACTATCCATCATCTTCAAGTAAAGACATGAACACTACAAAGACAATGCACTCGAGTATAAGAGTGGCAATATGCAAATATCCAATCGACTAAAAATAGATTAAACTGACAATATTTTACTTCCAAGTGGTCGAGCAAAAACTCATCCTACATACAGGCAGTTTTTTTTAACGAGAAACAGATATCTCATTGATATGATGAAATA